>NC_086195.1:98706550-99022459 GCF_035770615.1 Melospiza melodia melodia | reverse complement strand
CACTGGCAAAGCCAGAGCCCCCATGAGTATACCTCCTCCCTGATGTCTGCTGTGAGATGTGACCAGGAATAAGCAAAGCAGGCTCCAACTTAAACATAAATAAAAGTTTATTAACTAAACTACACAAACAATTACTAAACTACACACAAACAAAAAAAAAAAAAAAAAGAAAACACAAGGAGAATGAAAACTACACAGAAACACTTCCCCCTCCTCCTCCAGATCCCCAGTACAATTCATTTCCCAAAATTATCCACACTCGGTCTGGCACCACCCTTTAGAAAATCAAATCTTCAGCTCATGAAGAGTAGACAGAGTCCTTCCTTGTGCCACGGACTTCTTGTCACATTAGCACCGCCCGGAGTCCTGCTGTCTCGTGACATCTCCTTTCCAAGCCAAGGTGCTCTCACCACCAGGCATGGGATGGGGCAGAGGCCTGCTTTCAGGGTGGGCCTTTTAAGGATGCCTCGTCTCGTTCCAAGCAGAGCACAGTCTCATCTCTGGGACCTTTGTCCCCCCCATTTCTTCTACACCCCCTGGGGCCGAGGGGTCTCAACACCGAACTCGCTTGGCTCCGAGCCTCCGCTCCCCCTGCAATGCAGCCTCTGTATCACCAGGAAACAGTCCATGGATCTACAACAAAAGAGTCCAGCAAAATTGCCACTCCATCTTCCTCCATTCCTTCAACATCTCTCTTTCTCTTTGCCAGACCCCCTTACTGGCCTGTTTCTTCCTTCATCTTCCACTCTTATCCCTTTCCTAGGAAAGGTAATGTTCCGTGAAGTTCTCACTATCCACAAGGGTTAAAAGCTCTCCCAGGCTGCTGGGCTGCTCGCTGCCCCCCCGCTTCTCATCTCAGCCGTGCTGTCAGCACATGATATCAAGTTTCAAGGTAACAGTTCCAGCACAGGCTGCATTCTCTCCGTCTCCAAAAAAAGGGAGGGGGGGGAGGGGAATAAACAGGTTGCTCGATGCTCCCCCACCCTTCCACCGAATCCGGGCCTACCGTAGATGGGCCACGTGGCTTTCCCCTCCCCCAGCCCAGCAGCAACTGGGCCGGGGGAGGGAGACCCAACTCCTTCCTGCCGGAAATCCAAAGAGAACTCTGAAGAAAAAGAGCCCTGCTTTTAACTCCTTGGGTTTGTGGTCTCAAGAGGCGGATCCAGTACCCCACTGGTCAAACCAGGTGCTCATCTTAAAATCCGAACACCCATTGGTAACCACAGCAAAAACAACATATCCCAGATGTCCCATTTCCGGTCAAACCATGACAATATACATGCTGCATTCTATGGAACCAGTGCCTTCACTTTTCACATAATTACTCTCTTGTCAGGTCTGTCCTTCTCTCCAATAATTCCAGCTCATTCTAATTGGAACTTGCACTAAAATGAAAACGACAAGCTGCTCCCTTTCCCCCCACTCCCTCTGGTGAGACAGACAAAAGGCAGAGGTAAGAACAATATATGGCAGACAGCGGTGAGATAAGAAATCAAACAGTAACAGTATCATTATTAATAACAAAAATCGACAAAACTAGGGTGATTTCCATACAAAGATGCTCACTGACCAACCTGATATCATGCCACACTCCAAGATAATGACAAAATTATCAGCAGGTCCTTTGTGGGCCACCTTTCCGGGCCACCTTTCCCTTCCTGACCATAATCCATACCCCATCCTCCTCAGAAGCAGGAATCCCCTATTCCACCCTATGTCAGTTGAGAATAGCAATCTATAAATGCCCACACCAGGCTCTGCCTCCACACAGCTGCTGTGAAAAAATGAACTCTGTCCTGTCAAGAACCAGGACATACCCTCACGGTTGAAAACTGTCTGTTGATGTTCAGAGGGAGCCTCCTGTGCTTCACTTTGTGATACGATATAAAAAGGATGCATCAGCTAGGAAGTGGAACTTGGACAATGTGTGCTTTTGTGGGGAAACAAAGTTGCAGCATGTACACGTGGTTCATTTACCAAAGGATTTCTGAGTAACCTTGCAAATGACAATGCAGTCCACTGAAAAATTACAGCAGCTCTCCATCTGTTTAATTTAGGATATGATAAATAGCGTGCTGTTTGGATTTCTCTGCAGCTAGAAGAGATGAGGTTCAAAATCAAGCTGGATATCTGTCTGCCTCTTCAGTAATTTCACAGTAGGGTTATCAGAGACTATTCTGTCTAGACTAATTGAGGGAAAGTTCATTGCTGTTGGAAATAGGTATCTGTGAAGTAATGTTTCATTTCAACCAGGAAGACAAATTGCTGTGTGTCTTACACTTGAAATAATTACAGTAACCCCTCTAGAGAAAGGAGATAATATATGGGAATAATCAGTTAATTGTAATACGTGATATGTTATCCCTGTGAAGCTTAATATAACAGGAAAGAAACTACATGAAAGGTATTTGAGAACTGTGATGCCATTCCTCACCACCTGTAGGAGTACATAGCAAATAAAGTCATAGCTCACTGAAAACAAACATTTTTACTCTTGGGAATGGCAAAGGGTTCTACAGATTATTTCTTTTTCATAACATTATATCAATATGGAAAAATCATTATTGTATTTTATGAAAGCCTAGAACATACAGTTTACTTGTATTTTTAATCAGTTAACATCAATTAGGGTACCAACAATCTGAAAGCATGATACCTTTGAAGAAAGTATGTGGAAGAGAAGTATCGATTCACCACCTATTGCAATAAAGGTAGATTGAATATCCTAGGCTATTTCTAAACCAAATTATATTAATCTTTTTACACTTAGAAGTAAAACAATTTTGAAGGATTTGAAGAAATCCCTTTCCACCTTTATTAAAAACTTTGCTTAGAAGTGTCAATGCCTATTTTTATAGAATGATTGGACGTTAACCCATCAACAACCAGAAGTTTGAATATCCTTTATAATCACCATCCAAAATGGATTTTATGTTAGGTATCTCTTCATTGTAAGCAGATAGCTTCCAATGATTTCACTCTCCATAGTTAGATGAGAGTTTATAGGTATCAAGATGAAGGAATGGGTGATTTTTTTATGTTATTTCAGATTTATTTCAAAACATCTGAAATGGTAGCCAAATTAATAGGAAGACATTTTCACAAGAATATATCTTGTCTTGAAATTACTGGTTCCATGCACTAAACAAACATAAAAAGAAGCACAAAGTAATACTGTTCTATTATTTGTCTCTCTTCTTCATATTTCTGTGATCTTTATATAAAGGAGAATAAGATAACTTAACTCTAGCTGTCTGATCCTTGATCCTGATCGCAGTTCAGAGCCCAAGAACTGAAGACAGATTTTCTACCAGAGCTAACAATTATGACATACAGAAAGTGCAATATTTCAGGAAAATTCTAATCTGCTCAATTAGGGCAGGTCATGAGCTATTGCTACAGCTTCTGGAAGGAACAGTAACACAAAAGATGTTCCACAGTCTCAAAATCTGATGGCTTCATTGCTTAAACTTGGGCAAGAAATAACAAAAACTTACTGCCAAATGCAGTAGCAATCATGGGTGCACATCTGAGTCTTATTCAAATCTCAATTAGCCCCGCGTTAATTAAAAATAACTTGATCAAGACTATTTACATTTAGAGCAATTTAAAAACAATGTAAAGTTAGAATTAGGCCAATCACCTAAAACATATCAAAATATATTTAGAAGGAGTATATCTTGTATAGGTTTTTTCCTACTTCTCCTTACTACTTTCCCAAATCCCAAAGATATTTTTGTGTAATTTTTTATTAAATTCTGAGTCATGCTATAGTATAGCTTAAATTACTCTTTTTTCAAGGTCTGCAGTTTTAAACCAGCTGGGAGACAACATATGCTTGCTTTCTCCTTTGAAACAGATTTTAGTACTTCATGGCTCAAAATTATATAAACATTAATTTCAACCTATATGAGACATGCTAGAGAGCAGTTAAAGAGAAATGCTCAAGATGACAATAAACAAATTACTTCATTTCACCTGAAAACGTGTGTTCATATTACACTTATGCTTTAACCCTTACTTGAATAATACTCATTCAGTTCAAAAAACTGCTCAAAATTAGTAACAAGCATTGGCAAGTTTGCACCACTTCCCAGCTCAATATAGCCAATATAGTCATAGCAGCTTCTAAAACCTGGGAGAAATGATGCAGTGGTCCATATTTCAAATTATCTTTGCTCTTTGGTAAAGAATTATTTTTATAATTACAACAAGATTGACTAGCCTTTCTGGTAACTGAAGGCCCCCTACTAAAAATTCTGCATACCTTAAGAGCGCATCAACCATCCTTGTTATCCACAAATGTTTTTATGTCCTTTGAAGTGATTCGTCTTTCAATATGTGCACACAGACTATATTCCACTGCAAAAAAAATTATTTCTTATCTTTCACTCCTTAGCTTAACTCCCTAAATCAGTTAAATAATCAATTAGTTTATTATTGAAGTGGAACTATAGTTACAGTTGCAGTACAGTTAACTCTGAATTGTAGTAAGATACCTAACAAAGGCTGTGTCTCATCCCTGAGGGTGGGAATTACAAAGGCAGGGATTCTTTTTGTGCCTAACCCTTCATAAATGATTCTGGCCATTGTTTAGTATTTCAGAAATAGAGAAAGAGTTTTTTAAAGCATACCATTTTCTTTTAAAAGCATACAGTTAGTACCCACTTCTAGGAAGACAAATTCTGTTTTTCCAATATGAATTAAAGAGCAGCCATGTGGCTTCCATTCAGGCTCCACCAATTGATTTTTATCTTTTCTGAGGTTAAATTGCTTGCTATAATTAATGCTGCCCCCAGGTAGTTGTTACTTTTACAAATAATATTCAGCATGTGATAATAGGTCTCACTGGCCATGACAGCAGCATGGGGTCACATTAATACAGAATAAATGGTCTTGAAAAAAAATCAGTATTAAATTTATCTTTTCAGCTCTTTTCTCTTACAAATAACCCCATAGTAGAAATAGGAGAAAAGAAAAACCCTATCAAATCCAGATAAAGTTTGTCATCTCCCAAATGTCTTGAATTGCCAAAGTGCTATTGATGCATAGTCTTATCTTTATTTGAATGGATCAGGTTTCATCTTTCAAATGCTGTAAATCCATTATAAGGTGTTTGAATGCAGTATTCAAAGTGCTTCCTGGAGTACACCATATTAAAATGGATGCTCATACAACCAAAAGCCTTCTTCCCCTTTCTTCTTGCTTTGAATGGTATGCATTTCAGTATTCTTCACAATCCATCTCATCTCATCTCATCTCATCTCATCTCATCTCATCTCATCTCATCTCATCTCATCTCATCTCATCTCATCTCATCTCATCTCAAGCACAACAATATAAGATTAATATTATTAACTTTTAATTTGCTCTTTTACTTTATCTGAAAACACAAAGCTGGGGTAAAGAATCTTGTTTTCATCCCAGTTACAATGTAAATTGAAGAGCTAGTGGATGTGTAGACAGAGTTTTTGAATAATTGTGAAGGTTTTTCCAGGCCAAGAAGAAGAACATGGTACATATCCAGTATGTCTAACATCTGTCAAGTACACAGATGATGTCCATGAGTCACTATTGAAAGCTTTCATTTAAACCATGCTCAAATTTTACTCCAGAAACAGCTAGATCTCTCAGAACACAGAAAGCCCAGGAGTAAGACAGCATGAGTGTAATTGGTACAGTCAATGGACCAAAACCCTGGGGAAAAACTAGGGAAGAAATTGACCATATGAACAGGCAAATTTTTTAATACCTTATCTTCATGCCATGTCCGCTAACCTGGAATTTAGGACAATGTTTATGATACCAATATAAGCAAAGTCAGTGACCAAATTAGAATGAGAAATCTGATGGGTCTAAAGAAGTTTCAGTTACTTTGGCTAATTGATGAGAAAATTTGTAACTCTTCTGAAGGCTGAATGGCTGCACAATAATCTCTCCCAGGAACTGAAAAATTCCCATGTCTCCTCAAAGTGCAAGATGCAGGTAACATCTCTGTTTTCTCTAACAGAAATATACAGAACTCAGAATGTTTTTCTAGAAGTGAGTGTGAATATAACATAGTATTCATAAATATTTCTACTGCTGGAGCATGAAAGAGAAAATCCATAATACTTAAAAATTCAGATACAAGACATCCATGACAAAACCACCTACACAGCGTAAAATACAGACCAAGTTAAGATCTCATATCTCATTTCCAGCCCTCAATACATCTACATAACTTCATTTCCCACATTAGAGTTTTATCTCCATTACATTCTCACGGGTGTTGAAAGAAGAACTTCTTAATCTAACCTAGTACTCCTAAATCACTTATTTAAAAATTAGCAGCACCACTGTTTATTAGTTATGTTTAACTGTGTAATTAGGATTTTGCACTGTCAATAGTCATTGCACATCCACAAAAAGTGGGACTTTTAACCATAGCAGCCATCTAGGCATCATTTCAGTAATGACTCATGCCACTGCTCTCGTGTTCTGCCCTCACTGTGCCTCCCTAGATCAAGTTTGGCATTATGACACTGATATCTTAAACACTAACAGCCCTCTTGAGACCAATTGAGGCAGCTTGAGATGATCTCAGAATATTAAACATCCAGGTTTTGAATAGCTTCTGATTCATGAGGAGGATACTTCCAACAGTCAAGCACTCTCCTCCAAAGGGAGCTCTGAGTCTCAGAGGTGGTTAACAAGTGAAAAAGGAGCATAGAATCCAGAAAGCTTGAGACTGCTTTGTATGACACTTGACCCAGTTAATGTTAGTGAATATGTTATGGGTCAATAGAGCACTCACTCACAAATTCACAATGATCTGATTTTGTATTCTTCCCATTAGGATAGGATTGCTTTCTTAGCTCATTCTTACAAAAGAAAAAAAGGAAAAAAAATAAAAGAAAAAGAAAAGGTGCCGTTCAGGGGACTCTTAGTAGTTTATTCATTGTATTGGCAGAGACAGAAAATAGCAGTTTTTCAACCTTTCTTTTACACAGTGTGAGTCCTTAACCAAAATGAAAGCTGAAGTATACTTGCCCATGTACTAATAATGAATACATTACAATTTCAATAGAGAAGTAAAAGCTGGATAAAGCCAAGAAATCTGGCAGTGGTTTAGGCAAATAAAAAGCTACAAAGGAAAGAGAAGAAGATGGAAAATATTTTGTCTCAGAACCAGATATTCAAGATATTTTCAATGTTATGCTAAGTCATATAAAATTCTTCAGTACTCTGATGTAGAATATTCTTAGCTCATGGTCTTTAAACATACCAGAAGGTTATTACAGCCCCTTTCCCATGTTAGTTCTCTAAAACTTAAAATTATCTTATCACAGTAATAAACTAAAGCTCACTTTTAAGTGCTCCTATGGGAATGAATGCCTGAAAGGATTATTATGGGTTTTTAAGGCAATGACCTCTTGGCCATCCATTTGAATCTAATTTGGCTAAGTAATAACAATAAACTGTTACAATCCAATGAATACTTAATGGAATAAATAAAATTACACGTGTATTATTATTTTTGATTAATGGTTTGAATCTGATTCTCCTTGATTCTTGAAGAAATTTATATTTCCATATTGCCATTTATATGCAAATACATTTTAAAGATAGGTCTATTACTTTCTAAATTAGGCTGGTTTAGAAGAAATTAGGGCAAAGAGAATGTGATACACCAAAGGGAGATATGTATCTTATTTTCTATATACACCTGTATTTTATAAACAAATTCTGAGTGCTCTACAACTGAGCAGTAAAGGTGCAATAATGACCTCTTGCCTCTCCTCAAACTCTATGAGATAGCTAATAGACACATTATAGGAAAAAGCCTTGTGACTGAACAAGAGCAAAAACAAAAAAAGATAACTCCTTATTCTCTTTTCACACCTCTTCATTCAGCTGAAAACAACCTTAAATTTAACCATTTAATATGCTTAGTACATAAGCCTTAAATAATTGAGGGTCCAGTCTTGGAAATGTTGTTTTTTGAGGATCAAATATTCCAGGTATTATATCCCTGCCCTTTCTAAACTGTGTGGTTGCATAGATGAGAGTAACTAGACAAGCAGTTAATAAGTCAATTTTTGGCTTTGGTTGGGACAGTTAACAGACATCCTCAAAGAATCACAGTAACTATTGACCTGACTCTTCTCAGTATGAAATTTTGATACCACTTGCTGAAGTGATGAATAAAATCACCCATCTATAAGGTTTAAAACTGTACTTCTGCAACCTGGCTGGTGTTCAAATACATGTCTGTGCAACAAAACAAAACTGGTAAAAATGGTTCTCAGAAATCTGAGTAGATTAATGATTTCGAGATGTTTCAAATTACCTGAATCCCAATATCACTACCTAGCCCCTTTTAGTAGTTTATTCAAATAAACAAGAGTTTATTTAAAATAAATAAGGATTTTCTCATACTGGTCACAGTGTTGCTGTACTCAGCTTTATTAACTCTCATGTTTAAATTATAACACACAAAGAATGTTCATAAATAAGCAGCAATTTCATCTTAGCTACCACCATTGTGTGCAATTTTATCCTGCACAGAAATGTATGTTAGACTAAGACAGTTTTCATCTGGAATCATTATGTTTATGTAGAGGCTGTTCTCTGTATGATAACAGTTGCTCATTTTGGAGATCAAAAACTAAATATATGTGTGTTTTACTACCTGCAAAATCACTTACTACAGAGAAAGTTCTTGTAAAATGAAAATGTTTATCTTGAAAAAAAAATGTAACTATGGGAAAACAACTAAAAAAAAAAGTATTTTTAATTTATTCTGTTATTGTCTGGTATTATACAGTATTTATATATACTAATATATTCTATTTTCTTCAAATGAGGGACATATTAGCTATGCATTCAATACAGAAAACTGGGAATTCAATTTGGCTATTTTTTTGAGGCAATACCAATTAATACTTCCACTGAAGAGCTTTTCTGGCAAGAATTTCCAGCTGAGAGGTCTTTGAAATAGATTTTTTTTCATTTTTCTTAATCAAATATAAAAGCCATCTATATTGAAAGTAAACTGAAAGTTTGGAATTTTTATGTATAAAGCAGAAGGATACTTTCTGTCATTTGACATTTATAGATAGTTCCTGCAACTAAATTAATCATGCCATGGCATTTAAAAATTAAAAAACCTGAATTCTTCCCTTTCACTTTCCAGTGATTTTTCACTTTCTCATACAACCAAGGAAAAAAAAAAAAAAGAAATTTCAAAAAACCCTTGAAACCCAGCAGCGCTTTAGTATCTTTTCCTTAAAAATGTCAAAGTTATTTCTTTTTTTTTTTTTTTATTTTACAGACAGAAATGAAAACCAAGTTGACAGATATTGCCACTATAACATGTCTTCTACAGTCATCCCAACTGAATGCTTGATCATTCACACTCTTATAGTTCCAACATAGCTCAACATATGGTAGGATATTGTGACACACTTGCATGACTCATAAGTCAGGGATCTCATACATAAAACAGGAATCAAAGATCAGAATTGCTCTTCAAGAAGCACAGGGGACATGGTAAGGGATTTTTTTGAACTTATCTTGTTTTTCTAGGCAATTTGATTCCAACAAAGTTATTCAGGAACTGCCAGTTAGTTCACCATTGCACCCTTTGTTATAACAAAATCTCTGATAAGTCTCAGTATTTCTTTTTTCTCAGACAGAAGCAGATGCTTCATCACTCATAGCCTGCATGCAGCTAACTTCTTACTTCAATGCAGCTGTTTAAACACTGACCTAAAATGATTTTGCTAAGCTTTCTTAAACGGCCTGGGTCTTCTGGTTTCACAGGAAGAAATTATTTAGAGTAATGAGTTTTGTAACTCAAGACTGAATCCTAAATATCTTTAAAGACAAACCCTTTAAACTTCATAGTTACATTTATTTAGCCTTGAAAATGCTGAATTTTTTATTTGTAAATCACTAGAAGCTAAATTTCTCAGCAGACTACTTCAGTTAGTATATGAGCTTTGGCTGTTGGTACCCAACATGAGTCTCAGCAGAAAGAAAAATATGGTCCAGCTATGCTGGACCAGTTATGGTTTCTCACAACCAGCTTTTAAGGTATAAAATATTAACCAGTAACCAACAACATTAAAATTTTTAAAGTATTTTCTTTTACAAAACACATAGATCAAAAATACTGAATTCTGTACCACCATTATTGAGGGGCAAACTGATATTTTATTGTCAGAAAGGACAATAAAAGTGTTCCACTTCCAAGTGGGCAGGTTTTGGACTGCTTAGGAGACTAGTTGAGAGAGTCCTTTGGGAGGCAATGCTGAAGAGCCAAGTAGCCCAGGAAGGCTGGACATTCCTCAAGAAGGAAATATTAAAGGGGCAGGAGTAGGCCATCACCTTGTGCCAAAAGATGAGCCAGTAGAGAAAACCAAACTGGCTGGAACTCAAGGAAAACAAGGAACATTTATAACCTTTGGAAGAAGAGGCAGGCAGCTCAGGATGATTACAAGGATATTATGAGGTTATGCAGGGAGAAAACTGAAAGGGCCAAAGCTCAAATAAGAATTAATCTGGCAACTTCTATAAAAGACTATTAAAAATTTCTACACATAGATTAGTAGCAAAAGGAGGGCAATGCAGAACCTTCATCCTTTATTGGGAGTGTGGGAAAAGACAGTAATAAGGGATGAGGAAAATGCTTTTATGACTTGGTCTTTAATAGTAATACCAGTTGTTCTCCAGGTATCTGACTTCCTGAGCAGAAAAACAGGAATATGAGGAAAATGAAGCTCCCATAATCAAAGGGGAAGTGATCAATGACCTGCTGATGATTTTGCTTAACATCTTGGCTTTCTCCTAATAAATGAATTCTACCTTTTCAGGCAATAAGATATATAAAGATGATCTGAAAAACACACTGAAAAATATGCGACTATTTACCTGAATGATAAAACAAAGATTACAAATTAGTATTTTAAATGGAACCTGGCAGTATTTTTGTGGGCCTGTGACCAAAAATCCTGAAAGAAAAACAAGCACTATATAAAGACTTTTCTAGGTGTTTCAGGAAGGTTAGTCTGTCATGCTTTTTAAAAAAATAAATATTGTTCCAGAAATGGGATCTAGAAGTACAGAATCTGTCAGATCTGTACATTTAGGATGGAAATCTGTACATCTGTAGGGAAGATATTTGTCAAAACAATTCAGGAATGAATCACAGAAAGGGTCAGTAAGTACCTCACAGTCAATTTGATCTACCAATTTCCCCCTAGAATTAAAGATTTTCATACCTAACACTAAGAACAGATTCACCGTCTTTATATGAACACAACAGAATGTAGTTGTTTAAATAATTCATGGCATTTAGAACAGCCATCATGAAACACAAGCTTTTTTACCATGCATGTATGAATAAAGCAGTGCAGTGAAAGCAGAAATTCAGGTGTATTGTAAAATATTCCCAGGCTATTCCCAACCTCCCACCAGAAAAGTTGCAAAGAAACATTTACCAAAATACAACAGACACATATCAGTTTTTTTCATCAGAACAGTTCCAAATGGCTAAACTTAATTTTTGAACAACTATGTAATGCTATAAAATAGTATAAATAAATAAAATTTTAAAATTTATTTTATTCCTGTACATTTTTTATTAGAATTTGTGTATCATCTTTATTGGGCAAATTTGCACTGTAGCACTATGGGGCTATCCTTTCTTCTCTGCTATGGCAGGCATGACAAGGGTCTTCTCTTGCATCTTAATTACTTCCCAGTATATTTTGAATAACAAAAGCCTAATTTTTTCCTTGTTTTTTTTGTTTAGATTAAGTACAGAAGCTATGGTTCTCTCCAAGACTGGCTGGAGTCCCTGGCCACATTCCTTTACTGACACTTTTCAGAACAAAATATCATCTGCGCAAAAATTATCTGTATCTATGCAATGAAACAAATCTGCTGCATTTCCCAGTAATATGCAGCAGTAGTTGAACATCAGACAGCAGTCAGAGGAAATGGCACTTTCCAAGAAGCCAAACAGTGTGCCCAAACATAAGCTCTAGTTTTACATGGTCATATGCCAGAACTGGGATACTAAATCAAATTACCTGGCATCAGCCAACTCTCAAACACTGTTTCCCACTGCAGTTAAATGAAAAAAGTAAATTTCTAGGTATTTTCTTTCTTGAGCCTATCTATAAGCATAAGTCCCTAGCTTTCTTAGTCATTTCTCTATGATTTTGCATTTTTCTTATGGTTCAACAATAATAAAATACAGGTATTATAAAATAAATTACAACAAATTATTTATAAACAAGTTTTATTAATAAAAAAGTTATTATACATTTCCTCTTCAATCTCTCAAAATTAAAACAAAGTGTACTGTTTAAACTCTATTTTAGAGTATGGTGAGCTTTTCCAGAATTTCCCTCTGTGCTATCTGCATATTCAGTAGTATTTTTTTTTCATTTATGTTTAAGTCAAATGAGTGGCCAGGTATAACCTAATCATTAGTAGTACTCCTTGTAGAAATGAAAAAAAGAGACAATTTTCCCATATACTGGCACAAATATTTATACAAACATATAATTAGGTTTGTGGACAAAATAATCTGGTTAAGACCCAAATAATTATCATGTCTCATTTTTGTTACTTATGAATCACTTTAACAGTACTAATTTCATTATTTCATGTACCACAGTCCCTTTTGTTTCACTCAAGTTAGTACAGTTCCTATACAGCTTGTAGTCATTCTTTTATTACTATAATAATTTAGGAATAGGTCTTCTTAATCAATGATAGTTTATCGTCTTTGTAAATAAGCACATTCTGTTTTGATACTTGCAATCTTTTATGGTCATAATAATTTCTTGGGTTTTTTTCCAAAATGTGATGAATTGGCTTTGTACTCTGCTGTGCATAGTTCTGAACGGACTCCAGTTTTTAATTTCTCATATCTTTCTATTTTAATATCATTCTCCATGGTACATTCTCCAACAGTTCGAAAATCCTGTCCATTTTCCATAATATTCAGTTTTTTTCAGGTAATTTCTCTGCTTAACAAATTCTGCTTATTTTGTTATCCTAAATTTGTTGTCAGTCAGGTTCTTTTAATGTTCGTTTGTCCTATTTTTAAATTTCCCTTCTATTTCTATTTTATAATAGGGGATTCCAATTGCTCCCCCAAATTGCAAGAAGAGATCTCATTCATAGACGCATTACAAATTTCTCTCTGCTTTTCTTTTAATAAACTCTATTAAAAGCACCTTTCCATTTATTTTACATGAAGCTAAGTACCTCTTATATCTTTAATAGTTATAGAGCTAGCCTCCTCTGCTTGAATTAACTGAACAGTATTAGAATCAGGTAATGCTTCAGAAATAGCTGCTTTAGAAATATGACTGCCTCTAAATGTCGTCTGCTGCCACCCATTTATTACACATTTCAAGTGAACTTTAAATCTTCCACATTTCCAAATACTTTTGAGTCTAGTGAAATTTTTCAAGACTCCAGTCTTCTTTTACAGTTCTTATTTCATCTTTTGATGCTGTGAATTTCTCTATAATCAATGCAGGAAAAGTGTCTAAGAATAGTAGGGTACTTTGAGACTCACCAGATTTCAAACTGATCAGCACTGTGAAGGATGGGCCATTGCATCTTATAACATTCATTTGACAATTAATTCAAGACTACATGCATTTTTAATAAGAGTGGAAAGGAGGAGCTTGGGAAATATCATCCTGACAGCCTCACCTCTGTGGCTGGGAACAGAACCTCCTGGAGTCTATGCTAAGGTTTTGATTTGGGACAATCAGCATGTCTTTACCAGGGACATGCCCTGCCTGACCAACCCAGTGGCATTTAATGATGGAGCGCCCACATCAGTGGACACGCTTTGGAGCGACCTATGCAGGTTTTCAGGGATTAAAGGGGGCTTATAAGGAAGATGGAGACAAACTTTTTTGCATGTCCTGTCACACTAGAATGAGGGGTAATAATTTTAAACTAAGAGGGCAGATTTAGACAAGATGTAAGGAAGACATTTTTTTTACAATGACAATTGTCAAACACCATAAGAGATTATCCATAGAAATTAGAGTTGTCCCATTCCTGGAAACATTTAAGGTCAGTTTGGACAGGGTTTTGAAAAACATGTTCTAGTTGAATATGTCCGTGTTTATTGCAGGGACCTTTCAAAGACTCCTTCCAACCCAACTAGTATAAGACTAAATATTTTTCCATGGCATCCTAGTTTAGGCATGTTGTTAAACAACTACCTGACCAAGATTTTAGGTAATTGGCCCCATGGAGGTAATTCAGCTTATCTAACATAAAGTTCTTTGTTGAGTCAAAGGAAGAACTCCTTTGAAGATAAGCACACAGCCATACAGTCCATCCAGATAAGGCAGCTGCCTTTTTTTATTTAATATATGTGCTGGTTTGGGCTGGCAAAGAGTAGTTAATTTTCTTCAGAGTATTTGTTACAGGGTTGTGTTTTGGATTTGTGCTGAAAACTGCTGATAATGGATGTTTTTGTTATTGCTGAGCAAGGCTTACACAGAGCCAAGGCCTTTTCTGCTTCTTGTACCACCCCATCCCCATCAGAAAGAGGCTGCAGGTACACATGAAGTGCAGAGAAGACATAGACCTCATCTGACCAAAGGGATATTCCAGACCCTATGGCATCATACTCAGCAGATAAAGATGGGGAAAGAAGAAGGAGAAGAATGCTCAGAGACCTGCTTTCCTGGAGATGGCTGAACATCTGCCTGGCCATGGGAAACAGTCAATCAATTTCTTGGTTTGCTTTGCTTGAGCACATGGCTTGTATTTTATCTATTAAGCTGTCTTTACCTGAGCCCAAGATTTTTCTCAGTTTCAGTCTTCTGATCCTCTTCCCAATCCTGCTAGTAAGAGAGTGTGTGGAGTTGAGCTGCTAACTGAGGTTAAACCATTACAATGTATAAGAAATCTTCAAATGATATTTTTTTCAAAAAGAAAAGTTAATTAGAGCAACTATCTAGCTATTTGTACTACAGGAAAATTACCGCAAATTTCCACCACAATTTTCTTGGAACTCTTCAATACAAGAGTGGAGAAAAAAAAAAAAAGTCAAAAAGAGGGCAACCACAATTGCATAGAGTTTTGTTCTACTTTCTAGTTAACATCAGACCACAGTTAAGTCCAGTGTGTATAAACCACAAGACCAGCCAGAGGAGAGAGCCTGATTAATACTACATACAGCAGAGTCCTAATTATTCAGGACTCATAGATCCAAATTTGTTTGCAGAACCCCTTTTACTTTTAAAGAGCCGTATAACTGTAGTTTGATATTAAATTTTACAATTAGAGAAAAATTGCCCATCTCAGAAAAAAAACAAACACATCTCAAATATGTTTGCAAACAAAATTAAGTCGATAAAACATTTTCAGAATAATGAAAACTAGGTACTTGAGTAGATTTCCAAGGAATGAAAAAACTTACTGTTTTAAATAGTTCCCCAAGACAGTTGAACTATGCCTCTCCCATATTTTAAGTGGTATGTAGGAACACCAGATTCTATGTCTACCACTATTTGCTTGTAAATACTCCACTTAAATTTCTTTTCTTGATTTCACAAATTTCTTACAACAATCTATTGAATACAGTTTATGAAAAAGTATTTTTAAATCACTTTTGCATGATAAAGTATTTTTAAATCACTTTTGCACGATATCTTTTTTATCATTAAAATCTTGTGTTCTGAGATAGTGCCTTTTTATATTTTTTAAAATCTTATTTTAAATTATGATTTTTCCATGATTCTCATCATGCTTATCATGCTTCAGCACACGTAATGCATATTGTACTCTTCAATCTTCACTAATATGACATATTTTACAAGTCCTAGCACAGCTTTGCTGCAAGACTTATTTGCTACTACTCCTCTGTACACTGTATACAAGTCTATAGCACTAAAACTAACATTTGTAATAAGAAAACCTCTACTGAAGACAAGATCACATAGTCTGTCACTCAAATATTGATTTGAGTGACATTGGTTCAAGTTAATAAAAATTCCCTTTTTCTGCCAACCAACCAATCAATCAATCAACCAACCAACTTAAACATTATCTTAACTTTGGAAGACTTGGAAGGAAGCAACAAATGATTCAGGAGCTAACATTACTGTCTTCTTCACTTTTATTCAGTAGTGTGACATCTGCTGAATTTGACTATGTGCAAGTCATAACACTTTTTACCACTTTTGCATAATGTTTTTGGAACAATATGAAGCATCATTAGTGTATTTCAGTTCCAAATGTTATTGTCTCATGTTGCTTTATTACCATAATAAACTTGTGAATCATAGTAACTAACACAGTAGGTCTCCCGTAGTGAATTCATTTTCATATCCTCTTTTGTTATCATAAATGTGATCCAGAAAATTGTAAAGTCAGCAGTTCTATGCAGCTTATTAATAAAGCACATTACAGGGATGCATTAAAGCCTCAACAGCTGTATTATAATGAAACACTCAACTTATAATTACAATTATCCTAACACTTACTAATAATTGGGCCTCTGTGTCTGTAGCCCATTTGCTCAATAGGAGATTGGGTCTTGTCAGAAGTAGCCATTCCCTCAGCAGGTGACCTGGTTGCAAACATAACAGAGTTTAAACGGAGCATGAAGTTGGTAATGGCATAAAAAGGACAGATCTGCAGGTGGGGTTACCATCTGTGAGGTGAAAAACGTGAAATAATGAGCTATATGGGCTTCTCTCTTTGTGGAGATCAGCTATCCAAGGGTGAAAAGAGGAGAAACAAAGATAATGGATGAGAAAGAAAACAAAGTAGACAGGTAAAGAACTTATCTGACCCACCATACACAGCTTTCTACCATTAACAATACATGGGACTACAATGTCAAGAGCAAACAACTAGTTACAGTAATGCTACCACATTTCTACCGAAACGGAAAATTATTTTGAGAGTACTAGGAATTTATTTTTGAAGCCAAACTTTCTCTTCAAGGACAGCAGCAGGGATCTTGGAGATAAGTAGACAATTGCCCATTATAATTTCTTGGTCTCCAACAAAAAGAAAGTATTGATACACTGCAACCTTAATCAAGAAACAGCAGCAGGAGTCAACCCACAAAGCTATCCTTACAGTCTAGAGATGGAGCTGAGCAGTCTGGAAACTTTTCCAGTTGTTAGCAGATTCTTTACAAGAAAACAGCAGCACTTCTCTATGAAAAGGAGTGCTTTGCATCCAGGAATTCAAAGGAACAGACACAACCCAAGTTTATACACATTGTCATTACCATCCCTACCAAATTACAGACACAGAGGTGATACATCATGAGATGAAACTGCCATTCCTCTCGCTGTACAAACCATTATCTAGACCAAGGCTGCATCTGCTTTTGGATTCAAGATGGGAGGATAAAGAAGATTACTTCTTCTAGGAAAACTGCCTTTACATGGAATTATCCTTGTCCAGCACTGCAGATAGGCTTACTGTGCTCATATTGTGTAGATATGCATACATTGTGAAGTCTTTCAGACAAAGCGTAGAAACAGTGACTACACATATTTTCCTGTACTTTATTCTATAATTACTCTGACCTGTTCAAGGAAAGTCTTTCATATCTTGTGGAAGAGCAACTGCGAGTTACTGGAGCCTTATCAACTCCTGGTCTATTATCAGTTGGACAAAAATGTCCCTTCCATAGTCTCCCTTCAAGGTATGATGTAGTCAGGTGGATTTATGCCTTCTCAGCATGGGTACATGGCATAGGAAGAGGAGCATACCTCAAGCAGAATGTGTCCTTTGCAAAATCTTCTATTGCAGTTATTAGCAGGAGGGAGAAGGAAAAATTTAGCTCACCCTGAAATACTGGTGAATCTCTGATTAACAAAAGAAGTAGAAGCTGACAGCTTGCTTTAATGAAAACAAAACAAAACAAAACAAAACAAACAAACAAAAAAACCCCAAAAACAAACAAAAGAACACCAGAAACAATTAAAAAGGTGTTTTCTACACTGTCCTTCCAATTTTTCTTGGAAAATCTAGGAGGATAAAACTGTGGCTTAGAAAAGATCTAAAAGATCACGAGAAACTAATGTGGGAGGTCAAGAGATTTGAAGTATTTAATTTAAAATATATAGAAGCTGC
Organism: Melospiza melodia melodia; assembly: GCF_035770615.1. Lineage (NCBI taxonomy): Eukaryota > Metazoa > Chordata > Aves > Passeriformes > Passerellidae > Melospiza > Melospiza melodia. The sequence continues at coordinate 99,004,324 of NC_086195.1, read as the reverse complement.
TCAATGAAACAGCATTAAATGTATAATTAGAGGTCAGGATTGTGATCTGGAGATGCAGAAATAAAACTAGCCATCTGCTTAGATATCTACGTTCAATTTGAATGAATGGTCCTTTTATCCCTCTTCTTGGGAATGTTTATATAACTTGCTCAAACCAATGTTCACCTGTCTAGGAGTACATGAACTTAATCTCCCTCCAGGCAAATTGAAAGATGATGTAAGAGTTAAACTCTAGTGTGGAGCTTGCATTCCAACACTCTAGAAGAGGAAAAATGAATAAAAAAGTGGCCTTCAGATACTAAAAGGACAGAAATGGGACCACACAAACCCAGCATTGATTATTATCTCAATATTTCAAAGATTTTCTAAATTAAATAATCTGAATATTTTATTGCAAGTCCATGTTGGTGTAAAAGGAGTGACGTAACACTGCAAGAGTATCAGTTTTCTAGTGAATATTCAGAGCTAGAGGGATCTGGGCTCTTTATTTAGTGAAGCAACTTAGGCACCTTTAAAAGATAAATCTATACTCCTACAAGATGTTCCCACCTAGAACTAGAGTTGTGAAGGCACAGTTGGTGATCCTTTAGAATTACTCTTAAATGCTGTTCAATTAAACCCACAGTATGCCTTTCTTAGGATATATGAATATCATGATCCAAAAAAGAATGCTGGTGATATGTTTCTTTGATGGAAATTTTGAATCCATCAAAACTTGCTGTCAAGTATTTTAATTTTTGTAAGGGGTGGATGTAGCATAAGTGTCACACGCCCATGTTTCTTTTAATAGAAAATATTTTTATGTGACAATCAGTGTAATGTTAAAGAGTAAAGTAAATCAGCATACTTCAGGCAGAATGTGTTCATTGTGCTCTAGTTTGCTCATAGGAAAATAACCTAGGGAAAAAACCTTTCTCAACACTTCTTTGGAAAGAGGTACCAGGACTCACTTAATGAAAAGATACAAAAGAGAAAATTATCATGTATAGTAAGTGAATGGGGTTTGTTCATAAAGGAAAGTTCTCAAAATGTAGTCCCTTTATAAAGATTAATATAGTTGTATTTATATTTCTTAGAATTTTGATATTCATTTTATTACCCTAAATGGTCTTCATTTTATTACCTCTGGTTCTTATACCATCAGAGACATTTGAATTAAAATTTCACTAGTAGACTGATTTCAGGTATTCTTTTGCCCTATAAAAAAACCTTGTGTTTGCAAAGACAGGTTTGTCTTTGTCCTGCCTACTTGGGTGAAGCTTGTCATATATTAATCAATCTTTTGGGTTGGAAAAGACCTCTAAGATCATCAAGTTCAATTGTAAACCTAAATATGTGAAGTCCACAGCTAAATCATGTTCCTAAGTGCCATATCTAAATATCTTTTAAACCCCTTCTCTGGGGAGTCTCTTCCAATGCTTGGTAACCCTCTCATTAAAAAATGTTTCATAGTATTTAATTTCAAACCTTCCCTGCTGCAACTTGCAGCCATTTCCTCTCATCCTTCCACTTATTACAGGGCAGAAGAGGCCAATTCCCACCTGGCTGCAACCTCCTTTCAGGTGCTTGTAGGGAGTGATAAAGTCACTCCTGAGCCTCCTTTTCTCCAGCCTAAACAATACCAGTTCCCTCACAGCTTCTCAGAGGGCTTGAGGTGGTCAAGACCACACAACGTACTGGAGGTGGCAATGCAAGAATGCATAGTAGGGAAGAACAATTGCCTTCTTTGACCAGCCAGATATGCTGTCCTTAAGGCCCCCCAGGACACAGCTGGGCCCTTTTTTCTGCTCAGAGAGCTGTTGACAGGTATTCAACTTCCCAACAACCCAATCTGCGCAGGTCTCTTTCTGAAAGGCTGTTCTCCAGCCTCTTGTCTCCCAATTTGTACATATAACCAGAATTACCCCATCCCAGGTGGTGAACACAGAACTCTCTCTTGTTGAATTTCATACATTTGGCTGTTGTCTGGCTCTCACGTCCATCGAGATCTCTCTGTAAGACCTCTCCACCCTCAAACTCCTCCTAGTGTGCTATCACCAGCAAACTTACTCAATAGACCCAATTCTTTCACCAGGTCATTTATGAAAAAATTATGGTCCCTAAAATTAGGTCCTGGAGATCCCCACTGGTGACGGTTGCCAGCCAGGCATAACCCCATTTACTAGAATGCTTTGAGCCCAACCCATCAGTCAAATGTTCATCCAATGCATGATGGACTTGCCTAACCGGATGCTGGACATTTTGTCCAGGAGGACACTGTGAGAGACAATATATGTGAGAGACATTGCTGCACATAACATTGAAACATACTATTGGCATACATGCTCTAAATTTTCTTCAGCTTGAGTATTTTCACTAATGGATTAGTGAACTATGGGAATAGATTTGGGTAGGATTACATTAAATGTATTTGCCTGTCATACAAATGTCTTTCATTGAACATAATAACTTATCTTCAGGTTTGCATGATTAGGCCTGGGCCTGATTTACCAAAGCTGGAAGTGAATTGTGTTCTTCTGATTTTCATGTACTGGGGAAACCTACTTAGAGATTTGTACAACACTATATGAGTTGATTTATGGATTTATGAATATTATAATATTAGAATACTTCATTGAATTGTTAGATTTAGACTGGCTTGCTTTGTATAAAATATTTCTTTGAAATGTGCCAGCGTTCAGTTTCGATTGTTCACTCAGTAGATTTAGCATTCAAGAAAACCTTTTCTTATTAGCTAGACTGCTTCACTTAGGGTGTTGTAATTCCCTAGCATTATTACATCATTGTTCATACATTATTATTGATTATACAATTTAGGGTCAGTATAAGGGCCTTATGTTTAAAATCTTAAACATACAGTGCCAAGCATTTCACTGTTATGATTCACATTTCTGTAATATGGTCTCTATTACCTGAGTCCATCAAAACTCAATATTTTTTATCCAGAATTAGCAATTGTCTCTTCTGCCATTGCTTGAGGAAATGAAAAATTTTTAGACCCAGAGATAGATTGTAGAATATCTGTAATGATATTCTTAAAGGCCTCCTTTGAACATTACTTCATGATACTTAAATATATTGTAAAAAGTTAACTAATACAAGTAAAAGAGTTTATGTATTCCACCATGCAGCTTTAATAAGGAAAATTAAAATAGGTTCTAGGGAAAGTATCTGAAAAATTCTACAGAATTTCAGGTTAAATCAATTTGTTACTCTATTTTTTTTAATTTATGCATCACCAGTGTCCTTGTATGGTGTAGAAATTTTACCCCCAGTCATCCAAGCTTTGTCTGCTTAACTTTCAGAATAATATATTACTCAGTACTCAAAAATACATGAATATGTAGGCATATAAAAAAAGTATTTTAAATGTAAAAGTCACAAAGTAATTTATCAAAATGTGTCCTTGTCCTTAATTCCTCCCCCTTTTTCAGTAATACTTTCTTGAAGAATATCACCATTCTTCTGATGTGACTAGAGACACCACAGTATTTTCCTCCCAGCAACTGTTGAAGGGACAGCTCTCATTTATTTATTCTTTTCACAGCTTGGAACAAAAGTTGAGTAATCAATAAAAAGCTAAGTTAGAAATTAATGTACATATTTAAAATAAAATAGCATATTACACCTACATTGGTTCAATCTGTACTACACTAGCAGATAGTTTAGTTTCTTGCATTATACAGAAAGTGTCACCATATCAAAGAAAGGAATTGGGAAAAAACTGTGAATCAGTATGCAAAGAAATATAATTTCCTTCCATATATCTTATAAATGCAAAGATGTGACTCAGAAATAAATTCTGGTCACAAGGAGACAACCAATGATCTCAGATGAAAGATGAACTATAAGTGATCAACATTCTTTATAAAATAGATTCTAGTCAGCAATATTTGATTACAGTTTGAAGGAATTACGGAGTTTATGAATCACCTTTAATTCATATAATATTTCAATAATAAAATCTTTCCAAGAAGAATTTCTATCTTAATTTTAGTGAATTTAAATTGAAGATTCATTTACAATATGAAAATCACATTTTTACACTATATTTTTCACTGTAATGATTCCTAGCTTTCTCATAATTTCTGAATAGTAAAATACATTATTTTAAGATATATCAGCATATCAGAATTATTAATGAAAGCATATATATTATATAAGCTTCACTTTCATGAATTCTTTATTAAAATACTGTCTTATACAGGGAAGATGGCTCCTTAAAAGAACTATGCTTTGATTGGTTAAGAGTTTTTGATAACATATTTTTAACTTTATATAAATTGTAACATATTCAAAAGACTTCAACTAAATATATCTAACCATGCCACATTCCAATGACATCACATACACATTTTGCTAAATATTCTCTACAATATTGTAAGTAGAAGAAACATATTAACAATATCCCAGAACATATATAAAAAATGTTGTGATTTCATAATTATAGGTGTGATCTATATTCAAGATTTTCTGCACGGTGAGTGAAAATAGAAATAACAAAATTTGATAGTTCTTTTGATCACTTAACAAAAAATATGCTGATTTTTCAAGCATCACAGGTTTCTCTTAAAATTCAGAGGAAGCATAGGTAAACTTCTAATAGCATTACATGATATGAATATATTACAATTATTACATTAACAGCCTCTCAAGATTCAAAATTGAGGTTTTCCACTTCAGCGAGTATATGAAACCTAATAAAATATGCATACCTAACTATGTAAGTCTTAAAGGGTAATTTCACGCTACTACAATACAGTTACTTAATCTCTTACCTTTTTTTTGTGTTTTGCAAATTTTCAGGAAAGAACTTCAGAAATCTGTCTTTTAAGTAGATTTAGTGTTGCAAATAATGAACAGGTTAATAGCAATTCTGTCTGTGATATGCTTTTTAAAGTTGCTTCCTTGGCTCCCAGTAAGCTGTTCTCACAACCTCTAAATTTTAGTATTTATATTAAAATTGAAACCAGAAGAAACTACATGCACATAAATTGTTATTTATAGCAGTTTCATATTCATTCTTCAACCTAATCAATGAGTACTAAAACTGGAAGTGGCAAAGCAAGTTTGCACTTCTTTCTCCTTCAAAAACACAAACAGTAAATCATAACCACACATAATTTCTGCTGTTATATATTTTAAAGGTTATGTTTATACTATGAGCTGTGAATTAGATTAATGAGTTTTCTCAGCACCATAAACCTCCTCCACCAAAACAGGAACTAAATTGCAATAAATCACTGTTTATGTTCACGTATTTATGGGACAGCAAAGATTTAGAGCTCTTCTACTTGGAAAACTGCCCCCAACACAAGAAGAAAAAAATTACAGCTTCTGTATTGTAAGGTGGATAAATAGGGGCAAAAGCATGAGCATTGTTTTCACTTCACTATAATAATGTCAGTAATTTATTAAAAGCAAGTGCTAGAGCAAAGCTTTTTTGCCAATGCTTCAGCCAAAGTGGCAACACACCATACATATACATTTTTAAATAACAACATATGTTTTCTCTTTTTATGGCACTGAATATCACAACTATTATATTACACATATTTTACATTATTCTTGAAATGAATATTTTTTTGTTAAAAATAAATATTAGTAATGGAATGGTACAGGAAAACTCTATTCTTTATATACTGCATGGATTAAAAATTCCTTCCATGAACTTGAACAGCATAGTTTACTTCTGCGTATTTACATTGGTGCTTTCAGATTACTGTGGTTGTGATTTCTAAATGTACTCCTCATAGGAAAGTACTGTACTTTCTGCATTTTCTGCATTTTGTTTCATCAGTCTTTCATTCTACATTTTATTCCATCAACTACCTATAACATTTTCTGTTATCTGCACAAGAGAACAAACTTATTAAGACCACTTTAATTTTTAAGAAGGTTTTCTTCTTGATATTTTTAAACTATCCGGTCTTGAAAAAAAAGAAAAGTTATTTCTTTTCAAGGAAATGTCATGCAAGTATACCTACTTTCCGATGTCTATTGTAATATTTTCTGTTTATGGAGAAACTCCTAAAATTATAACAAGAATGTTTTGTAGAGCTACTACTTTGTTTTCTTCTAAGAGCTTCAAAAAGGGGAGCAGTGTTCTCTCCCCTTCCAAGGCATAAATGTCTTTGTAAGGAACTTAAGTCATCCCTTCAACATATTGTAGACAATTCGTCAACACAACAAAGAAGAGGGACATTCTTATCACTCCATGCATTGTTAAACTGTGGAACTGATTTTTATAGAATGTAGCAGATGGGAAAATCTTATATGAACCACAAAAGTCATCAGATAAGTTCAAAAAAGAAAAACAGGCATGAATTGCAAGATTTGTTAAAGGAAGTGATATTTTGCGCTTCCTACACCACAGCTTTGTGTTCCAACACTCTTTCTTATAGGATGTATTATCTGCTATCAAGAAAGTAATAAGTTACATGGTGCTTAACTTACTTCTTATGGCTCTTAATCATTGAATGGTTCTTATTTTATATTCTTATGCAATGTGGTGGCTTCCTCACTCATCTGCAGGAACCTATCCCCTGTCATCTCATCTGAGAAATGGTAAAATTGTAGCAGTTACTGAGTCTTTTACATAAATGGAAAAGTGAATGCAAGATCTTTCACAGAAATAAAATTACTAATTTTAAATTTAAGTGATTGGTTAATAAAAAGTAATATCTTGAAGGAAAAAGTGATTAGTTTGAATTTATATGCAAAAGGTAGCACACAAAGGCACGTGACACTGCAAAGGTGAATTTAATTTTCAAAACTTTGGGCACCGCTATCTACATAAAAGCATATTATTTCAGGTTTATAGTTTCTTAGAAACCAGAAATTACTTTTAACCAAAAAACTCCCAAACCATTAGAATATACATTTTGTAAGAGAAAAGTAAATCTCTTGCCTAATGCAGTACATTTTTATTGCTCCTCTTTCTCCCTTGAACCTCCTCAGCAATTTTATGCATCATATTTTAGTTAATTTCAGAATATTGAAAAATTACACTTATGGCCAATGAAGAAAGAAAGAGTCTTAGACTCTTTCTAAGAAAGAGTCAATCTAATTTCTGCTGATTGCATATGTCAAGATGCTATGTTCTTCAATTGCTTGTTCCTTTTTACTAATTGTAAAAGGAGAATACACATTCACTTTGTCAGATATAGTTCTCCTCACTGTGGCAGTATGCATGTAGCCCTCCTGAGGAACAGTAAGTCTTTAATTCAAAATGAAGTGATGAAGTTGTTTGTTTTTTTGTTTGTTTTTTTTTTTTTTAACATGTGGAGAGCTGAAATCAATGGCATCTACTCTAGAAGCAGAATAGTATGTTACGCAGTCCCAGACAGTGTGAAATTAAAAAAAAAAATATAAAAGCAAAAAAGGAAAAAAGAAAAATCTCCAGTTAAATTACCAATCCCAAATGTTCTTGCTCAGATGATTAACTCAGGGTAGTGTCTAGTAAAGGTAAGTTTATGGATTCAGCAAATGTCAGATATAAGATTCCAAAGAGATTTTATTCCTCAACTATACTAGAGTAAGTTACCTAATTGCAATATTCAGCTACTACATTCATTGCCTTTATTTAAAAAAAAAAAAAAAAAAGGTTAATATTTAAACTCTGTACATCTGAAGAAGCAGCAGGAACAGCAGAATTTTCTGGTCAACAATAAATGTTCTGATCAAAAGGATCATTCTAAAGGATTGACACTTTCCATCAGTTTTTAAATCAATATTTTCCTTGGAGGCCATACAACAATAGAATAAACTGAGTTAGAAGGGATCCACAGGGATCATCAAGTCCAGCTCCTGGCCCTGCACAGAACAACCCCAAAAATCACACCATGAGCCTGAGACCATTGTCCAAACATTTGTTGAACTTGGCCTGGTGAGGCTGCCCCAGCTCAGAGCAGAGCAGGACAATCCCCTTCCTTGCCTGGCTGGTGATGCTGTGCCTGATGCCCCCAGGACAGGGTTGGCCCTCCTGGCTCCAGGGCACTGCTGGCTCGTGCTCAACCTGCCGTGAACTGTCATGTTCACAAGCCATATACACATCTTGCAGTGAGGGCCAGGTTTATGGATCCTTGCTCGTAATGGGTAGACAGCCCTACCCTTCCTCAGCAGAGACAGTCCTTGCATTTTAAACCTGCATGACATTGACAACATGGTGCCACAGTTGTCATGATTTCTATGCTACAGTTAGTGTTCCCATGCAGTGGGAACAATGAACATGTTTCAAAGTCACTCTTTATCAACTTAAATGACAAATTCTGGAAATATCTAGCTCCTTATGCCTTAATTAAGGTACTTAGTCATCTGGGTAAGCAATTACTAATCTCTGAAGTTTTTCTCTAAAAGAGTTAACTGCCCAGAATCTCTGAGGTTTTTAGCATATAAAGGCTTGCAAGTGTATCCATCATATTAAAAGCAAAATTTCTGGAATATTTATAGACTGATTAAATTTCCAAGACGTGTGGTGTTTCCACTTGAAGTGTGCAATTGGTTATTGTATTCTCTGTCCACAGAAGAAGCTTTGAGTAGCCTAGATTTTCCAATTTTTTTCAAGTTCTTAAGTGGCTTGTGGAGGACTGCTGACCTGATTCCCAATAGCTAGTTTAAATAAAAACCTAAAATCCAGTGTCACTCTGTACTGGTTGGTTTTGTGAAAAAGTTTTGTTCTTTCTCCAAGTAAAATACAAATATAATTGTTATTATAAAGCATAAGAAAACAGCAGTTTCTTCTCTGATACAGAAAACCAATAAAATGTACCAAAGATAATAAATAAAAAATACAAAAGTTCAGATTATTGTCTAAAATTCCACTAAGTTTTACAACGTCTCTTGATGCATTGCTTTACTTTGTTTGCTGTTAGGTACATTTAGTAAATTTATATTAGACTTGCTCCACCATAAGAAATCATCATTTCACACAGTGAAGATCACATACAGAAGCATTAAAATAAAAGAGTCATTTAAGTTCCATACTAACAGAACTAATATTTTTAGAGACAGACATATAGATTTGTGCAGCTGATAAAACTTGTGTTGTTACATCATAAGATGATTACACAATTTTTTCTGATTCTTCTACTCTTTAAAAAGCATTATGCTCAGGAAATATTCTTCATCCATTTCTCATGAAGAAATAAGGAATTTTACAATTTTACAAAGAGAAAACTTTCTTCTGTCATGATTTAAATTTTGTACATATATCCCAATAGCTATCTGGAGAATGTGGTTGTTTCTTAGATAAATGAAAAATCACATACAATTCAAATTGTATGTCAGGTGGTCTCACCAGACAACTCAGGTATTACACTAAAACCTAGATGTTAAGTGACATATTTTATTATGATTTATGGGCAATCACTTGTGACTTGCTCTATCTGAATTGTAATGTAGTAAGGTACTGATGGGCAAATAGGAGTCAGAGGATATGCACATATATTAAACAGAAATTTCCATCTAAGTAGTAGTGATCATTCTCTACCTATCCTTTATTAGGCAGAAAAAAGATAAGAAAACCACATAAGGTACTCTTCAGAGAAGTGAAATTCATGATGAAATTATTGATTTGTGATATTTTACTAGATGTATAAAAAGGAAGGCTCCTTTTTTATTTTTTTCCCAATTGTGCTCATAATTATTTGCTATGTGGTGGATTAGTGCTGTTAAGTCATGCATTATCTTGAACTTAATTATAATACATGTTTCTGAAACAAGTAAAAATGTAAATAAACAGATAAGAATGTGGAACAATTAAAAACAGAGTCTGCCAAAAACAGGTTCAATTCATACATTGATGGTTTTAATTATATGAAGTGTCTTTAGAAGAATGTAGCATTTACACCACAACCCTCTTTCTGAATGCTAGAGGAGGAAAATAGTTTACAAATAACATAATATAGAAAGGTGATAATGACTGCCCCAATGTTGCAGTCATATTTGGCCAAGTGAGGAATTTTGTGCCATTGTTACTAACCGTGGCTTTTCAGTGTAATCTACTCCTATAGCCTTTCATTTTCTTCTAGTAAAACTTTTGGAAACAGCAACGTTTAGGGCCTATGTAAAATGTCATATGAGATGTTATTTCAGCTGGTATTTTTGCTGTCATACCAGATATAATCACCAGATGATCACTATTTGCAATTTGGAATTACCTGAGTCATCTAACTACTTGACAGAAAGATTTTTGACATGACTTCTGGAAGCCAAAGGATTCTTCCTCTCTCTCAAAATTTCTTTCCACAACTAAGGCTTTCTAGCTAAGTCTTTCTGAATTGTTTGTTGTCCCTTAGGTCCCTCTTTCCAGGAATTATTTCAAGGTCATTGTGTTACTTTATTTATCTTAGATTTTTTCTGAACAAGGACTGGTCAGACTGTAACAAGCATGATTAATTTACTGTAATGATTAAATTCCTATAGCCTTCTTAACTTACCATAACTATCTGAAAGTTTAGACTTCTCATCTAGGCTACTTTAAGTCTCTTAGAAAGCAAAGGTAAATAAACATATAAATAAAGAGACTCATCCCCTATTAAAGTAGATGCCTAAGTTGGATAAAAGATCACCTACGTGGCCTATCTTCCCCCATTTACAAACTGCAGCGGCACCCAAGACAAAGCCAGCTTACTGTAAGCACCTGGAGTTTTCTGTGGAGTGCTATTTTTATGCCTCAGCATCCTAGTACAAGTATTTTGTAACTATAAACTTAAACCAAAAGATTACCCTGGTCTTGCTCTGGAACTGTCTATGCTTGGATGGAGACACTGCTTTAATTTCATCAGGAAATAACATGATATTTGTTTTCTGTTGTGCAGACAGGGTTGGATTTTTTTTAAAAGTGATTCTGTTCAGTGCAGTAAACCCACCCAGTAACACAGGTATAATCCACACTTCCCAGCCTGACAGCTGACAAATTCTGGAAGCTCAGTTCTTGTTAACCAGTAACCTTTCTGTTTCCCTGGAAAATGCAGTGACAGTACAATGAGCATTGTAAGATCCTTCACATTATTTAGCACAGATTTTGTTCTCCCACAGAGACCACAAATGCCATGAATAATACAGATGCTAGATTTGGCATTTCAAGTATTTTGCCCCTGGTTTTTGCTAGCTGTGGGACTCATGTTATTTTACATAAGCAGCTCAGGTGACACAGTAATAGACAAAAAGTATGAAAGAATTAATCATACTACCCCTCCAGACTTAAATTACAAGTGGCACTAAAGAGACAGAAAATACCTATGTGAAAGGAGAATATTAATTGTGACCTAGTTGGTTTTATTAGAGTTAATTAGGTCAGTGGAGCTGGCCTCATTTTTTTAATTAATAAATTGATTCCAAAGGAATACATGAAAATATTGCCAGACTTTAATATTCCAGGGAGGGTAATTACATTGCAGAGATTACAAAAACAGTTTCTAACAACTCATTTTTCATTTGAATAACTTGACTCTTACATAACAGCTTTAAACTATGCTGTACTGTAGCTACAGTGTAGGTGGTACTTCTTAAAAAGTTTAGATAAATATAAACTAGTAAGTATGCAATTTTTTCTCTCCCAGATTCTCTAGTCTGTATCATTTGGGAAAAATTCATAACCATTTTTTTTCATTCCTTTCCTATGTATTTCCAAACAGAAAATACAGATAATTTTAGCAACCTGAAGACATTAAAATTGTGGGTAAATTTCCCAGAAGTTTTTTTTCTAATAATGTCTTCCATTTAGTACAGTTATTCTTTATACTCAATTTCTCTGCTATTATTTAATTATATCTTTTTCTTTTTTTGTTCCCTTAGAGAAAATAAAGAATTCCTAACAATTAGAGAAAACTTTAATTGGTTTTGAATATTATAAATAAATCAAGTTTCTTCCCTGAAAAAAAATAGACCTGATGAACTGTTTTATATTCCCAAAGGAATTCTAAATTCATTTAGGTTAAGCTACTCTAAAATTAAACACTTTTTTTTTATATGCCACATCATTTGAAAATAAGATGTAAAGAGACTAACATAATAAAAGAGCATTTGATAACATGGATGAGACTGTTCATATTATACCATAGGATCAGATTAAATTATTTTGAGGAAATTTTGAAAAATGAGAATGCCTAATAATAAGACATCAACTTTTATTAGCAGTAGATCTGAAACCAGTTCATTCCTGGCTTCACCTGAGTCATTACTGCTCAGTCTTGTAAGCTCCATTGCAAGTTCTTACACGGCATGGAAAGGATGACAGTTTATTATGTGGTCTTCCTGCACAGAAGAAACTATATAACTATGATTCTACATTGCCTTATACAGGCTCATAATCTGGGAACACCAAATCCATAGGCTTTTGAGCTTGATCTCTCAAATCCCATCATACAGAACTTTAAATTCTGGAATTTATAAAGTACAAAATCTACTACTTAAAGGTATAAATGTAATGTTTTCTGTTATCGAATGTAAATATAGATTATGTTCAATTCAATGCTACTTAGAAATATCTAATTTCTGTATCTCCTAGATCTGCCCTGAACTCTACCTCTGGAGAGATAACTGTCTTCAGAAAGCCATAAGACATTTTGCCTGTGATGTTTTTTTCAAGACAGAGTCCAGAAACTAGGAGTTCTAAATCTATTTAATAAATAAATTAACTTATAATCTTTTTTTGGTACACTCAGTCTGCTAACAACTGATATATGTAGTAAGTTAGGTATTTGTTTAAATAATTATTTTTAACAATAATGAACCAAGAATTCCAAGTATATCATGGAGTATGATACACTGCACAAAGCACTGGATTTTGAGTCAGGATAGAAAGGCTATATCACAGGCTGGCTGTTATCATACACAGAATGTTAAGGTCTCCTCATTAGGCTGTTTCTTTGTCTTCTTGTTTACAAACTGGTATTTGTTTATATAAAGGAGACTCATATTTACATATGAATTTACTACATTATTTCTAAACTGACTATGATTGTAATTGTCAGCCATTAGCATTATTGCAAGTATAAGTTCCTGGACATAGGTTCAACAGGTATTAAAATTTACCCATGAATATATGATTACAAAAAGACAATAAAAACAGGTGAGCCAAATTAGGTTTACATTTTTTTACTTTATATAAATATGAGCTTGTTACATGAGTCACCCCAGCTGCCACCCCTGGTCAAGCAGCAAGAGCCAGACTAGCCCAGGCACATTCCATCCGGCAATATTCCAATATGAGCTAATAATGTAGGTTCAACAATATTGATGCTGGTCTTAGATTTTTTTTGTATCTTAATAATTTTAAATCTTCATTAATATTTCCTGAGTTAAGGAACTATTTGTATATTAATTTGGGACCCTGGTGAAGAACCAAAAACAATTTCCAGGATTAGGACATGCTCCAGTCTGTGCCCATAAATGCCTTTTCAGTTCTTCAGATTATTGTCCTAACACTCAAAAATGTCATGATGTATGCTCTTTTATTTGTAGATAACAAAGTTCCTATTTTCTTCCCACAAGGTGTATCAGCTCACACTACATGAAAATACAGGAAATTTTTTTGCAACAATCTCGATAAAAACAAGAACTTCTGCATATCTGTCTGCATATACTAAACTAATCTGACTACAAATTTGACTTTTAGGAAAAAAACTGAATAGAATATAATTATGATATGTTATGGTGCTGTCATATAGAATGCTAACAAGAGAAGAAAGTCAAGGTTTTTATGAGGCAATAAAGTGCAATTTCGATAGAGAAAAGTATCACAAATTAGTCAGAATTGTTCTTCCCAATCACAAATCAAATCTCCAGACACCTGCAGTAGCTGACCCAATAAGAAGGCCAGTAAGTACATGTTGGGAAAGGGACATACAGAACAAAAAATCAGCAATCCTGTTTCTAGATAATTGTGGGGTTAATTAGTATGGGAAAAGTTTAGAAATAATGGGAAAAATATTCAGTATTCATAGATGTTAAATGTTGGGGTTTCTTCTTCCTTTCTTTCATATTACGTCAATTTTTGGTGAACCAGTAATTAGGATTTTCTTTTGGAGGGTGGAGTTTTTGTCAGTCACAATCAACCACTAACATCAATGTGAAGGAGTTCACAGATGTCAAAATCTGCTATGCCAGTAGTTTTAGAATGATTAGGAAATATCACCTCAGTACAGAGATCCAGCCTGCCACTTCTGGAATGGTATTGCACTATCCTGACAGGAATAAAGTGAAAAAAAACAACTCCTTAAAGGAGAAGGCATTTTAAAGGAGCTCTAAAATTGTACCTGTAGGAGAACTGAAATGTGCTTATGGTAATTTCCTTTCTAGTACTACCTCAAATAGTACACTTGTCCCTGCCATGCTGAACATGCCAAAATGCCACTTTTCAGTCCTTGACAATAAAATCTGCCTTGAGCCAGTTTGCTGCACAATGGACCTAGGAGATCAGCAGCAATAAGAAGCTTAAAAACAACAGTGAGGAACTGAGTTTCTTCTTGTGCTTGTTTCTTCTTCTCTTGTTCTTTGACTCTTTTCACATCTCTCTGACATGATGCATGCATTTTAAAAATACACAGATAATTTCAAAGTCAGGCAAAGACTCCAACCGACTTCGATATGAAAGAAATCCCTTTCACCAGTAAGAATGTGAGCCTCCCGATACACAGAACAATGTTATTGTCCTCTAACAAAAATTTTTATTTTCCTCAGTGACAAGACAATTTAAAACACACACAAGTGTACACAAGAGTTCTAATTGCTGTATTTGTCAATGAATAATAAAAAAAATTTATCTTAAATATGCAGAATCAAGTAAAGAAATAAAACCTCATAAACAGTAAAAATAAAATCCAAACCAAAAACATTACTGTTTCTTAAAATGAAACTGCTTGTCTTTATGTTAGACTTTACTTACTCTGGCATTCTTTTTGTACTTTGTAGAGTAAAAATTACGAAGGATTACCTTATTTGTGGAACAATACATACAACACAAATGAAACATCAAAAGAATAGCCCTCTGTAGCAGATCACATTGTAATGCTTGCAAATACATTGCTACAGTCTAAGATTTTTGTACCTATATCTTCTTTTTACAGGCAAGGTTGATAATGACTGTGCATATAATATATTTTATTTGGATTTGTAGCAAGCCTTTGATCAAATTTTACATGACAGGCCTCAGCTTAAAACTACAAGCTTTCGAGATCCAGATTAAGACAGAAAAGTAAAAAGAGCTAGCTAGAAATTAGACTAGTGATTGTGTGGTGGGAAAAAAACCCCAAAATTTACAGTGGTTTAATGTAGGTCAGTGTTCATATCTTAAAGTGTTAACCTTTACAGAAAGTGTGAGGTAAGTAACAATACCTAACTAGCTGCCTGTAAATGTGAGGATGACACAGAGTGAACAGAGAGGTGGATGGCACAACCCACACTGGGGTGGAGGGTGTGAGGGGTGCTGGGGTGCATCCTCTGCAAGAAGCATGGACACCTGTTCTCAGGGATGATTTGAGTGGCACAGGACCACAGCTACACAGGGGGTGACAGTAAATACATTGGGCAGTCTCAGTTTTTGACTGAACACCACACTACCTCTATGGAAAGCAATTATTCCCTTATGTGTTTAAAATACTTGCTTTCCTGCTCACGTTCTCATGAGCTGCATCATTCACAAGGCCACTAGTGGTGTCCCTATGCTCTGCTGTGTGGTAAGGAGAGAGATAAGTATACATTACATCACTAAATTCTCACTGTGAGAATATCCTTCCGTGGGCTGGATAAAATATTTTACTTTATGGCACAGGAAAAAAGTAATGTCAAAGTCTACAACTCTTTAAAGTTGTTTATTATTGTTCTATAGAAATAAAACAGTTCTGAGTTTCTCATTTTTGCGCAGTTTCCATGTAATTATTAACGTGATAAATCCAAAAGTAGAAATGTAAATAAAAGCAGACTGATTTTAAAAGCGGTTTAGAATTAATTTATTTCAATTGTGGGTACCTAGTTCTTAGGAAAAAAATAATTCTAGTCTAATATATATGTGCTTAAGTGCTAATCAAAGAGTGGCTTTAGATTAAAAAATTTGTTCTATATCTTATATGTGCACTGTATAATGAATGTTCATAATTTTCTTTTGTCCTACAACACTCCTGAAAACTTTCTTTCCATGGCAGGACTTGCCTCCATTACTTCCCTGATACTAACTCTTACAAATAGAACAGAACAGAAGATAACAGAATAGGCTGGAAAAGACTTTTAAGATCATTGAGTTTAACCATAAACCAAACACTGTGAAGTCCACAACTAAACCATGTCCTCAAACACGACATCTGCACATCTTTTAAATACCTTCAGGGATGATGACTCAGCCACTTACCCAGGCAGCCCATTCCACTGCTTGACAACCCTTTCAGTGAAGCATTTTTTTCTAATACCAAATCTAAACCTTTCATGGTGCAAGTGAAGATAATTTCCTCTTCCCCTGTTGCTTTGCTACATGTGAGAACAAACAACCCCAACTTCTTTACAGCCTCCTTTCACATTGTGTTAGGGACCATTAAGGTCTCCCCTGAGTCTCCTCCTTGCTGAACAACCCCAGCTTTCTCAGCTGCTCTTCATAAGGCCCTTCATAAACTCTGTTGTCCTTCCCTGGACATGATCCAGGACCTCAATGACTTTCTGTAGTGAGGGGCCCAGAGCAGAAGACAGGATTCAAAGTGCAGCCTCACCAGTGCTGAGTACAGGGCCACAATCCCTGCCCTGGTCCTACTGGCCACACCATTGCTGATACAGGCCAGGATGCCACTGGCTTTCTTGGCTACCTGGCCACAGACTGGCTCCTGTTCAGCCAGCTGTTAACCAGGAGCCCCATCTCTTTTTGCACTAGGCAGATTTCCAGCCACTGCACCCCAAGGTTGTAGTGCTGCATGGTGTTGTTGTGAACAAGGTGCAGGACCTCATAAAATTGGCATTGGTGCATCAATCCATCCAGTCCACATCCCTCTATAGAGCTTTAGCACCCATCCAGTCCCACAGACTTGTGCATTCAGCAGGTCTCTGAACATTCTTTTGTGGATTATGGGACTTCATTCTGCTTCCCATCTCTATCTTCTAGCTCAGGGGCCTGGTTATCCAGAGAAAAGCTGATTTTAGTATTAAAGATGGAGGCAAAGAAATCATTAAGTACTTTAGCCTTTTCCTTATCCTTTGACACGATGTTTCACCATGCACCCAACAAAATATGGAGATTTTCCTCAGCTCTCCTTTTGCTACTAATATATATAAAGATTTTTTTATTGTATCTGACAGCAGTAGCAAAGTTTGCTTCTATAGAATATTCCTTCTACCTCTTTTACCTGATTGTGTGGTCTACAACAGAATTCCACCATGATATTTGCCTTGTTGGCCTTCTCCCTGATTCTCACCCATACACACTCGATGCTACTGTCACCATCATTAAGCTCTGGACAGTCAAAATTCTCCCTAACATACAGGGCTGCGCCATCACCTCTCCTTCCTTGCCTATCCATTCTGACAAGTTTTTAGCCATCCATTATAGCACTCCCGTTGTGCAAGTTGTCCCACCATGTTTCAGTGATCGCTACTGTATCATCATTTTTGTGCTGCACAGTGGCTTCAAGACCTTTCCGTTAACCCTGCTAGCTCCTGTGCAAAGATCTTTTCCACCTTCAAGACACATTTATCCTATCTGTTACCAGCAGGCCCAGTGTGCTGTAAATTGACCCCTAATCACAAAAGCAGAGGCTGCAGAATGGGGAGTCTGTCTCACCATGGTCTTCACCACAGGCTGTGGGGAAATCTCTTCTTGAGCGCCTCCCTCACCTTCTATCACGTGAGTGCCTACAGATTGCTTATCTCAGCTTTTTCCTCATTCCCCTTTATGTTCTGCCCTTTCTAAAACATGTTTTGCCTAGGGTACCACCACCTTGGCTGTGGGACTCAGCAGTGGATCATTTTTGGGAGCTAGCTGGAACCACCTGTGCTCCTCACAGGAGCCTCCCTGCAGCCCCTGAAAATCAGCACCTGGAGCCCTTCACCTGATGCTCGTTTATTACAAGTGCAGAACACCTAGGCGTATTGCAGATGGTGAGAGAGACAGGGAGATTGTGGTGGTCAGAATCTGAATTTGTTGTGGACTACATATGCTTATATACCATTTGAGGAAGGCTAGTAATATTTTACTACAATGACTGGGTTAATCATCACATAAACAAACATACATTTTGCAAGATCTCTTGCTTGCAGAAGTTGACTTAGTCTTCCTATCAGCCAGTTTTGATTCAATCCTCAAAGCTCTGTTTGTTCTTGCAAAGACATCCTAATGATCAGATCTCTTATGCTAATCAGGTCCAAAGTACATCATAAGCATTATAATTCAACATAATTGTGAAGTTTTATGTTGATTGCATGCACATACCCTTTGTACAATAAATGTGTGTAAAGTAAAGATGAATTTTGCCCATGAGATATGGTGAAGGTTTTAAATGTGTAAAATTCTCAGATACTTCATACACCAGAATAAGAGGTAGAAAAAAGAGTAAATACTATCCTTCTCTCCTGAATTTTTCTTGTCAAAATGCATTCAGCTTCTCATCCTGAATACCTGATAGTTCTCCTTATCATCAGATGCTTATGATTTTAATTATTCATTAAAGTGAGAACATTTAAATATTTTATTTTTTAATCCCACCTATTCTGCATGCTTATTAAATTGTCATTGTTTTCATCCAAATGGCATCATGTCATAGTGATGTTCATTCACCAACTAATATTTCCTCTGTATACAATGAAAAATTCTATATTCATTGCTTTTCATTCTATCAGTTTTCAATACTGCTAGTTATCAGTCCTTGCCTGTGAAAACTGATCATACCTAACAATTTAGTGTACTTTTTCTTTTTTGTTCTTGAATGTGTTCTTTTCAATTAATTATCAGCCAAAACTGCACTCTTCCCCTGCATTTCTCAAATGCCTCTGGGTAAATCTCTCTCTGCCTTACAACGCTAGCTTTTTATGCAAGGGATTACAGTTTCTCAGACAGAATATCTGCAATTCTGCTGAAGTTAATTACTTTATATATGTTTTCTTAGAAATTATTTTAGAATATATTCATTTGGATTTCTTTTAATCATGGAGCAGATGCTTTCACCTCAGAATTTCCACATGAACAATGTCCTCAATGCTCTTAAAACTAAAGGAACAGAAATAAACAGAATATGAAAATTAGCTCACTTAGACCCAGAGCCCGCGCTTATGATATTGCGCACGAACCTGAGGCATTTTTATCATTCATTACATGGCTGATGTTGCCCAGTCTGCTAAAAAAAAAAAAAAGAAAACCAAACCCTGAAGAATGCTTAATAGTACAGGCCACAGAATACTGTTCTATTGGTACACATACAATAATTGGAGAAAGAAATTTTTCAAAATAAAAACTCTGTGAGAACATTGTAGAGATATTTGATTAAACCTCTCCTACTCAGTAGGATAAACTGTATTTTTTTTTATCAAAACCAGCAGAAATTATTAAACTTGTAAGGGAAGAAAATTAATTGCAGTCACTAGCCACCTCAGCTTTTTGGACAGAAGAACCCCCTGTTAAAACTGCAGGAATCAGAAAGAATTGAGAAAGATTAAAAACCATGAAAACAGAAGAAAATAGAGGTAGGAGAAGGAAATAAGCAGTTTAACCATGAGATTTAATGTAATTCTGAGGAAGGACAACAAAGATTTTGGGGCATAATGAGTGAAGAAAGCACGTTTCAGTAAACTAGGAAATTTTCTCTTGTAATTTCATTCTCATACTATTCATCAAGTCCATATTTTGCATGAGTTTTTGGAACCATATACATTATCTAAAGAAAACATTGCATCCTCTCAGCATGTTTTCCTCCTAACTGTATTAACCTACAACATCTCAAAGTTTTCAATGTAAAAAGGGGTAATATTAGAATTAAAAAATCAAAGTTATTGGTGATACATTATGGTTACTTTTGATCCTGCAAAACAATCGCTTGACAAAGCTGTCTTGAAGCCCTCATTTAGATTTTCATTGGATCCCTTCCCTATATTTACAAATATTAATTCAAAGAGACTAACAGGTTAAGTTTAACATTTACTCAGGAACAGCAAAAAAGAGGTCTCAAGTATAGACACATATAAACAGCAGAATGCTTTTTAATCCCAATCTGTAGGAAGTGAGGGACAACTTCAAACAACAAAGCTTCAAATCAGAGCACAAGAAGTATTTCAGAACTATATTCAGAAATCTGGCCATGAATCTAAGCCTCTGAACAATGTTACTCCACCTTGCTGTCAATCTTGAAACCAGTCGGGACTTCCTGAGCAATGGAAATCTCTGCATCATCTCCTCTGAATCTCTAGGAAAAGTGTTTCTTTCCCTCACCTTGGGGAGCAGTAATGCATCTGTTTCCTGCTTTTCTGAGATATCTGTTCTTTAGAAGAACTGCATTCTTACCTCAGGAGCTGCCACTTGCTCTCTTTTTTTGGCCTCTGTCACCCAGTCCCAAGCTGCAGGTGCCTCACCCTGGTGGGCAAGTGCCTAAGTGGACTGGGAGCAGGCAGAAAGCACCAGATTCTCCAAACATTTCCAAGAGATCCAGAGTGCAGGAATGTTACTTTCTGTGGGCTTGCCCCTTGCTTTTGGAAGAAACAGTACATGAACAAATCAGATATGCCTAGTTACAACCACATAATTACATATTTTCATGGATATATTTCTAGAAATAATGCATGAAATTGAAGTTTTGTGAAAAGCACCAAAGAAACAGTTCTGTCCATTTACTTCAGGAGATGTGGTTAGGCCACTGTGATCAAGGTATTTTGTGCTGACAAACCAGAGTTCATTAGCAGTACATTACACTTAGTCTTCCCTTTTTTATACTTCCCCAATTTCCCTTTACACAAATTATAGAATTTTGAGGCTAATGATGGATATAGCACAGCACAATCGTTATTCACTGAAGTCTGTTTCAGCAAAGAGGCTCCTACATGCAAACCCACAGAGAGTCATGGATGACGGGAAAAAATATAGAGGAAAAGCTATTTTGTTTTTCATATTCAGCCTAATTACTGGTACATAATGAGGTGGCAGACTCACTGAGTACCAAGTGTACCTGCAGAGAACAGAGTTCATTTTCAAAATTTGTCTCAGTTTAGTGAAATTTATGAAGCTGAGAACAAGATGACAGAAGTAATAGCTTTGAGAAGAGAAGCACAAGTCTGGAATTCTTTTCCTTTAAAAGATAATTGTGATAACAAATATTTGAAAAAGAGAATATCCCAGACTGAATATTTTTAAGTACGTATTTGATAAGTATTAAAAAACCACAAACAAACAAACAACCCAAAACCAACCAAACAACAACAACAAAAAACCAAACAAAATACTTAATTCTGGTTACATTCTTCCCTTATGAATTTGTTACTTTCAGGTTACAGAATACTTGAATTCCCACCAATAACAGAAAAAGCCTTGTTATGGGCAAAAAGAATGCATTGTATATGCAAAGCTGACAATTGATTCTCAGTCTCTTTAAATTAACAGTGCAATCAAAGAACTGTTACTCCAGTTGCATTGATTCTAACATCTGATTCTAGGTCAAATCAGATGCAGGTAGAACAATGTATACACCAGCTCTGCAGAATCTACTCCTCCATTGCTATGCTCAGCCTTCTACTTCTCCTCTGCACCCTGTTGTCAATGGCTTCAGTTCTTGGGGCTTTTAGGTAATAAATCAACAGCATACCAGTGATAAAGGATGTATGGTACTATGTAATAACTGTTTCTTCCTCCTCACTCTAGGATCCACCCAGGTTCATTTTTATACATATATTGTCACATCCCACAACTTCCTTCCACCCGCCAGTGCACCACAGATCTGAACTTGTTGTATATGATGTGATTTACATGTAATGGATATTTTTCCTTTTTTTTGGTGACCCCTATAGCTGGTTATTTTGTCCCTCCCATGTCCCAAGTCTGTGTTGCTTTGAGGACCAGCAGCTGAATGCTGGTGAGTGGCTTAAGGATGCTGGGGTGTTCTGCCTGCATTTTCCAGACCCCTGTGATCACCCTGTGTCTCCATTTGCACTCCTGTCTCAGGTTTGCAGCCTGTCACAGTCAATAGCAATAATATTCTAACTGGGTTACAATGCTACACATTTGTGATACAGGAATTTCTGATCCAATTTCACATTGAGCAAAAATGCACTTTCTCACAGAAATAGTAAAGTACGTTGTCTGAAAGAGAAATATGGAACTGTTTTGACAGTGATTAAATAATATATTGACACTTCCAATTTCAACCTTTCTTTTTCTCTGGTTGACTCTGCTAGTCCAACATTTATAATGGGAAATTTTAACATGTTAATAGAGAATTAAAA
Source organism: Melospiza melodia melodia (assembly GCF_035770615.1). Taxonomy (NCBI): domain Eukaryota; kingdom Metazoa; phylum Chordata; class Aves; order Passeriformes; family Passerellidae; genus Melospiza; species Melospiza melodia. Next base: position 98,981,926 of record NC_086195.1, on the reverse strand, counting down.
GAACTTTTGCCAATAATATCCCTTAGATTTTCAAATAAATCTTCCAAAACTGACTGCTAGATTCTATTTCCCGATATTAATATTTTTTGTTACTTGATATAGTTCCTCAAAAGTGTAAATATCCTATGATAAATGGATTTACTGAAAATTTCTAAGATCTATTACCATTGTTGAGTCCTTTTGCTTAGTTACACTTAGTGCAACATTTATAGTCCATGTTTAAATAGGTGTGAATTTTAAAATACAAATTTTATTTCTAAAACCTTAAAATCAGCACTTGAACAGCAAATATTGTATGTTTTATTCAATACTTTTATTTTATATGATCTTTATGCTAATGTCCTTTTATTGAACATGACTACTCTTCAAGACACAAAAGTAATTTAGTCTAACTATGATGATTCCAACTGAATTAATTAAAGTGGTCACACTCCCTACTGTGGTTAGACAATGATTTTGATCACCAGAGTGGTAGTGTAGATTGATATTTGTTGTGTAAACTGAAGTTAATTTTAAAAGTTTCAAGGTAAAATAATCCTTCATATTTTCTAAATCACCTATAATACTATTTCAACAGCTTTACACTACGCTTTCAAAAATGGACGCATTTTCAGAGATTTTTTTATCACTTTGCCATGGTGATAAGGAAAATCTTCAAGATTACAATCCTTGGTTTGGAGTATTAGAGAGACTCTGAAATAAGAAAGTCAATGCTTATTAGGCAAAGAGCTGACAGAAAAGAGAGGAAAATCAAGAAAATAAAGATAAGGGAAACAACAGGAGGTTGCTTGTTGAGCCTAGTGACCTTATTTGCTGCTCTTATTATGCTAAAATTGTGCCAATCACAGAAAAATAGACGGGAAAAAAAGTCCTTTAAAATTCAATTTTTCAGCACAGTGGTTGGATATTATTGGATTTTGTTTCCTGCATCTATTCTCAACATTTTACTTTTTCCCCTCAGGGTAATACTTTAAAATGCAACTTGTTGTAAGCTAAAATGGAAAAACCTCACCTGATTATACATGGGTAAGTTATTGTTACTGACATGTATGCAAGCTGCTAACCAGTACTGTGTGCCCTTCATTCAGCCTGCATTATTTCCTTGACAGGCAGCACCAAAATTACTGGGAAAGACTGAAATACAGCCTTGAACTTGTCTCAGAGCTTATTAAATATTTAATAAGTAATAAGAATCCATCAAAGGATGGACTTTCCCTTACCTGTGACAGCTGGAGGCAAGAATTGTTTTACAGCTTGGCCTGAAAAGTGATTCTCCATGAAAATGACACGAGCATAAGAGGCAGGAAAGAGGAAAAACACTGTTGTTAGCATTTAAACACAGAGTACTCTATGAATAGCTGACTTATTTGCTTTTATTATTATAGGGCCCCAGGAACTACGAACTATGACTGCAGACACAGCTTTGAGTATTTATCTATGAGTATGAGTTGTACAGTATGAGTTGAGTAACATGGAAAGCTTTAATCCAGTTTCTACTGAAATTTCATCTTTTCTGCTTCTGCTATCAACTACTTAGGTACCATAATAGCTGAACTGTTTTAGTGCTGTTACTTTGAGTGTAATTAAGAAGGAAAATGCAGTTCCCTGCTACATTTGATGAAAAACGCCCGCATACATTCAGCAGCGCTTGTAACAATCCTTTTCCTGAATAAGAAATGTCTTCCTTGTATCTCTTCTGAATCTGCCCTCTATAAGCTTAAAAATGCTATACCATGTCCTATTGCAGCAGGCCTCATTAAGAAGTCCATTCCCAAAGAAGCCTGTATTTTGGTGAATATGCTGAATTTGATTCCTTTCCCATATTTTCCTCTATTGTGCAAATCCCGACTATCAATTCTAAGAGCTACTTATCACTTTTAGAGTGTTGAAAATTGTTCCTTTAAATATTTTCGGTTGTATGGGGTAAAAATTGAAGATGAAATGAGAGCTCCTAATAAATTACCAACTTCAAAGGGACCTGAAGTAGAGAAGTAAGAGGCTGAAAACTCTCTGTGCTGAAAAATCCATGAAAATGGAGAAGATATCCAGGTGAATTAGTGCTTCAACCCAGTGCAGGACAAAAGGAAGAAATCTTATGTCTTATCATCACAGCCCCCATTGCACTTGTTGCCTTTTTTTCTTTTTCTAATTAAATTCGATAAGGGCTTCTTCAATAAGCAAGAAATTTTAGAACTCTGGCATTCTCCATATAATTAAGCATGTGGGAGACAGAGTTTCAAACTGTGAAATAAAAACAGTGTAACAAAATTTTTGATGTCATAACTCTTGAGAGATGAAAGAAAACATTTTTTTCTGAAAAGTTCTAAGAATTGATCAAGTACTAGAAAAGGGTCTAAGAGATTCTTGAATTAAAATTAGCCCTTAAAAAACACCTAGAAATTATTCAAGTGGAATTACATTATAATCAACAATTGAATGTATAGAAAGTATAGAGATACTCTGACTGAAAATCCTAATGTAATACAAGAAAAAGCACTCAATATCAACTGAATGCAGAGTTCAGAGCTCAGGAATACACAAGGTATATCAATTTTATCCAAATGCATACAGGCTAAGAAAATTTGCATTTAAAAAAAGTTTAAAATTGAAACAGTCAATTGGATCTGTTTGCAGGCAGCTACAGTGAGCCCTAGGAAGATAAAAGAATAACTGCAGCACCCCTAGCACAGATGAATGTTTTGTCAAAGCAGTGGAAAATTGAATATAAGTGAACTATCACACTAAGGCAGCTGTAACATTTCCTTATTTAAAATGAAACAAAGGTGCACTACTATTTTTATAGCTGAAGCAAAATTAACAATAAAATACAAGTAATGAGAAGTAAAATGTAAAAATTCCAAACTTCCAATGGTGTGCTTATTACCACTAAATTTATATATGAAGAAGATAAAAATTAGGAAAGCTTTTATAGCTTAGTTAAAAAAAAAAAGAAAAAAAAAATGTTGTTGGGCTAAAAATGCATCTAGCCAGATAATACTAATTACTGATTTTCATATCTGGGATTATAAAGCTTGTATTTTAAATACATATATTCCAGAATCATATTACTTGCTACAGGGACATTGGGTCCAAAGAAGTATTAAAGTTATAAAGGCAATCCTAATGATCTGTTTCATGAGGCTGTTGTAGACAGAGAGTGAGAAAACATAAATATCAGAGTATACATCTGATCATGTAATTCCCTGCAGCTGCTAGGCACCCCACCTCAGGATTATAACAGGAATTCCATATTGCTTCTGGAATCCAGAAACCAGGATAGACCTCTGTTCAGAGCTAATCAGAATCTAGAAGACAAAATGCAGAAAAAAATAATATCTACTTAGATGAGTATTCAACTCAAGAGTTCACTCTCTCTGCCTCTAACCTTTGTTAACTTTCTTAATTAGTTAGCAGATAAAATAGGTTCTGGTATTTTAAGCTAACTAGAGGGATTTTTATTTTTTCTGAAATGTATTAGAGAGAGACCAAAAAAATCATTAACTGAAAGAAATGGGGAGGTATCAGTAACTTCTAACAAGGGATAGAGTGGCCTTTTTTTCCCATCACAGGAAAAAAAAAAAAAAATTCTCAGTCTTTTCCTTTGCCTTGGGGAAGGACTGAGAACAGACTGCCAGTTATGCATGCCCCCAAATCTTTATGAAGAGCCCTCAGAGGTCAGTAAATATCAATCACCTACCTATGGCTCCCCCTGGACTTCAATGCGCCCTGAGCCTCTCACAGCATGTGATATTCACTGGCTCAGCTACACACACAGCAAAGTACACGAGCACTACGTTGTAGTTTCAGTGTCTAGTATCTGTATAGTGTCTAGTTACTTTATAGACTACTTTCCAGCAAAATAAGGAATGCTTCTTGTCTTTGGCAGAGGTTTCCAGAAGTCTCAGTGGTATTTATAATGAAGGCAGAGAGATCCAATGATCTGATGAACTTTTGCACCTTTCAAGTTGAAAAAGTGAATTTAGATGTCTCCAAGGGTAAAAAGGTTTGAGCAGCTCCAGGTATTGATGATTAGAGTGCATACCAGGGATAAGCTCATCTTGTCTTACATGACCTAGATGGTTCTCAGACAGACATTGCCCATAATTGACATCACTGTGATTGATAACTAGCTTAGCAAGCTCCTAAGAGACACAAGGAAATAAGGAATTCCTTAACAATATTTAGACTTTTATCTTAACAAGTGTAACAGTCAATCTTGACAAGATTATGAAAAAAAATTATTGTGCTCTATCATGGATTATGCCTTATATTGGTTTTGTTTCTGCTAAAAGAAAATATTCTGTACAACTGTTACTGCTGTGTAAAAAAGTATTGAACATTTTCTGTTAAGGGTCTTAATTATTTATTTCTTAGCAAAGCAGTGAATTTAGTATGGTGTCTGTTGTTTACCTACCCAGCAGTGAACAGTAAGAAAAACAGAAACTAGTAATGAGTGCAAGATATTTAAGAATATCTCAGTGGGGTAAAGGAATGTCCTCTCAGCCATTCTATCTCAAAGCCAAAACTCACTCATCGAGCATGAATTATATCTAAGTCAGGGAGACTGAGACCTAGATCACTGCTAAAATCTAAACACAAGACAACTACTGATTTTAATAAGCTACATACTTGAGTGTTACTTGGGATTTGGGTTGCTCAACGTACCCACAATTACATAAAAAATCATATTGATACATGCATACTTCACATAAAAATCTTGTAGCCTATACATTGAGTCTGCCCTCAAAACTAATTTTATGCCCTAGAAAATGAAATTAACCATTTATCTTTACACCAGTTTCTACTGGAGAAATCAAGATGTGAGACAGATTGCAACAGAACTATCCATTGCAGCCTTCATTCCATCATGCAACTACTACATACAGGTAGTCACCTGCAAAAAAAGAGGAGAATCTCACTGCAAAAAAGAGCAGACCATGATGAAGTTGATCAGGCATTTTTTAATTGATGGCATCTTCACATCTTCATGGTTCTCCCTTGATGAAGGTGTCAGCAGACAGCTGGCAACATAAAGCTATATCAACAGGATTTTGTCAATATGATTAAGGGGAGAATAAAAAAAGATTTTAAGCTCCTATTCCCAACACCAAATTTAGCAAAAATGTGTCTGAATAGACATTATATTTCATAAAAAACATGAATTACATTGCATTAAAAAAGATTCCAGTAAACTGAACATTTTACTTATGTATTTCTGCAAATATAAATGTAAGCAGTAAGAAAGGCAGCACTATCTCCTTTGGTGCTATTTTTACCTCCCAAAACAGCATCTTTCTATGCCAAGAATGAAGACGTTGCTTGTTTGTTGTTCTCTCCTTGTTTTAACTACGTACCAAGGACAATCTTTGTTAGAGAAGCAGGTGTGGTGTAAAGAATAACTGATGAATTCAGGAGGAAGGATTCATTGTGTACATTCAATAATAGGAACTTTCTTATTCAGTCTTTCAGGACCCAATCCAAGTCTCATTGAAGTCAGCTTGATTCTCTGCTCTGGTTATTCAATACAGAATCATCAGAGACAAAGTAAACAAGACTTGTCCTAATAAGTTCCATAGGAGCTACAATCCTGCCTAAGGAAATCAATATGACTTCTGTATCTGGTTGTATATCACTGTACCCATTGTGCAATGAGTACTTTTACCCTCCGGATTTAGACATCAGTGCACCAGTTCTCAAACTGCCTGTGTTCTGAGAAATCCCAAATACAGCTGAACTTCACAGCCTGCATTATTCTAGTAACTTCCATATCCACTAGAAACTTAGAGTTCCTATCAGATTTTTGTGTCTCACAGAAAATGCAGAACCTCAGATGAGTCAGAAATGCAAGCCCCAGATAGCCACGAGTATTTAATTCCATGGGCTGTGTCCCTCTTAGGTTTATTACTTCTCATTCCCCATTTATGCTGTCCTTGGCAACATCACATTAACCAGTAAGCAAATGTGGTGAGTCGACCCTGTCCAGCAACCAAGCCCCCACTCTGTCATTCTTTCAATCTCCCCTCAGTGGGATGGGGAGAGAATCAGTAAGATATAAATGAGAAAAACTCATGGGTCCAGAAAAATGGCCATTTTATAAGTGAAAGGAGATAAGAGGAAAAGAAGGAAGGGAAGGGAAGGGAAGGGAAGGGAAGGGAAGGGAAGGGAAGGGAAGGGAAGGGAAGGGAAGGGAAGGGAAGGGAAGGGAAGGGAAGGGAAGGGAAGGGAAGGGAAGGGAAGGGAAGGGAAGGGAAGGGAAGGGAAGGGAAGGGAAGGGAAGGGAAGGGAAGGGAAGGGAAGGGAGGGGAGGGGAGGGGAGGGGAAGGGAGGGGAAGGGAAGGGAGGGGAAGGGAAGGGAAGGGAAGGGAAGGGAAGGGAAGGGAAGGGAAGGGAAGGGAAGGGAAGGGAAGGGAAGGGAAGGGAAGGGAAGGGAAGGGAAGGGAAGGGGAAGGGAAATTTTAGGCACTACTGCTACCTGCAGAAGTTTTATATCTGCTGTTCTAAGAATAGGGTCATGGATGCTGTGTGTTGATATTCAGATTGCACATTCAGTGGAAGAAAATTTTGGTTTTAATAGAAGAAATAAGGATATGTGCCTATAAACTAAAAATATGTGCCAACTGAATGAGAATGGCTGTTCATATTTTTTTTTTCTCTCCCTTTGAGCATATGTGAATGATCCAGCGGCGGTCTAACTCTTAATTCTTGTATAGGTAATTACCTCCTAAATAAGTTAATCAGCTTTCTTACCTTCTAAAAGGATGCATGAGTAAAAGGCAATTTTTGACACTAACACCTTGACATGAGGAATAATGTAAAGTGACTGATGGAACAACATAAATAGCAATAAGCCACTAAGAAGATTCCCTCTTGAGTTCTTGCAAATGTGATTTTAGATCAACTGCAGTTTCATTTCTTCAGCTACACATTTTTGGCAGGACAAAAACTTCTGAAGTACAATTTCTACATCTTTGACAGCCAGTGATGCTATATGCTGTCTTTTGCTGCTAATTATCCAGCATAATTTTCCTGGAATTTTTGTTACTACTTAAAACTTCTTATCGAATTGCTGTTTCCAGCTACATTTCTGTCATTCTTGGGTGTTGCATAGCAGTGAAAAAACCCAAACATTCACTACATTTGCATGCAGCAAACTTTGCAGGTGATTATCTGAAAGTCCGTGGTCCTATCACAAAGGAGCTGATTGCTGCTGTGCTTTACCTTGACTGTGTGTGCACTTGACTCTGAGGGCCACCACCAAGCTGCAGCTGGCACAGCTGGCAGCAGCACACCTGCTAAGCAGAGCAGGCTAATGAGGATATCTCACACCAGCACACTTTTCTTTATGGTGGATAATACAGTTCTTCAGCAGAGGAAAAGTCCTTGTCCCTGTCTGCAAAGTCCAAACTCTGCATGGGTCTGCCACAAGCCTGCTCACTGCTTGCCCAGAAATGACAGCTGCAGTTAGCAAGCAGCATTACACAGGGGAACTCTGTATTAATTTATTTATTTTTATTTGCCTTCCAAATACTGTTTTTTCAAACTTTTCTATGCTTTTTTAATAGAATTCTAAAATACAGGCAAAGAAACCAAAGGTAAAACTGTGTGTCACTTGCTATTGTGCCTTCATATGTACAAAGTATTATGAATATTCTACTTAGGTAGGAGGTATACATCTGGTCACCATAAATTATATATAAAACAGTCAATATTTGCTTACCTTCCAGCAAAGAAAGGTAGAATGGTAAAAAATTAGATGTCTCCAGCAGCCTTTTCCATGTCAGTTGTTGATCAGCTCTCAAGAGCCATACACTGGCAAAATCCTACTATCTAAAGTGTCATATTGGAGAAAATGTGTTCTTCTAAAGACTCTCTATATTGTGTTCAGATATATTTTACAGGCAAACACTTTATTAAATATGCATTGAATAAAATGTGTATAGATTTTTCATTTTCTAAGAATCAACTACTTGTTAGTATTTTAGTCTCTTAAGAAAATATACTATGGCTCTCTCTAAGAATTTAGTTAACAATTGCTTGGAGTGTGATTGTATGATTAAAAACAAATAAACGAATAAACAAAAAACAACAAACCTTTTCCAATGACTTTTTCACATTAGGACATTAGGACACCCTAGATATTAGCTGTTTGCATAGGTTTTGTGTAAGTGCCTTATTGTATATAATGATTTTTTATCATTAGTCCTGCATTTAGACTCCTATTAACTAACAAACACTGCTCATATTGAACTGAGAATTAACTTGTAGAATAACTAATAATGTTTATGGAAAATAAGACAACTTTACTACTTATTTATTATGAATTGCAACTCTAGCAAAAGAGGAAATACAATGATTGAATAAATAAGACTACCCAACATTTCCATTGACATGATTCACCCTAATTAAATAGGCTTTCAGTGTTAATTGCCCAATATTTCACTTTCAGATTGATTAGGACACTGTTTTCTTGAACACTCTGGAACTCTGCCCATATCAGCTTCAGTTCTTTGTCTTTCTTTTATACTTTTTCAGCATAAGAAAGCTCTGAAGCCATCTTACTGACAGAAGTCAAAGGCTCATAACATTTGGACTGCTTTTTTTCCCCCCAGATACTCTGTAAAGAGTAGGGGAAAAGTTTCAGATTTTGAAGATTCTTATTAACATAAACCAGCTGGTCATTATTGAGTTTAGGATGTCAGTCTCTAAGGTGATACTCTAAAATAACTTTGATACTATTTAACTTAAATTGTTTAAAATTTGTGTTAGTGCTGTAAAGCTGGTGACTAGTTATTCAATAAGTTAGATATTTATTTGAAAGTAATACTTTTCTTTTTATATATCTTTGAAGTCTAACTGAACTTATTTGAAATTTAAGTATATATCTATTTTTAAGGCTTTTACCCCACAAAATAATTTCAGTTTTAGTATCAAAGAAGACACTTGAAATTGGATAATTTGTAAATAACTACTCCAAACTTCTTTAGAAAAAAAAGAAAAAATAACACATGTATCTTGGAGTTCATGGAGCTCTATGTTGCCTCAGATATTCACCATAACATTTAAAAATCATACCAATATTCCAAGCTAATAGATTGGTATAACATTTCAAGATACTTGTTGTATCTTATCGTACTTGTTGTAGAAAATATAGTTCTTGTATCTTTTGTGTTCAAAAAGGTGTTTTCAATCACTGGGAAAATATCACTGTGGCTGGAATGTAGTTGTACAAGTAGTAGTAGTAGAATGTAGTAGTACAAGTACACTTGTATTTAATAAATTTTAAGACCTTGGATGCAGATTTCTGAAGCTACTATGTTGATCAGCTATTTTAATTACTTCATCATTTCAGTTGAACTACCTGAGTGGCCAGTCAAAAAAATAAAATTTATGTTTCAACCAAAGTTTTTTACACACTTTTAATGTATAGCTCAAATCTGTCATTTCCTGCCAAAGCTCTTTGCCAGCAGATCAAGCTTATTCATTTATCGAAACAGCATCAATATCTGCCTTAAGTGAGGGCTTGGGAGAAGCCCTCTGAACCTATGCCCCCTTGCACAAACACAGAGGAAGTCAATACTTTTTTAATTCCTCAGTTCTTCATTCTCCTCTTCCTCATTTTCTTGATTACATCCGAGACTCAGGCACATAGAGGGCACAAAATAGCTTTGATCTGGCCCAGCCTGAGAGTTTGGGAATAAAACTGTAGGGCTTGCACTGGACGTGAATTCCATCAGCATAATATAGTGAAAAACAAAGAAAAATACTCATAACACAATGATTCCTATATCATCAGAAAGATGAAATTAGGAATGGAAACCTGCTGGTATTTTGAGAAAACCCAAAGACTTCCACTAAATTTAAGTATAGAAATGTTTTCCAAATTAGTAATGAAGTGCGATCCTGAAATCTTTAGTTAACATAAAGTTTTATTTGTAATTCAAGTTTTCTCACCTCCCCGTAAGACAGTCTAAAAGGTTTGTTCATACCTGAAAAGGGAACTTTTAAAAGGTGTCCATGCTACAGTTAATTTAAGCTAAAAATAAATGTCTTTTGTTTCCTTTGTAAACATAGGTTGTTCTTGTTCTGCTCTTTTGAAAAAAATAATATTGAAAATTAAAATGAGTAATTAACAATGTCCTCTCCCTTATCCCGCTATAGAAAAGCTTTAATTTTCCAAAAAAAAAAAAAAAAAAAAAAAAAAAAAAAAAAAAAAAGAGAACATACGCTGCTTAAACAAAACAGAGCATAACTAGACAATTTTGGGTTGTAGGCTATGCACAATTGAATCTGGAGCTAGTTCTGCTTATATTCATTCTATAAATGCAAGCTAAGAAAACAAAAGATTTTCAAGTCCTCCGCCAAGGGCTGCAAGGTAATAATAATAAAGCCACAGGTCAGGTGCTTCAAGATACTGCTTTATAGTACCTGATACAAAAATGTACATGAACACAGAAGCTCAGTGCTTTGAAAACCAAGGTCAGCACAAGGTGTGCAGCTTTCAACAGCAGATTCAGAGGCTGAGTTATAAAACAGTGATTGTCAGAGGGAGAAAATGAAAATCCAAACCTCATTTTACTTCATCTTACTGCATTCAGAAGGTGCACATGAAGTGTCTGGGCCCTTTTCAGCTTTAACCATACTTCAGGCTCCTTCCACTCACCTGTGGCCTCTGCAGTGACAAGACTGCTGCTCTGCTTACTCTGCTGATGGTTGCAAACATTCCCCTGGCTATGGAAGTGCCTGTTAGCAAATGGCATTAAGGAAAAATCTGGGCGGTACAGAAATCAATAGCAGAGCTTTTCATCGGCTATAATGAAGCTGAATTTCATGTTGCAAACCAGAATTCTTACACTTCAGCTTGCTGCAGTTCTTTTCATTGGCATTCAGGAGCTCAAAAGATTTATCCAATGACACATTTAATTTTTAACTTGCTTATGATGGAAAATGCTTTAATAAAAAGCCCATGTATGGCAAAAATTAAAAAAAATGAGAAACTTATTTATGAAATTAAATTCCTGTGTCTACTATTTGTAGACTACCTTACTGGAAAAACAGAACTTTTCTAAGCGTATTCATGCATGTTTAATACATTTCAAATCAGAATGAGGACATGAAGTTACAAATATTTTTTGTTCTTTCATGCTGTGACCATCTGGAAGGGACATAAAATAAACGGATGAAATTGCAACCACCACTGAAATATATCTCTTCCTTTTATTTAGTGTCCTGAAATTATTAATGCTCAGCAACCCATACTACTTCAGTCATTAGAATAAAAATCACAAATTCTCACATTTCTTGTTTAATTCATGGTGGGATAAATAAAACTGTATTCTGTTTATTTAAATGCATTTTAACTAATTAATCTGATCTCTTTCACAAAGAAACAGTAGAATAGTATTGGAAAACTAGTATTTAGGACTGTTTGGAAACTGATTTCCTTCCTTCCTTCCTTCCTTCCTTCCTTCCTTCCTTCCTTCCTTCCTTCCTTCCTTCCTTCCTTCCTTCCTTCCTTCCTTCCTTCCTTCCTTCCTTCCTTCCTTCCTTCCTTCCTTCCTTCCTTCCTTCCTTCCTTCCTTCCTTCCTTCCTTCCTTCCTTCCTTCCTTCCTTCCTTCCTTCCTTCCTTCCTTCCTCCCTCCCTCCCATATTCTAATATTTCACTGAAAATAAAAGAGGTAAATCTGAACTGAAATACAAATGTTTGAAATGAACAGTCAAAACACTCCAGACCATAAAAAAGTGTTTCATGTACTTAGATTTTTTAAAATGTTCTTATTTTTTTGGATTTATCAATGCACATACCAGCAAACATGTTTAAGTTAATATAAATTTATATTAACATACTATCTACTCTTAAATCATTAGGTTTTTCTCTTTTATCATTAGGGATTAGGCACTATGAAATAAGTTTTATTCATAATGCATTTAAACTTAAGAACCTTCAATTTTGGAACATCTAGGCCAGATTTATTTGAAAAAAATTAAACAGGATATTGTAAGGAGCTAGTCTTGATTCTGGGCCTGACCCAAGACTAGGATATTTCCAGTGACTCAGTGGAGGGTGCCATTACACAATGGGACGTCTTCTCAACTGGTTCCATCAAATCAAACTCAGATACTTGGATTGAGTTGGTTACTCCAGACTCTCTTTGTACTCAACAGAAAAAAAATCACCAAAAAACTTCAGACTGTGATTCGTGTGAGCCCAATGATGTGATTTGAAAGGTGACGTGATTTCAGCCTAAGGACTCTAAATTTCTTTGCCTATAGTCCACTAATATTTCAGATGCAGATGTGCAGACATTAAAGATGAGCTCTCCTGGCTCAGAGGAATCATAGCTTCAATACACCTTCCTTTGTTCAAGATATCAAAACGACCAATGTTGTACCAAAGCCAATCGTTACCTCATTAGAAAGGACAATGACCTTCACACTCATGACCCATGTGTGAAGTGGTGAAGCAGTGCAGCACAGCAGGAAATACTCTGCCTTGAATATTGTGAAGCTCTGAAGAAAGACAGATTTCTATTTTCTAAAATATCGAGGTGAGGATAAACTCACGGATTTTTAGAGCGCTGGCTACAGACACACCATGCACTAAAGTACACAGCTCTATAAATGCTGCAGAAAGTATGTCTTTTACACACTGCTCCCCTCTGCTTCAAGACAGACCAGGTTAGAAAAGCCTGGCTCTTCATTCTCCATGCAATGAATACAAATCCTCAAAAAAGGACACTCTAATTTGTGAATAGCTTGCCTCATGTTTAAGGTAATTTCTAGCTCAGTACTAGGAAGTCAGTGAAGGGTAGATAAGAATTATTTCAAATTTTTTTTTCTTCTTTTTTTTTTTTTTTTTTTTTTTTTTTTTTTTGTTGGGGGAATATCACCCATAATACTTAGACCTGATTGAAAAAATGACTGATTTCAATGTTCAAATAACTAGAAAATTTAGGGGGATAGTAAAATGTCAAATAGTTACACACATTATCAGTCCAATAGCTGCAAAGATCTTAAGCACATCTTCTAATCTAGCCAAGTATTTTATTTTAGCTTTCCACATTTATAGTAACAGGCACCTTTCACTCAAAGCCTAAGTAATCTTAGACCTTAATAGCTTTTCACTGCAACATGAATCATACTTTCCTTTACTCATCCCCAGTAATGGAAATGTGAATTTGAATTATTGGAATAAGAAAATTATAGGTAATTTATGTTTGTTGTAGTCTTGTTTCTATGATTTTGAAAGAAGATGGCCATAATTTGTAACCCTGGTAACAGGGACTGCACAGCCATTTGTTAGATCTGATCCAACAAACAGCTTGTTCCTCTGGATTTTAGTTGGAGGGAAGTAAAAAAAAAGAAAAAAAAAAAAAAAGAAAAAAAGGAAAATGGGATTAACTCATCATTTGGGAATTTCCTTCTTGTTGTTATTGTTAATTATTCAAGTGGCATTAGAGAATTAAATATTACAAAAGGATTTCAATAATAACCGCTTCTGCTGGAGCTATATTTAATTGTCTCAAAGGAAAAAATATCCTTTAAATAATGTCACTGGATAACGACACCAAAAATTACCATCCATTGAAGAACACACTTGATTTCATCACATGCCTAATCAACTCCTATTCAGATTGCTGCCTAAGAGTTGGTTAAACATTTACTTACAATTTCAGCAAACACAGACCTTACAGTGAGAGTAACTGCATAAAACCTGAAAAAATCCTACAAAGATCCCAATTCTTTGTGAAAGATGTGGATTGTGACTCTCCTCCCTCTGAAGTAAACAGAAATCGAAGTTCTTTTAAGCTTGCAAGAGATGCCTTGTAACTTTCTAGCATCTTGTCCTCAATTAGCATCAGTTTACAGCTGAAACATTGGTCTGTTAATTTAAATTGATTTGATGTGATGGAGCAGACTGTGTTCTAAATGCTTTTTCCTAAATCACACTCAATTAAATAAAAAGCTTGTGATGTGTTGATGGGATATCAGTGCCCACAAGCTGTAGGGTTTGGCTGTATTATATAAATGTTTCTTTTTTAAAACCAGTCAATCTCTGTACTTCTCAGTGATATATCATTTGAAATCCACTGTTGAAAACATACTTATCCCCTGAAACAGTCCCACTCTAATGACCACATTCCATTAACAACCTTTTTTCCCAAGCATGTTCTGTCTGTGAATCTAGTGTACCTTTTACCCATTACCTGCCTTCAGACATCCAATTTCACAGACCTTTTGCACAAAGTAGTGAATTTCACCCTCTTACTCCATTTACCAGGTGTTTCTTCAGCTCTTAAATAAAATATTCAATTACCTAAGCCACTGTAACATCACTGAATTTTGCTAGTCAGAAGAAAATGAACACACCTGTGCACAACTTTGTTTGTTTGTTTGTTTGTTTTGTCATGTAAATAAAACTCAAATGCCCTCTTCTGATAAACAGACATGTCGAGATTTCACCTGCCCTCTGTCAGGTCTGGATTTAATCGGGATCCCATACCTTTCTACATCTAACACTAGCTAATGGCTGATCATAAATTCCAGGCAACTTTCTTGGATAAACTTTTTTAGTGCACAATCAAGACAGATCCTCTTTATGTAAAGGAACACCATATGGTGCTTCTGATAACACTGTAAAACCTGTGCATGAGCCTCCTTGAGACACAGCTGGCTAGAAAAAATTTGACTTGGAAATTTTTGAAAAAATTTTCTGCGCTGCAGTGTAGTCGGATTCCTCATGGCAACATCCAGGCACAATGCACAGGGAAAGGAAGAACCACTGACTCAGCTGTGCATTTTCTCAAATATGCATATACAATTTCATTTTTCAGTACTAAAGCACAAATGTGACTAAAATTCAACGTCCCAGAGAGCATTTGCCATTCCTGTTCCTTTCACAAGAAAGTGAACTCGGGATTTAGGCTGTGTCTTCGAGACCCACAACCCTCTGGCCTGGCTGAACTGTGTACCTGGCTACTGAAGGAGAAAGCTTCCCAGTTTGCGCCAAAAGCTTCCCTTTTTTAAACAGTCTGTGACTCTTTCAACCCCCTGAGCTTAGGCTGCAAATTTTCCAGCTCTGACATGAACATGCACCCTTTCTGCTTCTGGGCAGAGCTGTTCAAAGTCAATGGCCCTGCTGCTAGCAAGCACATTGATCCACTGGTGTAGAGCCATTAAGTGTTGATGGCCCTTGATTGCTCTGTCAAAGCTTCCCAGCTACAGGCTCTCCCCTACGTGCCAGCTTCCTGCTTTAAAATGAATGCTTTAAGCTGCACTTAATAGCTTCGCTGAATGCTTTAAGCTGCACTTACCTTCAAAATGAAGTGTAAAACACAACCGCCTATTCACAAAACACAAATGGGAATTATACATTGACAACGATGTAACCCCGAAACATCACTACTTTTGTTGAGAGTTAAAAGAATGTCAATTACTCTTTTCCAGCAATTAAGACTGGAAAATCTAATGAAGGAAATGAAAAAAAGCAGAGTTTGAAACAATACCACAAGAGTGAGTACGGAACAGAGAAGACATCTCTGAGAAAGTGTATGGGTAATAATTCTCTGACTTCATAGCAGAAAGGCCAAACTCTTACTAGGCCAGACCAAAATGATGAGCTATATGAATCTCAAGTGTTGTCAATCATGTGTCTGAACTATCCTAAAGAGTCGAGTTTTATATGAGACTTTTCAATGAGCTCAGTTTGACTCACTCTTTGGCACAGTTTGTGCTATTACTGATGATTTGCACACTAAATCGATGAAAATTCCCATAATAAATTATTGACTTATTTAATCCCATTTCACCCAGCCAGGCATATAATTAATCACAGTTTTGCAAAACCATGAGCCTGTTAAAATCCAAATATGTATGTAATCAACAGTGCTTCTCAGATTAGCTTTAATCTGTTGACTAATAACATGAAGATTGATATTCACACTCAAACAGCCCCTCTATCCATTGAAAGCATAGATGTATATTGAAACAGCAAATGGATTTCATATTTTATCCACTAAATAGATGCCAGATGCTCAGCTGTTGTTACCTGCTAGAGGTCTATTGAAGGAAATGTCAATTTATACCAGCTGGTCTATGTGACTACATGTCTGGGTGAAAGTGAATTTCTATGATTTGTATTTAGAGTTCTTTGTTCCACTTACTTGATTCTTCTTTAATGATAGCAAAATAGAGTTAGCTGCATATGTTGTTTTAGTTTAGAAGCAAAATGTACAGCCTAATGTTGCCTTTATATTTGTCAAAAGAGTTGCATTTCCAAACAATGTCCAGAAAGGGCAGTTACATCCCCAGGAGAAGGAAGAGCAATTTTCAATTTTCAAGCAAGTTAAAAAGGTGAGCTAAAAGAAGTAAAAAAAAAAAAAAAAAGAAAGAAAAAAAGGTTGCAGAGAAGAGATCAGGAAACTCTAGAGGAAATAAAACTTGAGAGCAGAAAATTCGATGCAAAAAGAATTTCAGTAATGAGCAAATGCAGTTACAATGAGCTGCAGTCTCATCTCAGGTGTTTCCATACATGGGGGCTTTTTTCTGTGCTTCCAAAAATAACATAAATATATACAATAGATCAGTCTATCCAAGTCTGGGTTATATATGAGTTTTGGTAGCTTTGCAGTTGCTGTTTTCAAGCTGCTTTTATGTCTTATTTTGATATGCAAATAAAGGAGGCTCAAATGTTAAATCACCTACCAAACAACGAGACATTCTTATTTTATTCTACCTTTCTAGACATTTTTTTTCTGGTTTTGCTTTTCTAAAGGCAAAAAAAAAATCTCTTCCATTCAGACTGGAAACAGGACTCCAAAATAGGCTATAACTTAAAAAAATAATAACTATACCGTGTTTTTAAAAACAGCAAGGTTTTCACAAAGATATAATTATAAATAGGAAAAAATTATACAACCTAGTGACTTAAACATTGTCAATTTCACTGAGATCTATCCTTGCTCAGATTCTAAAGGAGCTGAGTCCCCAGTAGAACTTTTCTTCTCCTTTTTTTTAAGATAGTATTTACATATACATACAGAGATTTATGATAATGCATTTGCAACTGTTGCAGCCAGCCAGAAACAGTGAAGAAAATATATCTGTTACTTACTTGTATAAAGAAATGCTTATAAGCAGAGAATGCCTGTGCCAGGGTGTGAGAAACTACCCCTGAAATTTGAATTGAGTGCACAGTAAGAAAGCTTTCACAGCATAGTATCAGCTGAAGTTGGGCTGCTGGGCCAAACTCAGCTAAAATATTCTCAATATCATCCTCAATTAATGGTTCCACCAAGAGAAGTTTCCAAGAACCAGTGGCACATTCACTGGCCAACATGATTGTGACTGCATGCATACATTTCTCATGTATATACATATATATATATATATATATACACGGGTGTGTATTCATATTCATATTCATACACATATTCTCCTGTGACCCTATATACATAACAAAGTATATTCCACAACAGTGTATGCCAAAAAATCATGTTCATACATCTGTTTTATTTTGTTCTTTCTCTTTTAAATGAGCACTGGACAACACATTCTGCCCAAAAGAACTTCTATTTCAGTAACTAGGCAACAGAGGTAGACCAGTGATCAATTATGTCACATTTTGCCAGTAATCAGTGCCTATGACATCAAGGTTTCCTTCTTATCTCGCAGTAGTGCACATACCACAGCTTGCTAATAACTGCCAAATAGGAAGGGCTTTGCTTTATAAATAAGTGAATAACAGCAGAGGCTCAAATAAAGTCAGAGGCAGCATTATATTGGAAATAATTAGCCATGGTAGAACAATACTTGCATAAACAAATCAAAACAAGCAAGGTCCAGCCACCTCTGACAAGGATCCTAGGACATAATTGAAAGCACTTAGCAAACCAGCTGTTTGGAGAGAAAAGGAAGACTAACATTTTATTCAGTTAAAATTAGCAGATGTACTTCAGGGGGCAGAAAGCAGTTACCTGACCTGGAATTTGGCTCAGCCACACCCTGGTTATGTGACTGACTGTCGTGGTATAGGTCTCTGTGGCCACAAACAGACAAACTTACAATTCACAGAGCTGCACTGGGGATTATGGTATCTGCTTGCAATTTTTGTGGGTACTTTATAGACAATTCCAATACTGAAACTGCAAAGAAACTTGAAGGTCTGTGCATTAAAATTTTATGAAAGTGGATCAAAAAGATTATTTTAAAAGTTCTTCTGGGAAATGTTTATTTGTACGTTCAACATTGCAATATAAATTACTGTGAGTTAAAGATTCTAAACAAAGAGAATACCAAATGCCCCAAAATAATTCATTTTCTTATGTCATCCTGTTCAAGAGGCATAACTCCCTTTATTTTTTGAAATTCTTTGGACAACTAGTGAACTATTGCATAACACAGGCCCACTTTCTGTCAAAAATAATCACTGACATTAATGGAGCTTGCCAAATTTAGATCAGCAGTGTCCAGAGTAGAAACTGGACCTCAGATACCATAAGGTTGTTGGAATTTTTTGCAAAACAAGTATTTTTCTGCAATTGCAGTTCTGAAGAACTGTAGACTTCCCCATGGAGGAACTTAAAAGGTAAAATCTGCTGCTGGAGCACAACTCTGACAAGTACATACAAGGAGATATTTTTTCTGTTTCTGAGCTATTATGTCTACCATGCTTTGGACAACATAATGTAGTCCATCGTGCCTGTAGGTTTGCTCAGCTTGTGGTTTATAATGTTCTCTGTGGTAGTCATTACACAGCCTGCAGCCACTAACAGTTGCTGAACATGCTTTTGAAGCTCAGTATAGAAGCCTGGCTTGCTCTCTGACAGACATTGAAAATGTTGTCTGTGGAGTCAGCTCATTTATTTAGAAGATGTAGATATACCTGGAGTGCTACATGTGTAGGTTTTCTTAGAAACAGCCCATCTATTTCAGAATAAACTATGTGCACTTTACTGGAGGGACAGTGTGGATCAAGCTTAGGGAAAAAATGAGATTTGGCAGACGAGAGGCAGAGAAACTTTTTTTACAGAGAGTTTTATAAAGTTTAACTGGGGGAAGTATCTAACCCAACATCATAAAATATTGAAATGAGAGCATGCAATTAGGAAAATGATTCCATGAGATGTAATTAGGTCTGTTTGATGTGAAAACTGGATGAGTAATCATTTCCTGTATGCAAATACTTAGTGTACATGTACTTCAAATATAAGGTCTAAAGAGTGCATACACTGTCTGCAATATATATTAATGACACAAATCTTCTAAATGGGTGTCCAGATATTACTGGGGGAGTAAACAATTCTGTGAAAGGGAGATGTCATTTTTCACAGCATTTTAGTAAGGGAGTGCAAGTGTGGTATAATGACTGAGGAGCTGCTTTTCACAGGAGTGTTTTTGAAATGTATTGTACTAGAATGTTTTTACTTTTTACTGCTTCACTGGACTGAGGTAAAAAATTATATACACCTTTAAGGGATGTCATTATTTATAACTGAGTGTATAAACTTAAGGAAACATTATAAAACAATTATCTGTTTCATAGAATCATAGAATAAAGTGGTTTGGGTTGGAAGGGACCTTAGATAATCTAGATCCAACTCCCTGCCATGGGTAGGAACACTTTTTGCTAGACTGGGTTGCCCAGAGCCCCACCCAACCTGGCCCTGAATACTTCCAGTGGTGGGGCATCCACAACTTCTCTGGGCAACCTGCTCCAGTGCTTTACCATCTTCTGAGTAAAGAATTTCTTCCTAATATCTAATCTAAACCTATTCTCTTTCAGTCTGAAGCCATCCCCCCTTGTGCTGTCACAGCACTACACGCCCCTGTAAAAACTCTCTCTTCATCTTTGCAATAGGCTCCCTTCAGGAACACCACATTTCAGTCACCCTGAAGCCTTCTCTCCTCCCATCTGAAGAATCTCAATTCTCTTAGCCATTCCTCATATTAGGGGTACTCCATCCCAGCTAATCATTTTATCCCTCTTAATCATCACCCTCTAAACAACTAATTTTTGTAAGAGCAGTTAGGTCTGCACAGCAATATTTTTTGTTCATTAGGTCAACATCAATGATGTGTGCTCTGTTCCAAAATTAAACTCTCTGCTGTGGGAATACCTGCTAATCCCTGATAAAGTTTCTTTTTCCTGGAGTGTAGATTGTATTTTCATTCAAGGCACAGTGACTTTTGCCACTATTAATGTTATATGCCTACTTCAAGATATGTATGACAATGTGTGTTTCACACATGTGTATATATATTTGAAGAGGTATATCATTAAAAAAAGGATCACCAATCACTTCTCCAGATGCAGAAAACATGACAATGGTATTTAATTTTTCAATTTGTTATTAAAAATGCTGTGTCTCTTTCTTAAACTTTTCAGAAAATTTAGCATATATTTATTGATAGCATCCAGGCTTTTAAATTAGGAACAGCAACATATATTCTGAAGAATCCACATTTTTATGGACTACTCTATATGCATCCTCTTGATACAACTGCATGAGATTAGGTTCTCAGACATACATTCTATTTGTACAGAAACATTTGTAAGTATATTGAATAGGAAATTCTGCACCTCTAAAAGCAAATAAATGAGAAAATAAATGACCTACAAGCACCAGTCACTGAGTTGGTAATTAAATTTTGAAAGTCTTGAAAGAGAATTATGGGATTGCATATTAAATACTTGACATTATTTTCTTTTCTCCCAGAGAGAATATGACTTTCCTGTGCAAAACATTCAGATCATAGTTTGTGTCCTGTGCTCTCAGCCCTTTAAATTGTTTAAGACTTTAAAATTTAATCAAGGGATTTCTTAATGGAGGCGAATGAAGAGTAACATCACAAATACATTTGACAAAAGGGTAACAAATTTCTACTTAATTATTTACAATGGCCTTATACTGCTACTTAGAGACACAGAGTAGTCAGGCTCCTGAGCATCAGATCCAGCAGTCTGCAAGGACAAGGGCATCAATTCGTCCTCACATCATGCAAACAGTTTTCAAGATTGCATCTTGTTGATCTTGATGAAATTACAAGTCTAGGATCTGATGCAGCATGCCAGTAATTTATGATCACAGGTCACTCCAAGCTGAATGCTTTCAGGGCACATCAAGCCTACTTGTCATTTGCATGCAACTCATTTTGTCACCTAAGAGATTTTTTACATCAGGCCACTGGGCAAGCATTTGCAGTTCTGGAAGGCCTGAATTTAAAAAAAATGACCTCTTTTCATCCATCACAACATTAAAACAAACATCAATGCAAAATGTAATATTAAAGCAATTAACCTATTATCTTCAGGTCAGGTGTTTGTTATTTTGCCATTTACAAAATGACAAACTCTCCCACTTGGCTGCTGATGTTTGGACTGGGCCAGCTGTCTGTTCTTTCTAAATGCTCTTTCAGTTGATTACATGACTATGAAGTGCCCTTCTACCCACCACTTGGGATTACTCCTATTTAACTCTATAGCTGAGCAATTTTCCCTATACTGCCTATTCAAGGAAAAAGGAAAAGCAGATTCTGTAGCTGTTATGTAATATTTTTCTCACCTTTCAATATTTTGGACAGGTTTCTTTACTTTTTTTTTTCAGAGAAATCTTTCTCACTTCTAATGTACTAGGTGGGAAAAGAAAAAGTAAATAAGTTATTTGATGTTATTTCTAATGCTATGCCACTCACAGGAACCACAGGGTTTCTATAAGAATAGTAACAATTTAGAAAAGCAAGGTAGCATTTCTCAAGGCATTTCAAAATTAAGGCCTACATGGAAGAAGTATACCAAGCTTCATACAGACTCACTGGAGGAAGTTTAAATATTTGAATCATTGATTATGGGGGATGGGAATTGGGTAGTGAGGGGTTGCAACAGGAATGTAATTTATTAGCACTAACTTAGTCATCTTCACTCTATGTCTGTCCTAGTCATCCTCAAGTTCTTTGCAAACAGCTCCAAGAAGAAACTCATCTCACCCAATGACATCTAAGATAAATCAGAAAAAAAAAGCCTCCTGAGGGTTCTAATTTTTGTCTAATGACAATGGGGAGAGTTAAGATGATTCATTCAGCTTCAGACACAGAACTGATGGTTCTCTGAAATTATACAGAATGAATCCTGCATCGGGCATATTTTTACTCGAGGTGCAGACTGCCAACTGGGCTAAACTTGTGCTGTGGCATAGTTAGTGCACACCTTCTGTGTATTACAATGCACTCCAGCTAATTACCATGCTGCAGAAGTCTTGCTTCAAGTCTAGAGCATAACAATAGAAATGTTTACGTGACCACATAAAAGCATTCTAACGCAATTTTAAAAAGTATTGTGCCTATACAGCCTTTAAACTATGCAAAGCAGTTTAAGCCAGACCCAGTCCCACCGAGTTAACTTGGAACTGTCTCTGTTGATCACACCCACAACAGGGTAACTATACGTGAGACTAGCCCAGTAAGATTTCCATTTCAGTACTAAATCTAAAGATCAAACCTTCAGCTGCCTGGGGTCTGACCCAGATGGACAGACTCCTGGACTGCCTGGGAGATCTGAGAGAGGCCTTCAAACTTGGCAATTAAAAATGAGGGACAGGCACAGATTGGTGACCCAAAAAGGAAGATTTACTAATATGAAAATAACAAACTGGATGAAGGTGAACATTGTACAAAGGGGTGCACCAAAAGAGCCAAGGGCCAGGGTGAACACAACTTATCTAAGACAGGATAGAGGGGGAGTTTGAGGGTGAGGGTTAAATAGGAAAGAGGGATTAGGAATATGTAGAATTTTGCAACACTTTCAAACCAATAATCTTACAGAGAAGTTTCTGCAGGTAATTAATATACAAGCACAGGGGATGCTGGGAGTGAACCAGTCTCTTCTCTGAAATGGGTTTTCCCATACCCTTATGCTTCAGTCTTGACAAATTTATTTCACCCCAACACAAACCTAAGTACTTCAGAAGAAAATTGATTTTCATCTCTGTTGTGATTTATTAGGCATATTTAGAGTCCGATCCCGTGGTCACAGACTTTGAAACAGAGCAGACCAATCCCACACATGAATACATGTTTACGAACAAACAGTAAAGTTGCAACCTGACCATATATATATGTTGGGAAATTTAGGTGACTAGAGAATGGAAAAGTACAAAGCCGTGGCTAATTCCAAGTTCTGCGCCTGCTAGATAGTGTGTCCTTGGGCCTAGCCGTAGTAGGATAACAAATAGTGAAAGAGACATGAGAAAAGAGAGATGTAACCCCTAAGGAATGAGGAAGAGTTCATGGTATAGTTTAACCAATAGATTGCCTGGCTTACAGAATATTCATAAGCTTATTATTTGCTGTATAAGTGTTTGATGCTTTCTTCAATAAACCGGACTTGAGATTAACCACCTGGTGTCCTGGTCCCCTTCCTACGACATATATATATATGATATTCTTTTTTTTAAATTTTTTTTTGCATTTGGATGTCATGCATAGCTTGAACTTTAAAGGAAGTGACATGGATGTCCCTTCTTATTCAGATGGGTGTTCATTCCCTTCTTTGCTGGTATACCATGTTGTACTTTGGACAGCCTCATCCTGTGGCCTTATGCTTTGCCTGTTTTACCTCATCAGCTTACATGTTTCAGGCACTATAATTGGACAAATATCTCTTCACCTTTTGTTATTCCATGTATTAAGACAAACAGCTCAACCAAACTCTCTGTCATGTCATCCTGTCATCAATTCACACAAAACAGAGGGGAAAAAAAAAAAACCTCTCCTTCTCAATTGCTACCAAAACTGTCATACAAAATTATAAACCAGGTCATATAATTTCCTCCAAAACATTTTCCACAACATTCATGGGAGATGAAGGTGCAAAAAGCATCCAAGCATGTACTGTCACCTATAGGAGAAATCTGAATTAGTCTTTCAAAAGTGTAAGGCTTTTTCCTTGTTCATACCTTTTCTGAGAAAAAGACCAAGGAAGCTTGGATAAAGAAGTCCGTTCTAACCTCCAGCAAATGCAAATAGGTATTGCAAGAAAAATAAAATGTTTTCTCTGTGTTCTGTTTTCCTATAATATATGCCTATCAAGGTTTGAGCAACAGTTCCAATTAAACAAAACATAAAATCTTGACATTTAGTGTTGAAACAGATAATAAGGGAGCACAAGTGAAACCTTTCAGGGGAATAAGGAAACTGAAGGTGAGTCACAGCACCTGGAAAGATCCGTTGATTCTGTATGAGACTTAAAGGACAAACTGCACGCAGACTGTAAAAACATAAATTTATAACAGATACAGCAATTTGTGTGCTTCAGGGCCACACATCTGTTTTATATACTGCTGAATAATTTAGTAATGAATTTTAAAATTAGAGTAAGTTGCAAAGGGCCATTAATATTGCATGGAGCATTGTTGAATTACATGGTATCAAAATTACATCTATTGTAGAGTGTTTCTACCAGAAATGGTCACCTATGTTTATACATAGTCACTGCTTTTCTTAATTGTATGTTAGTGATGTTTTGGAGACTGAAATCAACAGATGTTATATAGTATATAGCTCTTCCAGATGGCAAACACTCCTGCTTTAATGGCCTAAATCAGCCTTTTTTATCATCAACACCTAAACCATCACTACAAAGCTGTTTCTTTTTTTTTCTCTGAACTATTAAGTTGCAAAAAAACATAGTAAATTTTTCAGCGCACCTCCAGAAACATGACAAACACTGAAGATCTAATTGTTTAAATTTCTACTTGATTATGGTACACATCGGATTTTCTCTGAAGTTCTCCAGGAAAAGCTTTGAAAAGTGTGAAAACTACTGCTGTTGAAGAGAAATCTTTCTGTATCTGACCAAGTGTCAACATCTTTACCTTTTAAAATGCCATGCTTTCATGTTCTCATGAGACAAAAACACAAGGCTTTCTGAAACAGTGAGTGGAGAATAAAACTTCCTCTTTATTGTTAAAATGTAGAAGAATGTTTTATAGAGTAAATTATTTTCTACTAATGCAATATACAGTATTATTCTATAAGGATGGCATTGGTCAGTCATTCTTTCTACCACTTATATTGAATAAAAAATATTTTCTCATATTCTTTCAGTGAATGCTGTCTTCACAATGGAACATACGTACTGAAAAGTGTTTCAAGATGTTGACAAACTCTTAAATCAACATTTTAAAAATAATAAAAGATTTTTTCATCTAATCCCTTTGATTCAGAAAGACACAACCCCAGCACAGCACTGTTACAAACAGCTACCACTATTTTCCTTTCTGAAGCCTGATTACAAAGGTTTAAGTGTCTGCATTCCCAAATCAAACCCATATTCATTTTTCATGCAATGTTACTGTCAGTCTCAGCACAGCTGTGAAATATAACAACCCAGCCTGCTGCAAATGAAGCAAAGATCTTCATTTATTTATTTGAGAATTTAAAACAAGGACAAAAATTATATTCAAGAAGAGAATTTCTTGGTTCATATTAAGATACCTTCTATATTTAGTCACCTGGTGACTCCTTTAACCACTTCTTGCTTCCCTAAAGCTCACTGAATCAAGTTGACTTTGCAGGCTTCCAGACAGGTACTTAGAATGGATGCACACTGTTTTTTTTCTCTCACTCCTGCCTTGAAACACAAGGTCATATCTCCACTCTCTGTCCCTTGATGGGTACTCTCCAGCTGAAATCTGTTATGTAGCCATCTGTTTATTAAGTATCAACATTCTGCAAAATGCATCTGTAAAAGAATCTATTAAAAAAAAAAAAAAAAAGAACTATCACTTTAGAAAAACAATTTCCATTTTCTGCACAGCAGACTTGACAGTGAATTCCCTCTACCTTCTGCCTATTTTGACCTTATTTACTGCGCAAGTATAGATATTTTTCCTTGGCACCTTTTTCAGTGAATAGTGAATGTTCTTCTGTTTCACGTATTTCATGTACTCTGTGCTTCAAAGTCCTTGATGATACAATTATTGTGGTAATGTACCCAAGACTTTCTAAGATGTTTTCTTTCTCATGTCTGTGATTGAATGCATACTGAGAATAAATCATTAAATAACCACAATGCTAACGAAGGTCCAAATTTTGAAAACTGAAATGTCATCTTTAACATATTGAAAAGGTTCTTCACGGATATAAGAGAGACAAAAAGAAAAAAAAACAACAAACTTTTGTTTCTTTGTTATACTAAAATTTCTGAGATTTAATTATTAAAATTATAGGAGCTCCTTAGTCCATTTGTTACTAGTCTGATATTTATATGTGTGTGTTTAAATTCATTCATGTAGAGAGAACTGGTGATTACAGGCGACAAACGCAAGACTATGAGTTCAGTGTTCAAATTCCTGGGCAAGTTCCTTCAAATGTTACTGCCTGGCGTCCTGGAGGTCTGAGGATGCTGGTTCACTGGTGCTCCTCCATGGACAGCTTTGTGTGGAAGTAGGTAGGCACTGTGCATTTGGCTTTGGCAAAAATTGGAAGAAAAAAGAAGGTCATCTTTTACAAGGCGGCACAGAGACAATATAAATGCTCAGGCATGATTCTGGTGCAGACAAGAGTTTTAGCAGTACTTACTATAGCAGCACGGGTGCTGCCAAGGCTCCTGGAGTGTCCTGCGCTTCCAAGCCCAGAGCCTCTCACAATAACTATGCTGACAGAAAGGGGAGAGGATGGGGCTTCGTGTGATTGGCAGCAACCAAGTTTATTGAGACACAGGAATTGTATCCAAGCCACAATGAGTTCAGAGACAGTGATCTGAGGGCACAGGGTTTTTGTATGGGGTGACAGGGGAGGAGCTGAAGGGCAGGGTCCAATGGATACAGGAGAAAATGGTGCAGAGGTGGGACTAGGGGTAGGGCTAGCCAACAGAGCAACAGAGGCAGAGGAAAGCATCAAATGGGCCCAATGGAAGTGTGGGGAGAAGAGAACATTCCAGGGGTTAACCATATGTGGGAGATAGGGGCTGAACTAGGGTAATCAAACCAACAGGCGAATAGAATATCATTATCTTATATAAATCTATGTATGTTTTCAATGACTTGTGGGAGAGGTATCTTTCTCACCCTACATCAGGGGTTCACGATTACACTTAAAGCCAGCCCTCCATGGCTGGGGGATTGAAGCACTAGTTGTAGGCTTCTGTGATTCCACAATTTACAGGACTAGTTATAAAAAACAGATGAAGAAGAGTAAAGTATTATCACAGCACACTTGCTATCTATTATACTGTATATATATATTTTTTTTTTTATCATCATCAAGAATCATTGCAGCCTACTGCAGCCTGAAAATCTCAAATCTTAAGCCAGTGGGAGAGAGAGTAACTTGAAAATGTATTATTAACATTATAACCAGGCATCTGGTTGATAAAGAGAAACAGGCATCTATTTTAAGACAGGTGTCAAAGATCAGCAGTTAACTTCGGGTCAGGACCATAAGAATAGCTGACCATGGAAGAGTTAAATGCCCAATGTGCTACTGTGATACACAGTGAACCATATTTGTAGCTAATAGAGCAAACTAATTACCATGGCATGTAAATTACCAACAATCACATGTCTTTCTTAAGTGTGTCAGAGTGCAGGTAAATTATCTGAATAGGCTGTTGAGCTATTCTGAGTCATTCTAGTTAAGCCTAGCTGATGGAGAGAAAAGGTGGATGCTGCAGATACTAACAGAATCCAATCTTATGTCCCTTCTTATTCAGGATGATTGTAGCTAATCCACAATTCAGTGTCATAATGCCTTTGAATATTTCCTACAGGGCAGTATGATCTATTCCTATAAACATATATAAAAGTATGTATCTTACAATTATTTTATGTTAAAAAACCATGATCTTGATACAAATCATTAAAAAGTCAACATTTTGGCAACCCATACCACTTTTCATTGATTCTAAATTGCAAGTCTTGGAAACAAAATATGATTTTCATTTAGATTATTCATATAGTCAAGGTATGGCATTCTCAATGGCACCACTTGGTGGTTGTGATCTATGTAGTATAGAAAAAAGTGAAATAACATATATAAGAGAACCAGGGAGAAGTAAAAATGACTTAAAAATCTATCTGCACAGATAGTTTATATATGCAAAAATACAGTAAAGCTTTATTGAACACTACATAGGTTGGCCTTAATTTTAACTCTTTAATGTTAAATTCTAAATGGAAAAGGCATCAGTAATGTATGTAGTGTCATTTATTTAGTACAGTTCCATGGCCTTCAATACATTTCAAAGCAGTATTTGCTGCTTCAAGATTTGAATTAGTCTCTCAATCTTCCTGCAACAGAAAACTACCAGCTGTGACCATCAGTAATTCCTCTTTTTTTGTCATAACAAAACATGTAGTGCCGTATCCAGAGATAAATTAGTCTGGTGGATTCAGAAAGGGGAGTCAGCAAAATTAAAGAAAGAATGAATTACCTAAGAGCAGAACAACAAGGCTGAGAAAAGACTCATGCTGAGAGTGCTGTGGCATGCATAGATGTATAATATAATGAGAATAACAAAAATAATTGCTGTACTTCCAGCCATAGAGATTCCAAAATTTCTGTTCTCAAAATATAAATGAAAGTGGCATCCTAAAATTTCCAAACTTTTTTTTTTTTTTAATTTTCTGGCATAAATAATAAATGCACTGTATTTAAGAAAAAAACATTTTTACACATCTATCTTTGCCACCTCAAATTCTACTTGATGCTACTTGAGATGATATCTGTATAGACAGAAATTACCAAAAATTATTTCCATGACATAAAGATCTATAATATCTTATAATACCTGGGAATCTACTGTATTTTTGAACAGAAGGATCCCTGTTGGCATTGAAGAAAACATAAAGATGTACAATTTTATAGACTGAAAGTTGATCTATCAATGCCATTATAGGTGTGAAAATACAATGAAAACCTCATGAGTGGTTAAAAATAAAAGTAAAAAGCATTGAAATATAAACCAGAAAGTTAATGAAATCCAAGGACTGCTAAATCTCTACTACTCTAGGAAGAGTACAGGGCCTCAATTAAAAAAAAACCAAAAACCTCATTTTGTTCAGTCATCCACAAGCAGTACATGTATTGACTGTCAGTGCTCAGCTACAACAGAGACACCATCACAGGTGCCACTGTGTAGCTATTTAAAGATCAAAATGTATAGCCTCTAACATATCTTAGGAGAATTAAATGGTTTGCATTGGAAAGGACCCTAAAGATCACCTAGTTCCAGCTCCCTGCCATGGAGGGAGACTAATCTCCTCTGGACCAGGTTGCCCAGAACCCCATTCAACCTAACCTTGAGCACCTCCAAGGATGACACATCCACAACTTTTCTGGGCAACCTGTTCCAATGTTTCACTACCCTCACAGTAAAGAATTTCTTCCTTATAACTAAACTAAGTCTACCTTTTTTCAGTTTAAAGCCATTTGTCCAACGAGGAGACATGTCCCTCTAATGAGAGTGCAGCAAAGGACAAGAATCATGTCCCTTGATCTGCTAGTCATGATGCTTTTGATGCATTTTTCACTAGACTTGTCTTTGTGCTTGGTATTGCCTCTACTCAGCTTAATGACTTTGTTCTTAGTCTTGTTTAACTTCATGAAGTTTGCATAGTTCAAGCTTGTCCAGGTCCCTGTGGACATTATCCCTTTCTCCAGCACGTTGACTGCACCACACCATTTGGTGTCATCCCCAAACTTGCTGAGGGTGCACTCAATCCCACTGTCCCTGCCACTGACCCCTGAGGAACCCATTTGTCACTGGTCTCCACTTGGACATCCATCCGCTGATTGCTACTCCACAATTTCCTAAAATTCCACAGACTGACTCTGTCCTCAGTTCCACTCGTCTTAAAAATATGGAAGAGAAAACAAAACCAAAATTGCGTATGACTAAAGATTTATTTTAAAACTGAGAAAGAGGCACAGTGTCCATTGGTCAGTAACTGAGAGATGCTAAGAGGAAGAGATGCTTTCAGAAACATACCTGTGCAACTCAGCTCATCAGTGGGATAAATCTAGTAAATCTAGGCTGGTTTAATCCAGCAGCAAAAGGAAATTCTATTTATAAGACAGATCTGTCTTGGATACCACACTGGGCACTGAAGTCAACATCTCTTTGTTCCTATTCACGTATCACCTGACTTGGGAGGACTGAGCACACTGAACAATATTTATCCCAGATGGTTTTAGGTACTGAACCAAGCACTATTCCTGTCAGTTCCTCACACAGTTAGTGGAGACCTGAATGACCTACAGCAGTGCCAATCACAATTTTGCCACTTAAGTTAAATGCCTAAATTTAAGTGAAATTAATGCAGGCCTGATTAACTGCATAAAAATAGTCTCTTAAGGCCAAACTTGAGGCATAAAAGTGTAGGAGGAAAGCTGTTTACTCCCACAGGTAAATTTTTGTCCAAGACATTCAGATGTGTTACAAACCATAAGTGTGATTGATATGGAGCTGACCCAGGTGAGAAAAGTTGTGACACCTTAGCCAAAAGCTGAAAAATTACTGTGTTAATATGTGAATTAAGGCTAGATTCTTATAACACTTTGTCATATGTTATGTATATGAAAACCCAGAATTGCTCATCTGACTTCAGTAAACGCAGTCCCCAAAATACTTGGTTTTCTAAATTTTCAACACAAATGGTGGCAATGTTTAGTTAGTCACATGAGGTTTTTTCCCTAATATACAATATATGGCAATATCAACATGGCAATAAACACAGACCTTTCTTGGCTAGTTGTTTTGCTCTCCATTCCCAAAAAAACTGCCAGGCAGTCTGTCTCTAAAGCTTTTTTGATTTTCTGAAATAGATGGTATTATGGAGCTGTGGTAGTCATTCCATGGTTAAGGTTGTAATACCTTCCATTATAAACTCAATTAAGCCCTTACATCTAATTTTAACTTCAGACTGTTCTATTGGAAATTTCTCTTGTGTGGTATGCTAAAAGAAGATGATTTCTTTTTTTTTTTTTTTTTTTCCCTAGAAAGTTTGAGGGTAATTGGACAAGGCATTTGTGAAAATGCTGGAAAATCAGTAGTAATTTGCATTTTACATTATCCTAATGTATTTCAGAACAGCATATCCCCAAAACAGCATGTTGTAGAAAAAGCGAATGTGGTTTATTCTTCTGTCTTCACTGAGGACTGAGGAGTTTATGATTTTTACAGGATTAGACAGATCTACCAATGCTAGGGAAGAATCAAAAGCTTAAAAGGTTCTCAGAAGTTGGGCTGCTGTGAGAGCTTTTTGTTTACCAGGTACTCAGCAAAGGCAGGCTGTCTCTGCATTTGCCTGCTGGTACGTGGGTTGGAGATGGAATTGGGAATAAACAGAGATATAAGATTAAGTTTTCCCTTACTAAAAAAAAATAAAATAAAAGAAGCAAAATCCCTTAAAATTCATTGATGCAAATTTTCAGATATGTCTCTCTATTACTTTAGAAAAAAGATTTCATTAGAACATTCTGCAAGAAATCAGAAAATTGAAAGTCAGGGAAGTGTAGAATTTTAAAATAAAATTAATAAAATCTAAAAATTGGAAACTCTAACATTCCTATGCAAAGTATCAACACCTTAATTATTCCTTTTTTTACTCTTGGTCAGGAAGTTTTCAGGTGCAGTTGAAATGCCATGTATTGACCTTGAATTTTAGGTCATGATCATGTAATAGGTGATAAACCACCATGCTGTATAGTGACAAAAAAAAAAATTAAAATATAGGCATCGTAAAGTACTGGAAAAATTACAGCAAGTTTGAGCAATAAAAAGAAATTATAACTATTATATTATATATAATTATATATTATTATATTATATTATTATACATTATTATTTTATATATAATATATTATATATTATATATTATTATATTATATCTATAATTATACATATATATAATTATAATTATAACAAAAAAGAAATTATAAGAATATTGTTCTATTCTTCTTTCCCTAGTTTATGAAGTAGTCTCTCTAAAGTTCTTAGAACATGCGTATATAGAAATTACATTATTATCACTGGTAATTGATATAATTTCTAAAATAAATCTTTTACTTTAATTGTTCACATTTTATTTAAGGGAGGTTGATAAACATAGAGCAAGTGCCATATTTATAAACCTGTAAACTGGGCAACAAAATATAGCCATTAGAAGTTGAAGACTAAAATTGACCTCCAGCTTGCATTCAAATGAAAGATTATAGTTTTATACAACAATTCCTCACATTAATATTTTATATACCTTACTGAAGGTTTTAGCATATTGTATTTCATACCATTTTCAGTTATATTAGAATATATAATTATATAGAACATATAATTATGTCTCAGAGTAGAGATTGATTATTAAGCCAGGTGTATGCAAGGCATGGAAGGAAAATTATTTCCCCTAATTTTAGCCACCTAAAATTTAGTCACCATTTCCAAAGCAGTAGTCCCAAACTCTAATTATCCCATGAAAACAGAGAACACCTCCAGAAAGCAATTTATCCCCTTTGAAGATGCCAAGACAAACTGCAGTTTCCTCAAAATAGGGATTCTCTGTTTCAAGTGTTGTGGGACGTGAGAAATGAAGATTGGATTGGCAAGCACAACTAAGGAGACCCCTTGGGAGCTGTTGCTGAAAGCATACCACAGGACATACCAAAATGCTTAAAATGTCACTAGACCTAATGCTTTGGGAATTGAATTCCACACAGCTGCCATGCTTAAACCAAATACACAATTTCTTAGTTATTTAAGTTAGGTAAGAGTATTGCCATCCACACTCAGAGGCAGAAGCTAAAACACAGAGAGTCTAACAGGTGAGTTTGTTATTTATGTAACTTTTTTTAAATTCTCCTTCCCGGAGAACACTTGATATAGATTTGACCATCTGTGTTGCAGAAGACTTATACTGTCACAGACATTAAAAAAGAGTTATAATGAGTGACTTTTATACCAAGGACAGCAAGCATAGAAAGTTCTGTATGTTCTTAAGTTGTGAAAATAATTGCTTTTTAGTAAAATTATTAACCATGTTCAAAAAATACAACTTTAAGTCTCATAATCTTTACATGTATGCTTAAACTTAGCAATTCAGAGGTTTTTTTTCTGAATGAGAGCTTAAAAGTTGAAGGTTTGACGAAAGAGAGAAAAAACAAGATAGCTCAAATAAATTGAAGATAAGAAAACTAAAAATATTTCCTTCTTTCTAGAGTATTACATTTTCTTGGAAAAACATAATGATCTAACTACAGTGATGCTCCTCTTACAATGAAAATTTATTCTTAAATGATTCAGCACTGTGTTGCAGTATAAGGTGAATATATATGAAGATTAAGTAAGGAAGCATTAGAGTGTCAATTGCTTTCTTTTTAGCAGAATTTATCCCATAGTTGTATTCCAACCCAAACTGGTATGCTTTATATATCATAGAGAAGGAGCTCTTAAATTTAAGATGCTATTTTTCTTAGGATAAAATCTTGAGGTCTACAGATGCTCCTATAATTACAGATTTTTGTAAGTTAGAGGTGCTTTGGGTAAATTTTGCCAACCTACTCTTCCTCTTCATGTGCAAATGATGGCATATCAACATTTGAACATAGTTATAGATGTCTACACTTAATAGACTACTGGAGGAATCAATATTAACCAGCTAATTCAGTCTACAAGTTTCTTGTAGCATGAAAGAATTTTGTGCAGAGATTTGAAGTCCTATTTACAATTATTTTTCTAATTCAATAAGTTGTCTGACTCTTGTAGCTTAGCCATTTTAACACCAAGGTAGTGATATTCCTTCTTAATCAGCTGTCAATCATATTTTCATTTAAAGGCTTGCCCTACATACAAGTGTGAAAAACACCTAAAAAACGTTTCTGTGTTCTTTAACGGTTTCCTAAATCAATTTGACATATATTACTCATATTTCTTCAAACAATTACTGCATTGTTACTGTCTCCTGTCAAAGGACTAGCAAAAAGAATCTGAATCCATCTCAAATCAATTTAGAATGACAGATTCACTTAATAACTGAGATTTGCAGTACACAGATTTTATTTTTTAAGCTTACAGACAAAAATAGCCCTACTGTTCTTTTAAAATCCCTTCCTGCAAAAACATTCAAATGGTACTAAATGTTAAAAATAGAAACTGTGATTCTTTATAATAGTGCATATTTGGTAGACATTAAAAACATTATTAAATCCTTTACTTTTATCTTTTTTGGCATGACAAGTTTAATAAGTTCCATTTCAATTTAATGGGGTTTTTGTGTCTGTAGATTGTGTGAAAGTGAAGAAATGCAGAATGGACAGCTCTCCATTCAGAGTTCTAATAAGCCACTAAGACATAAGCCCTGCCTCAAATGGGCTACTCTTTTTCACTTTTCTTACACACTTGGGAGGCATTAAGGAATTTTTCCTGTGAAGGAAACCTCTTTCCCTATCCAAAGGTAGTTCATTCCTCGTACACTGTCTAAATAACAAGCCACTTCAAGACAAATGTTAACTGAGTAACTTGTGTATTAGAAATGCTATATGTGTAGGTTATATATGGGTAAAAGGCCATGGTGAAGATTTTGTCTCTCAGATATCCTGTGACTGCAGGAGTCCTGGAAAAGGATAGAGATTCTGCTTTCTTTCTGAAGTATGGTTGAGAGTTTTGAGTTTTGATCCTTTACCATAAATCTTCAGTTTGCCACAGGCTGGTAGAAAGTGTTATGTGGTCTGTGATATACAAGGTCATATAAAATAGATGTTCTGTAGACCCTTTACAGGACACTTACCTATAGTTGTAGGATTTGAACTAGATTATTTCCAGGCCTCTTCCATCCTATGACCCCACTCTTTGACCTCCAGAGGATAGCAGGTTAGACAGGTTACACATTTCATCTCTAATACCCAGAAAATACCTTTCCCCAAGTTTTCAGTCCTATCACTGCAACTGCACCATGCTTCTGAAGAAAACTCTAAATTCAAAGGTTTGAAGCTTTGATGAAGTGCTTGAACTTGAGCTGAATCTGAGGAAAGAATCTTGACACTGATACTTTGAGCAATGTGAAATTCTATGTCTGAAGAAGGATGAGAAGGTAGCTGGAGATCAGTGCTGATTAAAAAGCATTTCTATGATCAGACACAGAACAGTGGTGCTCTACATTTCATTGCTGAAGTCTGAACATGCACTTGGTTAAATAAAAAATAACATTCTCATTTATTTCAGTGATTGTTGGACTAAGCTTCTGACAGGAAGCTTGTCACACTCTTTAAATAAGGGGCAAACCTTCACAGCAGCACACACTTCCACTTACAGTTTTCAGAATACATAATATCCTACAGAAATTACAAATGAAAGTTGCTTCTAGTTTGCCTTCTCTCGATACAGCTGAGTCTCATAAATTTTAATTGAGCCATAGAGAGCAGAGAGTGGGTGAAAAGGAAGTGCAATGGGAAGAAAACAAAGGTGACCTGATACATGATACCTTTCTGTCAAAGCACTTCTCATAAAATACTGACTGGTACCTTAAGGAAATGAGTATGAATTATAGTCATGGGGAGCAGAGGGAAAGAAAGATGTCTTTCCTTCTTTAAAGGTTATTTCTAATTTTTCATTTAATCTCCTTAATGAGATGCCTGTTGTTGCCCCAGACGTACTTGCCTATTTCAACAGGTGACACATTGAACTGCAAACTTCAACTATTAGAAGGGAATAGCTAAAGACTTTTTATAAGAATCATAAAGGAAAAAATTATACAGGTGTTCAGAAAATTCAAAATGGTCACAAGTGAGTGACCCACTCCTGAGTTTTAAATGTTAATTTTATACATCTGATCTTCAAAATAAAATAGTATATGCTCCAGCATAAAGCATTACGTGGATAATAAATATATGAGGATGTTAAGAAATCAGCCTATTTACAGTTTATGGGTCATGTTTCATATTCAGTGTCAGGTTACAAGCATCACTTTGAACCTGGGCCTTACATGTCTTCTTCTGACTTTCAGCTCGGCACTGAGCTAAATCTCACAGATGGTGTTATGAGAAATTCTTGCTTTTATCACAGAGCAGACAACAAGAGTCATTAAAATTTGATGACTTAAATGGGATAATGTTCAACAAAGAGATACATGAAATCCAGAATAATTTTGTTTAAAGTTTGTGTGTGAAAGATAGCATTACTTGGTAACTGAATTTCTTGAAAAGGCTTCAGTTACTGAAAAAATTGGTTGACAATTATAACAGAAAGGTTTGCACAAACTCTTCTCTCCAGAATAGGTGAAGTCTGTAATAAAATTCATAGTCCTTGTCCACAGTTATCCATGAGAGGACCTAATGAAGAGCACAGAAGCTTTTCTAACCATTCACTTATCTTCATCCACAACAGGATGAAAAATCCCCTGATACAAGGGCATGCACCCATCCTGAATGTGAGAATCTCTCCTGGGCTATTCAGTTCACATATAGCAGAATGGCTACATCCAAAATACATGGAAATCAGTGATGGACTACTCACTACTGAAACTCATATGGGCAAAGTGTAAAGACTGTTGTTGATTTGGTTCCTTTTTTTATTTCTTTCCCCACAGAACAAAGTCAGTCATGTTAGGGCTTTTCTGCAGCTCAGCAAAATGATCTTCCGATGGCATGAAATTGAGGCCATGGATTGCATGCCCAGAGTTGTATAGTTAAGGCATGTATGAGGTTGGGATAATATTGAAGGGAGGAAACAAACCTGCTTGACTCTTGAAAAGATCTGTATATGTTTGCAGGTTAGCAGCTTGAAGCATTGTGAGTTTTAGCATGAATTACCATTCATGCAATCTGCAGTGGCAGAGAAGCTCAGGGTTCCAACTTCACCAGGCGGAGCTTGGAATTGAAACTGATTAACACCAGAGATACACTCACAGTGGGCAGAGAGGAGCATTCAAGCTAAGAGAAATTTAGGAGCATGTATTCCCCTGTGTATCTGGGGAAAATGTATGTGGAATAGGTAATAGCTTATTATCCTTTCAAGGTGTATCCATTTCATCTTGGTTCAGTCTTACTTAAATACTAAGTGATTTCTTCTCCGTGGTAATACACGGGAAAGTTTTATCCTTTCAGAGTGTGTATCAAAGTTGAGAAGGGAATAGGAATGCAAGAAAATAGAGATTATTATCACTTACAATGTTTTATACCAATGTAAGAGAGATTTCTGGATTTGTTTTTAAACCTTCTAATATTTGATGATGTTATAACTATATTTTTTCTACTTGCCTTGCCAATGTATATTCAAACATTCTTTCCATCCATTCTTTAATAATTTAGGTAGAAAATTACCTTCACAATAAAAAAAAATCTAGTTTTTTTTTTTGGTTTTTTTTTTTGGTTTTGTTTTTTTTTTTTTTTTTTTGTTAATTTCTGGGTTTTTTTGTTTTGGTTGGGTTCTTTTAACGCTGTATGATCTCTGCATTTTTGTGCTAAATGGAGATGGTGTCTTCTTCCTGGCCATGCCCGAAGCAACATAAAATTCCTATTTGTAAGTTGACATCACTGTTATTTCAATGCTTCTCACTAAAATTAAATAATTGTAGTTGGCACTACATAATCAGATCAAAATAAGAGTGATTTGGGGAGTGTAGAAGAACAAATGATTAACAGCGAACAATTTAATAACAATTAGCCTCTTTACCATTTAACAAATGCTCACGAGTAGCTTAATACTTTCTCAGCTATACTCATTCCCTGTGACTGTTCACCACATATTTTCTCTCAATTGCATGGATTTTAAATGCTTCATTTGAACTGTTTATTCAAAAGCAGTAATATTTTTTTTACAAAATTTTAATTCAATAAATTGATAAATGTAAATGAATTCATGTATCTGGTTCGAATACCTTAGATTAAAAATTCATAATTTACTCTCTCATATATTTGCTGTCTGAGCAGTAAACAGACTTTTAGTAGAAAGTTTTCACTGGAATGTCTGCGAGTATTGTAAGTACAACTAGAAGATATTTAATAGCTATATTCTTTTGGTAGGGTTGTCTTCTAGAATGGGAAATTGAATCAACAAAAACAATTTAACCTAAGTCTGCCCATGCATCAAAAAAATCCTCCTTCATACCAATACTAAAAGAAACAGGTCTGATAATAATTTCTGAGCCAATTTCCTCTGGAAAGTTTTTTAATGTGTTGGCATAAGTTCTGATGTCTCTTTACTTTTCTTGTTTTTCTGTAATGCACTCAGATAGATACACACTGAGGAATCTTACTTGTAAAAAGCTATCTATAGCAGCATAGAGGTCAGCCTCACCCCTTGGCCAGGAGTCCATGCAACAGTAGTTTAAGGGGTGTAATGTGGCCTGTATTTTTACTAGTAAATGTGACAGGCCTTTGGCAGAGCTCTCCTAAGCTCCCCCTCCTCTCATTTCAAAGTGCTTTACTGCATTTTTGCATATTCTTTCTCCAAAAGCTAGTTTCAGCAGGAATGATCAAAACAGCCATTAAAGCCCTTCCCTACAACATTTTATGATCATGATGAGGCTCTCCTTAGAAGGCTATTGAGACGTCACAGTTTTTACCAGAATCTACTATTTTTCAACCCTATGATTCTTTTGCATCATGCTGAACCCATTGATCACTCATTTGTCTTTCACATGGATTCATTCAAGCATAAACAAGGTTTAATTTATCCAACTGTTACAGCTGTGCTTGACCATAAAGGAGAAATGGCTCATGCATAGCCCTCCTTTGTTGTTAAAGCTGATGCCTTAGGCGTATTTTTTCTTTAATAGCATCTGTACAGAGGACTCAAAATTTATTTTCCTCAAATTCCAAATTCAGTGACAGATTTGCTGTAAATCTAAGTATGAATATGTGCAACTGATGGACACAAGGTTAGTAAAAGGGCAAGGGACTGAGGCTTTCATTGGAAAGCCTTTCATTGGAAAGCCTCCATTGTATGGACAGAAGGCAGCTGCTGCTGCTGCTGCCACGTGATGTGCTGACAAGGGCTCTAACTGTTGCTCAGTTTCCTTTTTGTAGCTCTACTCACAACTTTGAAATGTTGAGACTTGGTTCCCCTTTCCTTTAATGTCTTTTATTTTATCCTTATCACTTCAATATCTTCTCTTGAGAGGCTTGCAGGCAGGTTATCAGTGCAGTAGAATTGCAGTAACATCTTTTCCTTTTACTTTCTTTTTTTTTTTTAATCATACCCATACTCTCGAAATTTAGAAATGCCTGGTTTTATACCAGCAGAAATGGGGGTGATAATCATGGTTAATGCAGAGTCCATATCCCCCGACAAGTTTATAGGGATGGGGAACATCCAAGGTCAAATCCAAGGGAAATAATCAGCAAGCCCAGATTAGGATCAGGTCCACATACAACAAGAAGTGTCAGACATTGCCCAGGAATTTCTGTGCAGGTCTACAGTGATGAAGCAGGTCTGAGGTCAAGCCAGAAAGTCAAATCTGCAATTCCCTGTATTTATACTAGTTTCACTAAAGCTTTTGTTTAATGAGCTTTATTCAAATTGTAATCACCAGCATCTATACTAATCAAGTGGGAAATTCAAACAGTTTGACCTGGTAGAAAACCTCTTTTCTTTCTTATCATAAATTTAGACATACCCTGTGATGGCTACAATGGGAAAGAAAAGTGTGAACTTTCTCAAAATCACTGATTTTTTGTCATAACATATTCTTATTCACAAGGCAAACACCACATGCCTGTTTCCCTGCTAGCAGCATGGTATTCCATTTGTTTTGCATTCGTGTTTTGTTTGATTCATAGCCATATTCTGCAGCCTTTTCCCTGAGTATCTTCAGTATTATCCTGCTGAATGCCTATTCTAAAACAAGGTCTCCCCTTCTGCTATCTCTGTAGTGGTATTTGCTATTCATGCTGTCCCCTAAGTCATTCCCTACTGCAGTTACTGTATTTTATAAACAACAGATGCTCCTTGCCCCTTGTCCATCTTAAATGATAGCTGTCAAGATGTGACATCAGAATAGGCCACCTTGGCAGCAAACAAACATAAAATACCCCATTCCAAAGTCTGGGCTGTAGGTGCTTTTCAGTGCTAACTGCTCTGGCAGGAGATGTGAACATAATTCCAATTCTTCTGCCTTTTCTCTGGGTTTAGAAAAGAACACTTAAAATTCTGGCAAAAGAATTCATTTAATAAATTATGCTCCAATTAAATGCAATCATTCGTGTTGCCAGTGGATAAGATTCATACCCATACCAAGGCAAAAAAAACAGTAGAAAGCAAAATCTACCCTTTTAGTTTTGAGCTAATTTTCTTTCTTTCATTCATCCTAGAATTGTTTTGACTGTGAACTGAAAAAAGAAAAAAAAATCCTCTAGCATGATAATAGCTATTTTTCATCCTTTACCAGAGAAATTCAAGAGAATTTACATGGTAATTACAGGTCAAGCTTTAAAAAGGCGTGTGAAGATAAATCAAATTCTCTTACACCTTCTCTCACTGACTTGTCGTTATGTTCTGTTGGATGGAAACCAGTACTGTTTTGATTATTAATTTTTCCCAGAATTTATTTTTATGCTTTCTTTTCTCAGTGGAAATTTTAAAATGCAACTGCATATTTTTTCTTTAGAACCTATTTTCCAGTATATCATTTACAGACACTTGAAAATTCAGGAGAGCTAGCTAAGGGAAGAAAGCTGTGTTGTCAGAGTTTAACTCTGGACATTGCATTTTCATTGTGAAAGGATTCAAGGAGCTGAAAATAACAAAAAAATATTGGCACTTAAATCCTTAATTTGCATCTATTCCATCTGAATCACAAATTAGTTCAAAGAGTCCCATGGTCTGTGTTAAGTTTGGTAAGATGACTAAGAAGTATGAACCTCTGAAATTTCTTATATGTTATATGTTAGAAAGTTATGCCAGTTTAAGCCTTGTACCAAAGCCTTGTACCAAAAAAAAAGATCATAATTTATAAAAATACACAATTGTGAATTCCCTTTGAAGCAGGCAGGAGAAAGATGATTTGCATGAGTTTGCACACTAGGGACCCTGAGGACAATATAGTTAGGATCCAAACTTACTACAACTTAGATGTTCTTTCCTCCTGACTTAACAAGTTCACCAATTTACAGTTTCTTTAGACATTAGCAGAATGAAAGCAAGTAAAAAGTATTCCAAGTGAGTTTCATGGAAAGGGCTCTAATTTACAGGACATTATGAATAATTTTTTTAATTCCCTCATACAAATTAATAATATGAAATGTCTATTAATTCACCTATTTCATCCCCTACAGTACAATAAATCTACTCTGCCTTTATGTGAGTCTACCTTAAATGAGGAAGTAATGAGAAGCTGTCCTAGAAAGCACCTACTTGGCCAATGATTTGAGAAAAATTTCTGACCACACACAGAGGGAAAATTTATAACAGATAAATTAGACATACAAGTCAAAAGAAATTTGACTTTCCCATTAAGAAATAAAATATACATGGATATAAAACTCCTTCTAATATGTCTATTTTTAATATACCATTCATAATGGAGATTGCACACAAAATTCAACCATTTCCACCCATTTCTAACTTTCTTTCTTACCTGGAGTCAACAGCGACTGCATTTACAGAATATTACAAAGATCTTTCTACTTTTACAATATTTTAGAACATGCTATCATATAAAGTAAGTAATAGTCCCTGTGATCAACTCTCCTCTGAAAAGGGAACACTTTGGAGAGACAGAACATTCCGAGCTACTCCAGCATTGTTGAATGAGGTTCCAACACCAACTCAGTGTTTTTCTGCTTGTATATGCAATATTCATACCAGTACTTTCAGTTCACATGTCTTAATGGGAGCTTACATACACCTGATGAATACTCTGATAATTGAATTTATATTTTCCCAGTCCCATAGTCCTGGAATATTATTATTACTTTCCAGTTTATTCAGTCTGTGACCACACATTTGGGCATACTAAAACACAAGTTTCTTTGCTTGTTTCAAGTTTAGACGCATCCATATCACTTCCTAGCAACATATTATTCTTTCCATCATTTAATATTTTCCAGTCTTCATCAGTCATGTTTTAATCCATATTGTAATAGTAACATGAAATAGATGGGTGCAAAACCTAAGACCATGGAGGCCAGTTTTTTACATGTGTAGATAGAGACAGGACAAGAGAATGGTTTTAAACTAAGAGAGGAGAGATTTAGATTAGATGTTAGGAAGAAATTCTATACTCAAGAAGGAAATGAGGTATTGGAACAGATTGCCCAGAGAAGTTGTGGATACATCATCCCTGGAAGTGTTCAAGGCAAGGCTGGATGGGGCTAAGAGCAACCT
Organism: Melospiza melodia melodia; assembly: GCF_035770615.1. Lineage (NCBI taxonomy): Eukaryota > Metazoa > Chordata > Aves > Passeriformes > Passerellidae > Melospiza > Melospiza melodia. The sequence continues at coordinate 98,939,618 of NC_086195.1, read as the reverse complement.
GGTCTGGTTGAAGGTGTTCCAGCTATGGCAGAGGAATTGGAAATAGATTATTTTTAAGATCTCTTGCAACCCAAACCATTCTTTGATTCTGTGACTCATATCTACACATTAGGCGGCCATGGATAGATCTCTATTCTCTGAGCCAAGTTTAATGCCAAGACTGTTTAAATCTACCCTGTTGTGCATTGGCTGTATTCACAGTCTGTCATGCTCCTCTGACCCCAAAGCAGCAGCATCTTTATTATTTGGAGAAAAAATTCAGGTCATGTACCTGGAGAAATGTGAGAATTGTTTTGGACACTTGTTTGAGAAGGGCAATGGCTTAGCAAACAGCCACAGCCAGTTTGATGATCTCCTGTGTCTTTCCAAAAATACTACTAATTATTGAGCACTGAACTTTATTAGTACATTGTAAAAATAAGAAAGCAAAATCTATATTAGTTATGACACATCATCTATGAAAAATGCTTCTATTTGCTGTGTAAGTAGTCTCTCATCTTCTTTGCAAAGACCATCTGTGAAAATTATCATTATTTATATTTTTTATTGCATCACACAGCAACTGTATCACATTATGCTTTAGAATGGTGGAAGGCACCACAGTGGATCCTCTGGTCCAACCTCCCTGCTCAAGCAGGGTCATCCTGGAGCACATCACACAGAACTGTGCCCACATGATTCTTGAATATCTCCAGTTAGGGAGACTCCACCACTTCTCTGAACAACCTGTTCCAGTGCATGGTCACCCACACAGTGAAAAAAAATTCTTCTTTGTATTCAGGTGGAACTTCCTGTGCAGCAGTTTTTGCCCATTGCTTCTTGTCCTATTGCTTGGCAACGCTGGGCAGAGCCTGGCTCCATCCTCTGGACACCCTCCCTTCAGGAACTGATAGACAGTGATGAGGTTCGCTCTCAGTCATCTCTTCTTGAGGCTGAACAGGCCCAGCTCCCTCAGCCTTTCCTCATTAGAGACATGCTCCTGTTCCCCAACCATCTTTGTTGCCCTAAATCAATATGTAATTTCTAATTCCAGCCTACAGCTACTGCTGATTAGCAAGAAGATTTAAAAAACAGTGACAATGTCTTTCAATGCTAAAAATTTACTGGGAGCTTTTCAAACTGTCAGGATTTTTGCAGCCAATGAAATGTACAGCTTAGAAAAAAGTAAATGAAGCTGAACATATACTTGATATTGATTCAGTCTACACAACAGATGGCAACATGGATGCAAATAAAGTGCTTGTCCTTTTATTATTATTAGTTAATATTTACATCACTGGAATGCCCAGAGGCCTCAGTCAGGAGCATTATGCTAGACACTACACAAATACACACTGGAACATTTTGTTCCAGTATCATCTTTCTCCTGCTGCACACTAAACTCATTGATGACTCATTTGTATTGCCCAGGGAGCATTCAAGCATACAGTGGGTTGATTTCCTCCAGCTGCTCTGAAAAGAAGGAAGGAAGGAAGGAAGGAAGGAAGGAAGGAAGGAAGGAAGGAAGGAAGGAAGGAAGGAAGGAAGGAAGGAAGGAAGGAAGGAAGGAAGGAAGGAAGGAAGGAAGGAAATCATAAATGCACAATTTAATTTTGAAAGTTTTTTCTTATGTTTCTTGTAACAGGGATGTGTTGGAATGCCCTTTCTTGTTCTGGTTTCTCAGGTTAACTTCTTAGTTGCCATGTTTCCTTAGTTTCTATACCATGCAGAATTTGTTTTTGTAATCCTGTCTCCTCCACTTTGATGCATTCTCCTTGTTTATTCTCCACTGCTTCCATGGCATTTGCTTTTATCAGCACATCACCCTGCTCCTCCAAGCATGGCAAAAACTAGGAACAATATAGGAGTTAATAGTGTATGGTATTCACTGGCCAACAAATACATCTCTAAGTATTAACTAAACTAATTCATGCAATTTTCAAATTCAAAATGTTCCACTGTTTGCATTCAGAGTGTGATGTATTTTAATGATGATAGTTAATATGTTGCAACATTGTATATGATCAGTTCTACAACATAAATGATTATTATATATAGTCAGTTCTCCACAGAAAAGCCCCATTGGCAACAAGTTTTTGTCAGAGGACAGTTTCTACCAGGTAACAGGTGTGAGACCTCCCCCTGCCCCATCAATCCTTGCTCACCGCAGGTGCATATTTCTGTCTCTCACAATTAAGTCCTAGTGCAGTTTGAAACTAGATTTCAATCACTGCTTTCTGATCCTGTGGATGGGTCTCAGCTACATTGGCATACAAAGTTTCTCTCTCCTATTTTCCTGCTTTCTCACCTTTTAGAAGGAAAAATTGAAAGACTTTTTTTAGAAGTCTACTAAGAGCTTTGATGTTTAGGATTGACACAAATACCCACTACTTAGCTCCATTCAGATACAGTAGAAATTCAACTATCTAAAAAGAAGAATAGTTTTTAGGATTCTAAAATTAAAGAACTAGAAAAATCAGGCTTTTGCATGGAAATTTTGTTGCAGAATAAGCTACAAAGTATTATAGTATTAGCTGGACAAAAAACCTTAAAAGAAATCATTAGATTGCAAAACAAAAGCATTCTAAAATTCAATTAGTATTAGAAAAATATTATCAATATTATAATTTTATTGTCTTCTAGGAAAATTATGCAAATACAAGTGCAGAAAAAAAAGAAGCCTTAAGAGAAGTATTGCTTAGACTTAGATTAGTATGTCTACTTCTCAAAGAAATTAAGTGCTGCTGATGACATTTAAAGGAAGAAAATCCATTATATTTGCAGTCAATCATCACTAGGATTCAGAGATAATATCATATGCTATTTTTTATACCTCTGCAGAAAAGTCACAGATGATGATTTGTGCATAGAGTGTCCCACAGCATTAATCTGATGAAATGTTAATTAGTTTTATTGTTGGTAGTATTTTTCTTTAGTAACTCTTGGGGTTAAAAGAAATATATCTGTACAGTTTGCTGACTGGTACAATTTAGTCTAACTTACATTCACTAAAACCAGTTAATAAGTATATTCACACTCAGATTTTTGGAAGTTGTCTAGTAACAGTCATTATTGATTACTGAGATTATCCTTTGACTCATACTTTCCTAGAGAAGAAAAAAACTCCATATTAGTCATATCAAAACCAAGGATAATTGACAATGTACAATCTTCATGCAGGTGCTCCTATGAAAGACTGGTAATACTGTCCCAAATGTGACTATGATGCACTATTACAGGAAACAAGAAGCACTGCAACATTCCTCCAGAGAAAAAGGGATATGCTGTTCCACACAAATACTTCCCTTCTACTTATGCTACCTTTTGTCAGGGGTTGTTGCTTATAAACTACTTCTTGTATTGTTATTTAGTTAAATGTATTTCCTGTAAATCAAATAGAAATTTTAGGTCAAGCTCTATCTGGAAAACTGGGGGAAATTATCTTGACAGACTAGGTCTGATAAACAATAAATACTGTATCTTTGGTAATAATTCTTACTTTAGAAAGAACAGGAAATACCGAAAAAACTGACCTGGAAGTTAAAATAATGGGAGTGGAAGATTGATCCATAATGGCAAATAATAGACCAATGTTATTTGTTAACATTTCCACCTCAGGATGTTTTGACAACAAATATTCTCTCATTATAATGAAAAGCTTTTCCTATTCAGCCATTATTCATCACCCATCCTTCCTTGTGTCTCCTATAGCTCATTGGACAGTATTGATAGCCTGCATTTTTCGCAAGATGACCTCTTGTCCTTCCAGAGGATCAAGTTAATTATGCTTCTTATTTGCCAGGGTTCCCTATATAGAGTTTTCTGGCTTCAAATGAAGCATTCCCGACTTATCTGAACCTTGTCTTATAGTACTGCCATCTCATTCAGTCTAAAGACCTGATTATAACATCAAGTGGGAGACCGTAAACAGATGCACATGAGCCATACATGCTCCTAAGGAATGAGATAAAAATGTGCTCTTCCTTCTGGAATAAAATCTTGGATCAAATCCCATCAAGTAGCTCTAGCAGTATTTAGTTCCATGACTAGAATTTACTGCCCAGGTCTTTGATTTGATGCAAAAAAATCTGGAATTTATCTCCAAGCCTGGACTTTTGTAATTAAATGGGGATGTGGTGGCCAAAAGGCCTAAGAACATGTGCTGTGAACTGCTCATATGCTCTGTAAGTCCCTAATGCATTTTGGTAGCACAATGAGTATCGGAGTGATTGCAATTCTACAGCCAGGAGCCTATTGTCTATCTCAGAGCAGTGAGCTGAACCCAGTTCAGCTGGCTTTTTTGGCAGTGGCACATGTCTAATCACAAGTTTTTTCTCCCTACCTCATGCCAACTATGGCAATGCCATAATCCCTCCCTGACAGCCTTGATGACCTTCCTTTACAAGCAATCCAATTACACAAGGTAAAACCCAGGAATGGCGAGGCTGTTGTGTAAGGTCACACATTCACATTCTAGCAGTAAATTATAGGCTTCAAATGCCAATGAAGCTGGAAATAAGGAATGCCACTGACAGAAGCTCTCAATATTAAAAAAAGTCATTTTTAATGCTTCTTAACAGCAATGTAAGTATGTATTCAGAAAGTCACATGAGCTTATTCTTGGGATGCAGGTAGTAGCAGCCTCTGCAGAAAGGAGGTCAGACTCTGTTCTTGTTTATGTCAAGGACTCAAAGCAGTATTCCTGGTTGACCCCGGGGAAGGAAGAATTTCACCTTTAAAAGCTCATATTAAAGGCAGGACAAAGAGCTTCTCTTCAAAGATGCTTGGTTTCAATTTGTGTGTATTGGTCTTGATCGTTATCACTGCTCTGTTTTTATATTGACACAATTCAAGTGGGTACTGATGAGTCACTTCTAATTTAGCCTAATATATTTGGAAGGAAAAGAGTTCAAACTGTATGAGGAATCAAACATAAGGCAGAATTTTGTTGTTAATATGGGTTAGAGGAATTGTCTTTGCTATTTTGGCATTCATTTTGCAAAAAAAAAAAGTTTTAATACCTTGCTTCTGACAGGCTAGGGATTGTTTTCTGTTATAGTACTTTATGAGACACATCATTTGCTGTGTCATATTTATCAAATAATACTTCTAATAAAGTTAATATTGAGTTTTTGACTAATTCATCTGAAAAATCCTTAGCACCCACACATGATATAACCTTTTTGTAAATGTGAGTCATTTACTGAAACTAAGGAAATGTTTATAGCAGTGCAAAACATTAATTAGTTACCAGTCTAAGAAAATACCAGGAACTAATGCTCCAATTCCTTGTATTTTAACAGATGTCAAAGAGATTAAGTCAAACAATTAACCTTCATATGACAAAAAAATGTCATAGAGGAGAACACATCCTTAGTGTACCTTTTAGACACAAAGAACATGCAAAAGCCAGCAAAAATCTAGTCAGCAAAAAGAGACAGTTATTTCTGTAGAGAGATATATTTTACATTGGATGTTACTTGGGGTGCTTCTAGCCTTTAGGCTGTGCTTCTAGCCTTCATTCTATGCTTCACATTGCTTGGGCAGCACCTGCTAGTGCCACAGCAAATCCATTCCTTAGAAATATAGTCTGAAACACAAGTTTTAAATCGTGGTCAAAGTGGTCATGGTAACAGTTTACTAACCCATATTAAAATCTAAGATTCAGTGACTCTGCATTACCTTCCTTTTAGGGACTGGCTTGTCCTTGGTTAAATAATGCCCTTGTAAAATTGCAAGGCTAAAATAAACTGTTTTCCTCTTAACTAAACACAGATAACCCTGTGATGTGAAATTACTGAAGAGATGTGATACAGGGAAATTGCAGTTCCTTGCTTAGTATGTACTGTGCATGCCCTACAGCCATCCCTAACCAGTAGCTCCCAATTTCATTTAAATTGTAATGATTTCCTTTAAGGACAATTACGTTGCCTAAGAGCAATGCATACATAATAATGCTGCTTTGGCATGGTTCAGTATAGAACGGGAGTAATAACTGTTTATTAATATGATAATTAACTGTTAATGCTTAGCAACCTAATTATATCTGTTAAATAACTTACATTTTTAAGCCAAATTCTAACAGAAGGAATTCTATTAAAAATAATAAAAAGCTATGAATATTATAGCAAAGGGCACAGTTACAGTTAAAATGCTGGATTTTGACTTCACTTGCATGAAACGGATTTTGGATTTCTGCATATTGTGAACAAAAGAAGTTGTAAGGGCTTCCTTGTTCTAATAGAAGATGACTCAATGTCAGAATTTGGGCCTTATTTCAGACAATGCATAAATGAACTATGAACATCATAAAATTTAAAGAAATAAATAAGGCCACGTGTACCCTTTAGGGTTATTAGAAAGATTTGAGAAATTGAAAGACTTTTAGCAAGAGTTGCACAAGTTTCACTAACAAAGTAACCTTAGAAAATTGTCTTATTACTTGTCTTTTGTTTGGTATAGTAACAAGCACTACATCGATATTGAGCAAACACATTGACAAACACAACCCTGGTTAAGAACAATAGGATTTCTGTGCCGGACCTCAAAAAGGTGGACTAATTGGTGGTAGTCTAAAAGAGGAAAATCAAGGATGATCAAATACCCAAATGGTGTATCTTATGACAAAAAATTCTTTTTTCTCTGTTTTAGCCTAAAGAAAAAAAAGCTGAGGAGGAACAAGACAGTCTCCAAGTCAGAAGTTAAGTAAAATTGAGAAAGAACTGAATTGAGTAAGTCAGTGAACTGAACACAAAGAACAGTCTTTAACTGAACAAAAAAATGTTAAAGTGAAGCTTTAGAATGTATTTCTAATGATATACATAGCAAACCCCGCAACAGGTAATTTCAAATATTCAAAATTAATTTTGAAAAATTGTTCTCTGAAGTACTCTGAAGTACCAGACATCTTAATTACAGAGAAAATTGTTCTCTGTACTTAAGATATCTGGTGCCATTTGATTATTTCTTCTGTTCTTCACTGGATCTGCAACCTGTGCAGAAAAGTCACAGTTTCACAGTTTGAGCTCTATAGCTGCTAATTTTTATTGTGTTCTTCTCATATTTTGACCAAACTATGCTTAAAAACATTGTCATTGCAATTTCCATTATCACTCTTCTATAGACTTCAAAAAAAAAAAAAAACCGGCTCAAGAAATGACTCATCTCAAGATATCTAGAATCACTGGTAAGAATGAAACTAGGTATCCTGAAGACAATGTCCTATCAGGGGATTCTGTATTTTAGGCAAACCTTAACATTTGTTTAAGATGCAAATGGAAATTTTCCACCTTATGTCTTTCCTACAGCATCTTCTTTTGCCCCATAGTTCTGAAGACTATTATGTCTTACGTGGTTTATCTAACATTGAGTCTTAGTCCAGATTTTTAAAATTATGATAAGCAGTTTTTTGAAATTTTATCAGTCCTTCACTTCTGGGATTTCCTACCCCCAACCCTTTCTTCTGCTTGTCACTATTAAGTTAAATAAGAGCATAATGTAGAATAATTTTACATGATCCTTCAGATCTCCTTTCTTTCATAGCTCTGAAGCTGATTTTATAACCTATCTCCAATCACATTCATGATCACAATCTATAATTCCATTCTTCAGGATAAAGAATACAACTTGATTATGTATTCCTAATAAGTTCTTCTTTATGTGGCATTCCAACATTGAAAGTTTTAATTATCAGCTAGCATTTGAATTTGATTTTTTTCCAAAGTTAAGACCAAGTGGCATTTTCAGAATGCAATGTCATACCAGCCAATGTCACCTGGCTGGCAGATAGACTCTTATTGACTCTTTTTTCCCTAGGAATTCGTTGACATGATAAGGTCAACATACAAGGGCCATGTTGAAAAACATCAGGGGTGATAGGTAACACAAGGATTGATTCAAAATACCCCAAAGTGATCCAGAAGTTTTGTATTAGCTCACTAGACTTTAGATAGGACTTTAGAATATAGATATTATTAATGACAAAAATTAAATTATATCTTAATAATGGTCATTTGAATCACAAAGATAATGGTAGGAGAACTGACTGACACAAAGTGTACTCTCAGATGTCGTATTACCCTTACTCAAGAAAATTTCATTTGAAAGAACTGAAGGAAACAAAAAAAGGAACACTGAAATTTGTGACCTTTCATTACAACTGGAATAAATCAACTCTAAAATAAAAGGGCATAACACTAGCACTCTGCATTCTCCACACTGAGGAACCTCATTTATCTCTTAGAAGAGAAATGGATTCTTGGCAAACTGAGCTGGCTGACAGTGTTCTGACTTGCTTGAGCCAGCTATTTCAGGGTGATTCATTAGGATCTATTAACAAAAATTTAAGATCCCTGACTTTTCCCCTTTTATTTCAGAATTAGAAATTCTGCTGCAGTGAGGTCAATTAAACCCTGTATTATTATCAAGCTGTTAAAGTAAAAAAACACTTTCATTTTCCTTTAACTCAGTTATGAATGGTGCAGCAGACTATACTGAGTCCTAGAACTGTACTGCCATCAGAATTAGTAGATTGAGGAGTCACTGGATACACACACACACACACACACACACACACACACACACACATATACATAAAGTAATTATGGTTGACATGAATCCCAGTATTGAGTGTTTACCCCTTTCAGGAAATTTGTTGTTGTACCCCTTGAGGTGTCAGTGCTGCAAAGATGGAAGGAAGGAGACATAGTTGATTAGAGGAATGTAAAGCACCAGTGCAATGCTCGTTAGTACCTATACAATATCTATGACCAGCAAGGTCCTTTTCAATGGCAAGTTGAACCTGAGTCAGCAGTGGCCTGGATCCAGGAGGGTCAGCCACGTGCAGGGGTGCATCAGGCACAGCATCACCAGCTGGGCAAGGGAAGGGACTGTCCTGCTCTGCTCTGAGCTGGGGTGGCCTCACCTCAAGTGCTGATGACAGTTTTGGGTGTTACAATGTCAGAAAGATATAAAGCTGTTAGAGGGTGTCCTAAGGAGGGAAACAAAGATGGTGAGGGGAAGCTATAGCTTGAGGGGAAGCTGTATGAGAAGCAGCTGAGATCACTTGGTCTGTTCAGCCTGGAGAAGAGGAGATTGAGGGGACGCCTCATTGCAGTTACAACTTCATCATGAGGGGAAGAGAAGAGGCAGATGCTAATCTCTTTCTGGTGACCAGTGACAGAACCACACTGAATGGCCTGAAGCTCTGTCAGAGAAGGTTTAGGTCGGATATCAGGAAAGATTTTTTACCCAGAGGGTGGTTGGGCATTGGAAGAGGCTTCCAGGAAAGTGATCACAGCACCAAGCCTGACAGAGTTCAAGACACTTGGACAGTGCTCTCAGGCACATGGTATGACTCTTTGGATGTCTTGTGCAGGGCTAAAAGTTGGACTCAATGATCCTGAGGATCACTGAGGAATGGATCCCTTCCAATTCAGAATACTCCGTGATTCTGTGAACATCATGACCTGACCCTACTGACCTCACCTCATGCCAGATACAGACAACTTGTTTTAACCGAGTGGCTCACAGATCCTGACTCAAGCACCTTCTCAGACTCTTCTGAAATGACTAAATATGTCCTGAGAAAGATGATCTGCAAAACTATTTTGCAATCATAAAGGAGCTGCATAAAGCCAGTCAATAGGTAACACTCCACGCATACCTCCGTATGCAGAAGTTGCTTCTCAGGGATAAGCAGCCTCTTTCAATCTAGAATCACAGTTTAGGTCCATTCTTGACAGTTTGGAGGCTTAGCTGAGCAGGCTTGTATTTGTTAAAGAGTAGATGTCAGTGGTGGTCTCTGACTGGATATACTACCTTAGTAGCTATGTGCACTTGCCCAGTAAGCGATCCGTGCTGGGTTTGAAACTCACCTGAAAGAAATTCATACACAGTTTAGTCTGCCTGAGTGCAAAGTTTTGCTTTCATTTGTAACTGTTTGAGTATATGAAAAGAAATGCAAGACTTGTGGCAAATGAGGAGAGAAAAATCACTTGACATTCAGGTTCTGTGTCCTCTGCTTGAGTGTGGAGCAATTTGGGTTCTGGTCCTCACCAGCTTGCTTCTGATTTTCTAATCACCACGCAGTGTGAAATGCATAAACAATGCAAGGCATAAGGATTTGGAAGCTGATCTGTTTTTATCAGCGACCATTCACTCATCTCATAGTCCAGGTTTCTGAATTGCCTCTGTTTGGTTCCAGATATCCCACATCTTTTTGTACTTTGGTTAGGGTGCACTAGCAGGAAATATCCAGGAAGAGGCAAATTTCTGGGGCTCTTCCCTCACCAGAAAACTGGAGCAGGAGAAAGGCACAGGTATATATAAATACTAAGCAGGGGAAAAGACTGACAATAAGTTTCTCATTTCCTACATAAACTGCAAATTATCTGAGCTGGAAGCTTCTTGGCTGAGTAAAAAGGAAAGGGACACCTTTCCTCTGGCCCTGCATGTCAGTGGAAGTGCCCACAGCTGCTAGTCTCCAGAGAAGGTCCATGCTCTGTGTGCACTTCAGGAATGCTGTGCATGCTCTGCTACACTGTGACTTGGGCTGGTGACACAGGCACGTCAACCAAGTCTAGCCTCAGGCTTGTATGAGGTGCCTGTGTCACCAGCCCAAGTCACGGTGTAGCAGAGGTGAGTGCTGCTCACCTCACTCCCTAGGCCACTTCTCCTGTGCATGTGTGCCCACCTATTAAATTATTCAACTCAAATTTAAGGCAAATTTAAACTAAACAAGTGATAAACCATGTGCTTTGGGGATGCATATCCACATATGGTGGCAGTTTTTGTCATGCTCACTTTTCCTAATTTGCACCTCATCAGTTGTTTCTTAATCTCCAGGTATACAAAAAAAAAAAAAAAAAAAGTAATATATACAAATGGAAAAAAATTACTCTCCTATCCTTCAGTTTCATTCTTCCTGGTGGCCTAATGTTCTTCCAAGCAAAAATAATAAAATATTTTATTACATTTTCCACAGATTGCTGGTCATGTAATTTTTTGTAACTTGTCTACAAGGATCCAGTGGAGTGATAGAAATAGCAGAGAGGGATTAAAATAAAAATCACTCAGTGGTTTGTATAATCCTCTCCACCTTGTTCTGTATTGTGGAAAAATCTTTTCTTGTCTCTTGGCATCTTTTTTTCCAAAAAATTAGTAAAGTGGAGAAACGTTGGGCTCTCATATGTCACCCTGTTTAACAGACTCTCAATCACTTTCATTTAGTGAGTGACACTGGACCTCACAAGTGCCCCTAGACCATATTCTCTCTTAATGTCACATTATTGTTATTTATTGTATCACCAGAGCCTAGATGCATCAATTCGTAGACTACGAAAAGCAAGGTTTCTTTGCACTCCTCAAAACAAAATAGTATCCTGTTCATAAATTAATACTCAAACACAAAAAAATACATACAAGTCCCACTGTAAAAAGATTAAAGTCACCACTTTATTTATTTTTCTTATACTTTTATTCTGTCTTGTCAAGATTTTCTCAGCACATATATAAATGCAGACATGAGTAAAATTGTTGTCTTAAAAAATAGAAATGAAGACATTGTGAGGGAGAAGTCTATAAGCTGACTTGAAGAGGCTGAGCAATTGGTTGTGGGAACAGTATACAAAAGTAAAAGGAAAGATATCTGGAAACAGAAGGTAAAATTACTTAAAGGATCACATAGCAATATTCTTGCAAGAGATAAAAAAGGAAAATATTTTATTCCTAAGTATATTATATATCTATATGAACTTCAAATAAAGAACAAAAAACAATAACATGCCACTCTTCTCACCCATTTCAGGCTGATGAAGGATTTTAGAACAATAAAAGCAATAAATTCCTCAAATTTAGGAAGAAGAAATAATACAACAACTCATACAGAATAAGAATATGCCTATAGCACTGAAAAAGGAAGAAGCTTTCATAGAGAAAACATTTCCAGTAACCAAGATGCAAAATCTGCAAAGATAATTTTATAAATAGAAGTATTTATGATAATGTGCATCTATATTCAAAATCTTGAGATATTAACAAAATAATCTCAGCATCTAGTTATTAATTTTCTACCAGCACTGTAAATTAGTTCTAGAGCTCTTTTCTAAAAAAAAAAAAGTAATAGGTAACAGCGTGTGGAATAATTGTCTTTATACAATTTTTTATAAAGTTGACTTTATTATCAATAAATGTCACATTTGAGCCATAAATATTTGTCCAATGTCACAATAAAAATTAGCATTATGTGACACTAAAAAGCTGAGGGCCACTAAACAGTTTTAAGATTTCACAGCACAGCTTTTTGTCCCCTTGAAGCTGTGTGAATCTATTTTCTCCTTCTGATCTATTTATGAATAACAGAGGAATAAATTTGATCTCTGCACTTGAATTCATCCCAGCAAGACTCACCATTCTTGCTTTAAAATCAGTGGAGAAAACCAGAAACTTTTGAACCATTGTTCAACTCATTTTAAAGTGAACATCTAAAATAGGTCAGAAGTATTGTACCTTGAAAGGTCTTATTTCTATCTCTTGATTAGAAAAGGAGCCTAAAAAGACTAAAACACATATAGAGGTCTCCATGGTAAATTTCTAGCATTAAATGAGGTTAATTCTATTAATATAATTGAAAACTTTACTTTTCTGTATAAAATCCTGGTTACATGTGTCCAGAAGTACAGGTAATGCACCAGTGCTCACTCTGCTTGTTTCATCAAATCTCCCAAGATTCTGCCAGAGCCGCACAAAACTTTCTAACATATGTACACTGAATTATCTTCAACATTTTGTGTCTCAGTCAAAACACTATTGTCTTCAAGGTAATATTTTCTGAAGATAATTAATTATTCACATCCTCAGACAATGTTATGATAAGAAAGAACAATTTATGTCACATAACTTCAGACAACTAAAAGTTACAGACGTAAGAGTGAGTCAGTCACCCTAAGTTCCCTTGATAGTAATTAGAAAGAAATTGGCACCTCCAAAGAGAAATCCATCTGACCCATGCTAGATACCAATCTTAGGATGAGAAAAATAATTCCCTTGAGGTATCCATTTCTCTTCACTGATTGTAAAGAAAGAATAGGGCAGGTTAGAGAAATTTTTTTTCTTTTAAAAATGCCAAAACTAGAGCAGATAAATCTTACACTAGGAAGAAAAGAGTTAGGCTATTTTGTACAGAAAGCCTGTAAGAATGCATGAGCCAAGGGGCCAAATTAAGTTGTGTTGAAAATAGAGCAACAGCACAGAATTTGGTGGATTTTTAAACATGTTCTCACTATATATTCAGTATAATTGGCCACTCAAGAAAACTCAGGAAAACTGTAAACAAAAAGGACTTTCTGATCGAATGCAGAAATGAAGTATCTGTTCCAAGGCAGCCACATATTTCATACTTAATGTCAAGAATATTTATAGGAGCTCAGACTTGGAAAAAACTTGACAGACTAAGTTCACACACACTTTTAGAGTAACAAATTAACCCTCTCGATATTGGTGTCATACCTACAGAAAAAATTATAGTCAACAATCACCTTCTATGTAGGAGGCTGTCAAGAGAGTCCCAGGCTTAAAGCCAAATGTAGAACTTGACCTACAGTGAGTGTATATTTGAAAACTAGTGAGGGCTGGGTGGACAGAAATGGTAGGTTTGGAAGTAACTGCCTGGAATATAAGGGGAATAACATTTTCTTGCCAAATTAATTTACAAGAACCATCCTGTATCAATGAAACTAATATTTAAAACTTGTAATTTAAATTGTTCTAAAACAAGGAGATTTCTTGTAAAGTAGGGAAATTTATTTTCTTCCATGCAGAATTTCCATAGTTCTAACTTACTAAACTTAGCATGAACTGGTTGGGTTATTTTGGCAATATTAGCTTAAAGTATAAATATCACACCTTTATAAAAAGTGCAATGAAATAAAAGCATTCTTAAACTTCTTTTTACCACAATAGCAAAAATAAACTTTTCATATAGTGATATTTAAATCTCTTATAAAGAATAATGTACAGAGGGGGAAAAAAGGAATATTCTGCACATTCTTCAGATGAATATTGCATAAGGACAGGTTGGATGGGGCTCTGATCAACCTGATCTATTTGAAGATGTCCAGGCTCATTGGAGGGGGGTTGGACTAAATGGCCTTTAAAGGATCCTTCCAGCTCAGACTGTTCTGTGATTCTATGATTCTGTAAGTTAATATTTTCATGTGCATGATTTCCTGCAGAGCAAACATATTGAATAGCTGTCCTGAAGTCAGTAGCAACATTGCAAAAATTGTTTAATGTCAAACTTTCAAATGGTTCTTGGTGTCCTGGGACTCTGTTTTTTTACACAGGTTATTGCACTACAGGTATGCTTGTCCCTCACTCATTCTGGTCAGGACACTGACTTGTTTGTACAGCACAAATAATGTATCCAGTGTGTTACTGAAAAGAGACAGGATTTGCTGCGGTCAGGCGTGGGGCACAGGCAGGAAAGAAGAGGCACATGCCTTAGTGAGCTCTAGGGAGAGGGAGAACATTAGGGTAGGACCAAAGACAGATGTTTGATGTGCAAGTCACACCAATTGAAGTACAGGAGTAGTATCATGAATACGTTGACATGTCTAAAACTTCAATATAATTTCATTTTAAAATACATTTGACTACATTTAGAACAATTATATAAATGCAATATCAACAATCTACAATGAAAAAAACTTTTTTTTGATTTTTCAAATATGTTTCTCTGAAAGAAATGTAATACTCTTAAGAATTTATCAGAAACATCCTAGAATCATCTTTTTTAAAACTGTTTTAAAGATAAAAAACATCTACAAAATTTCCCCTCCCAGAAAAGAAATATAGGAATTTTTTCAGCTCTGCTGAATCCAGATATGCCTACAAAAGATTACCCATAATATACAGCCTGATGCACTGACAAAGGACAGAAGGAAAAGACTTATCAAGACCTTGAACACAAAGACTAAAGGAAATACAACATTATACTGTGCTTCTGTGTTTGGGAGCACCCCAGAGACACAGGACTGCATACAATATGAGAAAGATGATGCAAGACTCTATTTTGTTCCTCTTGAGTTTATCAAAAGTTATATCAATGTTAACTAAATGAGACTAGGAGTAAAATTTTCCATAGTGATAATCTTATTTCATAATGGTTCTTTTTTAAGTGTCCACAGGGGACACAAGAAGGAGTACACCGGGTCAGATAAGCCACCATGCAAATAGATTTTAGTCATTTTAATGGTGCAGTAAAGAAGATAGAGTTATGATCCAAAAGGTAGGAACTGAGAAAAAGATTCCCCCAGTCCAGACTGGCTCAGCAGGTGAACAGAGCAAGATGAGGAAACATAAAGGAAAAGAGGGGCATGTTTGAAAAACATATTAACAATAGATAACTTAAAATTTGACTTTCAACATAGAGCAGATAGAGGCAAGTCCCATCAGGAATATTTACCTAAAACCTGTATGTGCATAAAAAATGTGCTTTTTTTTTATAATACGAGACTTAATAAAAGATTTCAACAACAACACAGTTCCATTTCACAAGTATCATGGGTTTTGTGGACATTTATTTTACTTTTTACCTATGTATTGTATTCAACAGAATGGTCCATGGTTTCTCATAGTGAATAAGCACACAAAGGTCATAGACTATGGCTCCTCATCTGGTTGAACTGTTCAGCAGAAATACAGCTGGACTGTGGGAACCAATTCTGTTAAATTCAGCAGGTGCTTCCTAAAGTAAGTAGCTGGGAACAAAATACTTATTTCTAACTGAAACTAACTACTTACAGATTCTTTAATTACATCCTTCCTGTACACCACTGAATCCAATAGGCCTCTCAAACAACTTCCTATAATGTAGAAGACTTAATGATAAAATGAAGTCAATGTTCTGGATTAATGCCTTCCAAAGCCACAGGCTGTTAAGTAGGTGACCAGAACAATTTTCAGACATGTTCACTAATCATCAAAAAGTCCTTAGTACCTAAGAAATTACCTCGAGCATGGTTTATTAATGCTTATCATTAACTTCATACTACTGTATTCAGTTTTTGGACAGAAAGTTGCTGCCAATCAGCCTTAAAATAAGCTCAAAAATCTTCCTACTTGTATTAATATCAGTTAAACTGCTTATGATATTTGATGGTGGGTTTTGACTGTGAAATTAGAAAAATATTGGATGATGATATACTAGTGAGCATAAGACACAATTATAATGACAGCATTTGTTACCATAAATGTTAGGGTATACTATCAAACACGAAAATTCTGGGCAAGAGCTTAAGAAGGAAAGATTTAAAGCATATCCTTTTCTTAAGTAATGCACTTTCTTAAGTGTAACACATGTTTCTTATGATCACTGAGGGTCACATAGAGGAAGCTATACTCTAAAGGAATTTGAATACCTAAGTTGTGCTGACACTGGACAAAATCTGAACATGAGGACTGGGTGGAAAAAGAATGAGGAGAATAGTATTGCATATGAAGGTTAAAGCAGAAAATTGGGGGCAATTAGTCTGGAACACTGCAGAGAGGCCATTGTTCCTGGCTAGGACATTTGCTGAGACTGCAAATCACATATTTATTTATTTCTGCTGAACTAGCCTTCTATGTAATAAAGTGCTGCAAGGGCACAGACCAAGAACAGTAACATAATTCATTTGAAATTAAGTCACAGCAACCAGCTTATAGATAAATGGATAAAGAGCTACATATTTTTCTGACATAAATTGGGTGTAACGTCATTGCAGTCAATGGATTTGTATCATTTTACATCAGGAGAGAATTTGTTCTACAACACAAGCAATAACTTTGGCAGTTTTATCCCATTTTCTGTAATACCAAAGCTACAGAAAAATCCCATTTGCAGCTTCTTGTTGATCCATTTAGTTGTTCTGTCTAATGGCTAGACAGGTCCTCCGAGAATTAAAAAGAAAAAAATTCATTTCCCTGCTGGAGATATCTGAAGACAAAAGTATGGAATTAAATTCTGACACTTTTTACACCTAAAAGTTTCACCGAGCTCAACACCACCATTTTATGATGTACAGATTTGGTACATTGTTTCCTATAGCTCTTTGTCATTTAAATTTCTGAATATTTGAGTAGCAGTAAATAGAATATCTGCATAAATGTAGATTCCTTGACACCTTCAGTTCTGATGTTTCCTCTAAATATAGCTCAATCACTAAAGGAATGAGCTGGGACAAATTGTCTAGATTGAACACTTAAACAGTTTTATTCTTTAATGAAATTCCCTTTTTAAATTTTTTTAGTCATTTAGAAATTCTTTTAAATCTTAGAGCAGCAATAATTCTTTATTTCACAAATTCCAGAATTTCAAAAATTAATCTAAATACTTGGCTCTGCAGAGGCATTGCAATCCTTTCTTGCTCACATTTTGCTAGGTATTTGTTTCATTCTTGTTGTCATTTTTAGTTGTTGCTCATCCTGGTATTTCTCAAGTGAAGAAAGAAACTAGACTTCTTTGAGAAGACAGACAGATCTAAGAAGTCTTAGAAAAGCCTTACTTTTATTCTGGAATATTTCCATACTTTTAATTCATGTTTCTGGCATCTCATGGAATCCAATAGGAAAACAGAAATGCCTTTTAGTGAAAGAGAAAGCTCTGTTCCAGAAGGTATTAGTCATTTCCTAAATATTGCTACATATTTCTTCATGATCTTTGAACAAGCTACATGGACTTCTGAGAGCCTCTTATATTCTTTATATTTCCTCTTTAGTCTGCTTAAATACAGATAAACCAGGGAGAAAATGTTCTTTTTAGTGCTGCTTGGATCACAAAGAGCTACTTACAGTTGTGACAAGCACAACCTTTTCTTCTTTTTAGAAATAAAAGATTTGTCCGTACCCTTATATGTAACATTAACAAGACAACAGCCTACACTGGAGGTTTGTGGAATCTGGCAACTTTAAGAAAAAATGCAGCCTGCAGTGCTGAGGATTCACAACAAATTTAGACTCTATGCTAGAGATCTGCTCTAAACATATTTTGGTGTGAGAAGGGCTGTAACAGTGTTATTGTCATATTGGGATACATTTGCAAAAGGACTTGCAAACCAAGCACCGACACTGTGGCTTTCCTGTGTTACTCAGAAACCTTTTGCTGGACTACCACCGACATCCATAGGCCACCTTTATTCCCTGTCCAGCAATCTCCATAATAGAAGGTCTCATCCTACTGTACTGCTCAGTGCTTATACCCTGGTAAGGCTGTTAAATGTCTGGTCTCATCAGGGACTTCCAGTGTGGCCAACTCTCCCCTGTGTTTGAACAGTATCACACAAAACACTTTTATCCAGTATCTTAGTAGTCTCCTAGGACAGAGGCTCTGAGAACTGAATCCTCACCTCTAACCTTGGCATCCTTTGAGATGAATACTCTATTACTGTATTAAGAGTGGCTGGGACTTTTCTGTAGACTTTCTTATTGTTCAGTTTTTATTTGTCGGGTTTTGCGTAGCAGTGTGTGAAAGTGGTGTCTCAGGCTTTAACATAAAAGAATTCTTGTGTCAGAGACATAAGTATGTCTTATTGAGTAAGGGTTTAATACTTTTCTCTACCCTCAGTATTTTCAAAGAGCTTTACTATTTCAAGTGACTCTGACTGGCTTGCAAGTTTCTGGGACACCTCCCTTTACAAATGCATTGAAAGAAGGAGAAAATACAGTTTTTCTGCAGATCTCTCAGAAATTAGGTATTGCAGTACATATATTCTTCTCTGGATCCTTACCAATCTCCCCAATGACCTGAAAAAGAACAAAATTGCACTGCATTTATATCCAGCACAGCATCTGAATTTCAACACATTACCATAATGTAATTATAGTTAGGCACATAGAGATGCATATTCAAGGTATCCATTTCTGATGGCCTCACATCCACATGGAGAGGCAGGTGAAATGTCATAGTTCTGCAGGATATGCTTCCTCTTTATCAGTGACCAATACACAGTATTTGTAAATACAAAAGTGTTTTATTTCAAATCCTTCTCAAGTTAATAATGGCTTTCAAAGTATTATAACAAATTCACCCTCTTGGAATGTGACAAAACCAGTGGAGTTTCACCAGATATATATATGATTTTGTAGCAACAACTTTTATCTGAATTTCTTTCATATGAAAGGATCCAATCTCTTTTATAAGCAGAGGGATGAGTTCAGATAGCAATGAAATGCTATCACCACAGGTAACATGCAGCAGATTTTCTCTTCTGTTTTTTTATTTTAATTTTAAATTTACCTAACAGTTTGGCACTGATAGTAGAAAAGAATCTCAGAGATGAGATAAATTGTCTGCACTGATTTTTTTTTTTTAATTTCCTGAACACAGCAAAACGTATTGTGAAGTTTTAGGGACAACCACAGTCACAGTTTCAAAAAAGAGAAGGCTAAATTAGGCCCTTAACATATAAACAAGGGTATGAGAAAAGTTACTTACTAATCCACTGATCACTAGCCATCTCAGCTAGGTTGAGAGCTGCTTGATGAGCAATTTATTTGGGTAGGGATAGGTGACTGTTACTAGCAGAGGAATGTTTGAGAGAAGAAAAGGAGTTCACACAATGAAAAGGCTCAAGACGTCAATAAAGCACATGTTTATGGCAGTGGCATTTAGCAGTTAGCTGTGATTCACGGGTTTATAAGCAAAAGTCATTTAGTTTGCTAATTACAATACCAGCTGCAAAACTGAAGAATTCTGCTACAGTTTATGAAGCACAAAGTGTGGAGACAAAACAATAGAACATTTAAAACCTGACCATTAAGGGTTTTCTACTAAAATAGCATCTGAGTCCATGAGATCACTACTGAAAGAACTTTAAGTGTTCTCAGTCTTTCCTGCTCAGTCGCTGTCTTGCATTACAGTTTCCCATGCTGCTAGTCCTTCAGTTGATTGCTTTAGCACAGTGGATGGGTGTTTGGTGCGTGAGAGGCCTTGCTTGACTGGATATTGTCCAGGGAAAGTTTGATTCAATGAAATAGAAAGTCCTTTCACAGGAAGACCAGTGCACAAACCACAGATGTCTCAAATAATTCGCCTGCGTTGTGGGTTCCAAACCCCTCTTTTCTGCACATGACACAGCTATGAGAAAGTGGGCTGTGACCTCTGTGACATTTCCAGGTGGTCCATATCCAGACCTGTTTTGTTCTACACTTCTAAATTTTCATTCAATTTTTTGAAATTCACTGTTACTCTTCCATTTCCTCTACAGATGTGAAACTGTTTTCAATGTGAACTTATTATACATACTATAGACAAGTAGATAAACAGACAACTCAGTGGAAAATATACATCTGGTCACACCCCTACAAATACACCAGGGATGATCTGCACACAATTTATGTTTAACAGGATTTGGAAAAATTGCCCATATCTTATAGCAGCAATAGGGTAAGATTTCTTTCTGAGTTAAATTTAACAGGGTCATTACTCTGTTTTTTGAGGCACATCCAGATAGAAATACCTATGAAAGTTACCCTCTGTGTAAAGAAGCAACAGCAAAATACACAGTGAATGAACTTGAAGATACTTTTACATAAAGCTGATCTGAGTCAATGTCACGGGATTACAAGTTATATTAAAAAGAAGGCAGATGAAAGCCATGGGATGATATCCATCAAAGTAGTGTAGCAAAGTACATAAACCACCCTTTGATAGTTTTCAAGCATTGGATGCTACTGAACAGCACTGGCAGAAAATGCAATCCTGTAGTGGTCATTTACATTGTATGTTAGCAGCCTCATGCTAAGTGGTACTATGCATGCTGTGCTATCCTTAGGAGAATGCATTTACCCCTCTGGAGCCACCTAATTTCCTTTATGAAAAAGATTTCCACATCAGTCAAAGTCAGTAGGAAGGGCCACTCGGTTCAGCTTCCTTTTCTGTCCTCTGTCCATCTCATTTTTGCCCACTTGCCAGAATATTTCCATGAATAAAATCTACTTTAAATATGCAATGGTTAGAGGAGATGTACTGGAGAACTTGCCACTAAATAATGCCATTTAGCTAATTAAGTTAGACTGGCAATAAAGCTAATGATAGAAACAATAGTTTTGGCAACAAGCATCGAGTTCTGTGAAGAAGAATGTGAGTGTTGCTTGGATCCCATTCACTTTGGAAACTGCCATTTTGACGTTCCTAAAGTAAGCATGGCTTTGTGGAAAAAGAGTGCTTTCAGAGATGCATGGTCAGTAATGACTACAGAATGGGGATAAAACAGGCTTTTTAAGATTCTGCGTGTGTGTCATGCCAAACTTCATTCTCCAGAGGGCTCAGAAGCTCACAGCCAGCATCTTCTGGAAATGTGTCACCTTCAGTTGCTATTGATCAGCAGCTACCTACTGTTGTGCTGGAGATTCAGCTTACCAGCAACAAAGTACAGCAAGCACCAAGGGTGCTGCATAACAGTGCACAGAGATTTTTGATGAACAAAGTAAAGAAAGAGATATCTTTGAATAAGGTCAGAAATTACTCAGTGATAACATGTTTTCATGTTATCTGTGAAAGCATCACCACAGCTCAGTTGACAGAGGTGAGAGACTACTCCAAAACACTGAGAAACAATCACAAAGGCTATCTTGTTTTTTAGTACTGAAGAAAAGAGCTTGATTCTCTTGGCTTTTTGTTTTCATTTTTATCCAACTAAATTTGCACTGCTTTACTTCAGTTTTACGTAACAACACCATGTGAAAAGTGATTTTTTTAATACATTAAAAAATTAGTTCCTAAAGGTTGTTCTTCTAAACTGCAAAAGTCTCCAAAGTTTATAATAATTTAAATTAAAAAATAAAAATTGCCTGAGATAAATACACATGCAAAACAGAAGTAAAGTTACGATGAATGGAATGCACCCAAGGCACCAAAGTGCACACAGGCACACAAGTTCAGTTTACAGTTCAGTCAACCTATGGACTTTCTGCCTAACTTCCTTTCTGGAAACCCGTGGGCCATTGGGACTTTGCATGATGTTCCCCCTTGAAATCAAGGTCCAAAACTTTGTTACAATAAACTTATTTTTTGTCACACTCATTGGAAGGAAAAACCTGTGCTGATTGCACCTGCCTATTCTCTGCAGCCCCTGAAATCATGGCACAGGTCTGTTCAGCCCCCTGGCAAGCAGTAGAAAAGTCCTTCTGAGCTTATTGTGCTCAAGTGGAAGACGTTTCATGCTTTGAGTAATCATCATCGGACTTGTTTCATCCTTTACAAACCTACACATCTCCACCCAAACAGTGGCAAAGAGGGGGATGTGGAAGAAAAGAAAAAATTAAGTCAAGAAAGAAGAAAGCTTTACTAGATAAACATAATAAGAAGATGCATAGATATTTTGTCTCAAGCCATTTGTGGACATTTCAGAAGGATGCATTACCAGGGAACTGAGTGCTTTTTGTCTAAGTTTCTGCATTTATTTCTCATGTGGTTTCCTCCAACATTTACAAAAAAAAAAAAAATCCACATTCAATTTAGAATAATAGAACAGTCATTATCTAACTGGTTATACTTAACTTTGGCAGGGGCAAATTTACTGAAAGGCAGTATTTTTCTTTCCCATATCAGCCGCATTCTTGTGATTGACAACTGACTGACTGACTCTCTTCTGGTTCTATGAGCATATTTGCCCTTTTATTCACATTTCCAGCTTTCCAAAGGCAGTTAGGAATGGTTGGATAAAATAACATCAATACCAGGCTATTAGTACGTAATTAGTAATGTTGTTTGTGCCAGAGAATAGGCTACTATGGGAAAACAGGGGATGTGGGCTAAAGAAAGTCTAAGGCCCTGTCTTAAACATATGCTGTATATTTACTGTAATGGAGGAAAGAAGCACCAAGTTATTTACAAAACCTGCAGAGATCTCCAGCCTGCTATTTATTACAGGAGGCAATGTTCAGCAGGCTTAATAAATAGATGTGCCCTTCAGACTGCTCTCAGTTTGTCCTATCATGTCTTTTTCCATCTTCTGCCTTATAACATTTTCTATGCCTTGTAAACTGATAGGAATTCATTCCTCAATGGCCATACACAGAGGTTAATAAGCTCCCAGCAGCAGCTGACTTGGCACTAGAGGAGAAATATTCTATGCTACATCCAGTTCAGAAATGTTACCTTCATATCCCCTTCCCTGTTTTGGGAAACTGTAAGTCTTCTTCCACTTCAGTTCTTCTGGATATAGACTGGCAGCGTGCTAAGTCTCTCCTCTTGTCCTGTGTCCGAGAGGTTCATTGTGAAAATTGCAAGTTGATGTGACGCTGAGTCAGCCAGAGACATGAGGTAGGTGTGCCAACATTGTTCCCTACGTCAAACCTCAAAACAGGGCTTTTAGTGCTAAAAAACATAATTCATTAGGTCACAGGGTAGGATGAAGTAACCATTATAATAGAGAAAAGGAAAATTTCTGGGGAACACAGCTTAAACTGTTTGAGAACAAATCTCTCCCCTATCCGCTGTGCCCGTCCTTCCTTCTGACCTTGTTCTCCATCCTGCAGTTTTCACAGTGGATTGCAGCAGACTCCCTCTGACGGTCTCTGAAAGTTTCCTTTCTGTCACCTCTGTGTCTGTGCTTTCTGTTTTCTCACTGATTTGCACGCCAGCTGCAGGCTCCCTGCCTGCTCCACCCTGCACTTGCCAAAGGTTGTCCAGCAAAGCCTGTAAACTCACTCTCAGAGATAACACCATCTCTGTCTCCCTTCAGAGGGTGCAAAATCCAGGACAAAACAAAGCAGCAGCTTTTGACCTTGCTGTCCAGCACAGCCTTTTAGAAAAACACACTGCTCATGGAAACTGTGAACAAACAAGTAACTCAGGCTGTTTAACATGTCACTGTGACACGGTGGTGAGCGGGAGGAAAGGCTAAAAGAATTTAAGGGATTATTGGGGGACAAGCAACTAATCCTGTGTGTATATCTCTCACATTTCTTACATTGTAAAATGTCATTCACTTGTGCAGCCAGGAAGCAGAGGACTTGCTTGTTTAAGAAGAGCAGATCAGTAAGGTACTGAGGATTTCTATTCCTCAGAAGGATTCCTTCTAAGGTGATAAAAGATCATAGTTATCAATACTGGCACAAACAGCAAGGTGTCTCTGCCTTGTAATATTAGAGCCGAAATATGACACTTTCTGTGCCTTAAATTCAATTTTTTTTTGTCCTTGGAAGACATGTACAAATTCCACTATAAAATAAATGGAGTTTTGCACCAAGTGTTGAGAATGTTAGAGGTTAAAAATATTCTCTACCTCCTGCCTCATCTATGCCCTGCCATCTCTATATATTTTCATACATATGCAAGTTTATGCTGTAAAATGTTCATAGCAAGAGTTTGCTATAAAAAATGCTATGCATTATACCTGATAAAGATGCTAAAATAAAATGGAATTAAAAAAGCTGTGAAATATACCTTGGATGCCCTGTGATGCTGCACTAGGAAATGTACCTCACAGGAAACTATGAAACCTGTAACTTAAAGCATGGCACCAATCAATCCAGAAGAAAAACTAATATGCTTGATGCCTGGGTCTTGTGTACTCAGTGAGCACATTGACATGATAAGGCCTTTTATTATTTGAATGTGCTTTACTAGAAGGGGAAGTATAAAAAGTACACTGTCACCAATTTGGAATGAGGTCTGTAGCAGTCTGCTGCAAAGGAACCAACCATGTTTGGGGAAAAAGAGACGTCCAAATAGGCAAGCCTTGCTAGAAAAAAAGAAACTAAAATAAAACACCTGGAAGAATGCAGACAATTGATAGAGATTTTTTTCCCCTACAGCTTTTTTCAACTATAATCCTCAAAAGATTTTGAGACAGTAATTAATGTAAAAGTTGAAAAGTCCTCAGTTTACATCTTTTTATTTTCCTGTTCCTTGCAATTAAATTCAATAATATGAGCAATGTTGATGGATTTTTTCCACCTTTTCCAGTCTTCCAATTCCTCGATTTCTTAAAATTCTGAAGTCATGAAAGCACTGAAAGAAATATTAAACCCTTAAATTTTTCAGTCAGCCCTCTTCCCACACTCATTTTTAAAAGTTAAATATTTCTTCTTTCATCATTCTGAAGCTTTCATAGTCCCAAAGTCACAAATATAAAAATAAACCCTAACAGAACTATCACTCCATGCACTGAACCAAATGGCACAAATAAGGTAGGAGTAGAAAGGACAAGTAAGGAAAATCTAAAAAAAAAACTAAACAAAACCCACCTATTTCCAAATTAGTAACTTTTAAAAATGCATGTATACGTGCATTTTTTCCTTGAGTCTTTTCTTCTAGTTTGATCTTTTCAGTGCTGAAAAAAATGCAATTCACCATTTATTTATGTTTTTGGCTTTGTGCAAATGTTTCTCTGCTTTTCAATAAATTCTACTCACAACACGTAAATATCTGTGACAAAGACCATCCCCCTGGAGTGTTACAGGATGCATTGCTAAGCAACATTTTTTTTAGTTTGCTTTGGTTT
This sequence comes from Melospiza melodia melodia, assembly GCF_035770615.1. NCBI lineage: Eukaryota > Metazoa > Chordata > Aves > Passeriformes > Passerellidae > Melospiza > Melospiza melodia. Next base: position 98,914,152 of record NC_086195.1, on the reverse strand, counting down.
TGTTCTCTTTTGTTCTCTCTTGGAGTTCTTTTAGTCACTTGCTGTCTTACTGTGCGAATGCAGAGGGAAGTTCAACCAGGGCCCCTCTCTGCAAGTAATACACAATGTAAAGAATTCAGATTTCAGAGAGCCCATACAGAAGATTATGACATTTCTTAACTGACTTTGAATCTGATGTTCAGAAACAGAATTCCACTGGTATATGGGAATATAAACCTGGGATATTTCCACTTTAGATTTCCATTATTAGCTGAGTGGATGGGTCTGCTGAAGCCTCAACTTCAGAGCAGAAAATTAACTTTTCCACTTTTCTCCCCTTCTTCTTCACTTTATGTTTTAATTTGTAAAAGAAATCTGAATATATAGACTAGATGGGAATCACAGAGCACCCCAGCAAGGTCCTTAACCAGGAGATCAACCGTGAGGGCTTCATGACATGCTAGAGTCTGCAGCTGCCTTAACCTGCTGTTGAGACAGGCTCAGCTTGTCTGAGCCCCACATAACTAAAAATATGCAGAAAAAAGCATAAAAGATAGCTCCTTGCAGTGATAGGAATCAAGCATAAGTCTGAAAGTCTAAATGTGAATCTCCATACTTGAAATGTTTTTTTAAATTATTAATGGACATAGATGCTTTAAAATTGGCAACATGAAGAGCAGCGCTCTCACATTCACAGATAGATCTGTGGTTGTGTAAAGTCCTCCCAATAGAGTAAACTTTGCCAAAAGCTAAAAACACAATATCAAACTTGGGCCTTTTCCTTAGAAGAAAAAAAAAAAAAGAAAAGCTTGGATTGCTTTTTCTTTTTTAAACAGGTAAAAGCTGCTTCTAAAGTTGTCATTTGAGAATATGAAGCTTTTCATGCCCTCAAACCATAAGGTGTCTTCCTGACTCCCTCTTATTAAGGCCTGCATTTCTGTTGGTGTTAGGGGTGCATGGCAGGCGTTTCAAATGGGTTTGCAGCTGGCCAGCAGCAGTCAGGAATGGTAAGTTTTCAGATGTTTAAGACAAAATTAATCTCCACAGACAAGGAAATCTTATATTGGTATGAGGCTGGCAGCTCCAAGGCAACCTTGACATAAATTTTCAGCAAACATATTCCTGCCATTGCAAGCTGTGCTATCCTATCAATTCAGTGTGATTATCTAGTCCAGTACTGGGAATCCACATTTAATAGATGGTTCCAGCAGCAATCCTCTGACACCTTCAGCTAAAGCTTGTTCTCACTATCTTCTTTACCCTCATCTATATTGCTGTCTATAAGAGAGCTTCCCAGTTCCATGAATTGGTTTGTAAGGGCAGGTATTTGCTTCATAAACTCCTGCTGTTTCTCAGCTGCTTGTCAGTGCAGTGGAGGATTTTCAATACGGCATGTAATTAGCCATTACTGAAAAAGTAAAAACTAAGTGTAGCAGGTAAAAATGTGATTTGTCAGGGTTGTTCCTTCCTACAGATTTTTAAATAGCACCATGTCTCTCCCAAAAATGAATTCATGAATGGCTATAGTATTTTTACCAGTGAACTGTACTTGTGGAAGTGGAAATTCCTGGCTTCCCTCCAGAAAAATAAACACTCTATGAACAGAAACAATGCCTCAACATTTTATATAATAGGGCAGTAGTGCAGATGATTACAGGACACTTATCTTACTGATAGACTGATAGTTCATGGACATCCCTACACACTTTAACAAAAGTACTCATTTGTAATGTGCTAACAAAATTAATTTTCTTCAAAAGTTGCATTTTGGAAAGTAGTAACAGCAAGAGTTTCACTTTGAGGTTTCACACTTGGAGCAATTGTATTTGTGTGATCTATTCCACTGAGCACAGAATCCATTTTTTCAAGCACTGAAGCTATTTGGTGGGGACAGCTTGAGACAATCTGGCAGTGCCTTTACACTGAGCTGTATCACCCCCCAAGGGCAATAGAGGTCAAGGCATTAGGCCACTGACAACTTGACAACTGTGCAACTTCACTGTGATACTATCAAAAAACAGCACATATAGAATGTAAATACTCCCATCAACCCAGCAATTAAGCATAAAAGTACTGTTGTGTAACCACTAAACAAAAATCCCAGTTATATTTTAACAAACTTGCACACATTCTGCTTTCTTTCTCCTTTGGTTTCCTAACTCATAACCTTTTTCTTTGTAGTACCTTTGTTTCTTGCTTCAATCTTGGCCTTTGTGACTACAGCCCTTTCTTGTCAGAATACTCCCACATCTTTTGCTACCTAGTACTTCTAAAATGTGTATCATTTCTACAGCTAAATTGCATAAAGAATTCCTTTGCTACCAAAAAAAAAAAAATAGTATCTTCTGCAAGAGATCACATTTTCCCATTTGGAGCTCCTGTGGACTGCTTCCATTTCCCCAGCTATCTCCAGATACGAAGCCCAGCTGTTTGCTTTTTTCACTTCTTTCATTAGAGTTCACACTTTACCTCCAGATACCCTGCTAGAGCAACTGTCTTCCTACACCAAAGGCCTCTGGAGATGTATAAACATTAGTGAGCATGTTAGAAGCACTAATGTGCAGAAACCTACCCTCTGCTGCATATGTGGCCTCTCGAGCTCTGTGCAGGAGCGGTCTTCTGTCTGAAAATAAAAAAGAGTGGATGAAAGAAGAAGAGTTCTGTGCAACTGCAGCAACACATTTTTTTTCCTCCTTCTAAATGCATTTACTGAGCAAACACCCAAATGCACTGGAGCTGTGGCTGATGAGGCACCTATCCTGCAAGGCTGTGGTCTCTGTCTCCTCAGGTAGAACATGGTGTGCACTTCCTCCATCCCCTCTGCCTTCATCTGCCATCAGCTCTGTGGTCTCTTTCTTACTTGAGAAAGCAAGGTGTTTTTATTGTATGAATAGGTTGAAACAGTATTTTTAATTATTTTACCAATAGTCCCGTTACTTGATCACTATGAAATTATGGTCCAATTTTCCTTTTCACAAAACTTTATGAGAGAGTCACTAGAATAGGGAACGCATCATCTGACAGGCATCTTCTTTCCTTTAGATTCATTCCTGCAAATGTTTGCAACTTTTCTTGTCAGAGAATAATGCACTGGGTGCAGCAGCATTTTTCATTAACTTGGTCACCATTCTAATACTAACAGCATGCCCATAATACACACCCAAATGAATTTAAGCTTATTGTTGGATGTAAGTGATGTTGACCTTCAAAATGGAATGGCTACTCCAAAAAACCCAACATTATAAAAGGAAAATTGCCTTTTGTGCCAGTATTGTCATACCAAAGATTTTATCTAAGTGGTTAACTTGACAGCTTTAAGAAAACTTTGTTATGATTAATTAATGTATTATGTCTTGCTTGGTTTTATTTCATACCACAATTTTTAATTCATTTAATATTGCAATATTTAATTAATTTAATTAACAGTATAGCTTCATTAAGCAATGATATATTTTTAAATGAAGCTCATTTCTTAAACAGATTTGAGTTACATTTTAATGCACCTCTTGCATTCAAGTTCTATACAAATCACACTCTTGTCTGACCCATGACTGAAGTTAGGCACAGTTTTAGATATTTTAATTCTTGCAACATAATAAGAAACTCTGACAAACAGAAGTGGGATAGATCCTTCTTTGGAAAAGCAGGATAGCAGAGAGCTGCAGAATGCTAAAATGTTTAGGGTCTAGACAGAAAAAACCCTCCAACTTCAGTTAAGACAAACAATAACGATTTTCCTACTACTTTCTTATTTATATATAGGTACTTTTTCTGGTTGGTTAATCTTGGTTTGTGGCTTGCATGCTTTTAATAAAAAGGTCTGATAAATATTTTAACCTATAAAATGACAGGATTGAACTATTAAAAAAAAGAGAGAGAGACCTGTAAAACTCATCACCTTTCGGTGAAATGGATTTTTGTTAATTGCTGCCTCTCACTGCATCTAAGGTGAGAGATGTAAATCTAATAATGTCAAGTTGTGAATATAAGATGACATTCACAATGTGCCTCTCTTTTACATCCTTTCACAGATATTGTTTCCTACCACAGGATTCAAACAATTATTTGATGAATTAGGAATTATTATTTTCTGGGTCTAGTTAGGTTTTAAAAATATTTTCTATATATTTCTTAGTGCAATTTGAATTACATTATAAGAAGCACAAATAACTAAAGGTGACTGGTAAAAAATACATGATATATAGTTTATTTCCTTTTTTTTTCTATTATGACAACTTGACATAATATTTTGTCACTACACCAGAACCAAAAACCAGGTTTCACGCTAATAACACATTAGCCTAATTGCTTTAAATGCCCGTGATTAAATGAACAACCTTGACGCACCAAGTATTCTGTTGTGACAGCTTTCTGGGATGCCTGGAGTCCCAAAAGCAGGACGCATTCAGCAACACTTTAAAAAGTAAATAAAATAGCCGATTGCCATGGCAACTCTCCGGCCGCCCGCTCCGCACGGCGCGGCGGCTCCGAGCGCTGCCCTGCAGTTCCCGCCCGCGGCCTCTAGATGCCGCTGTTTACTGCGGTTCGGCGCCGCGGCCCGGGGGAAGCGCGCCCGGCAGGAATGGTGCGAGCCCAAACCCCGCTCCCCGCGCCAGCAGCCGGGAAAACAGGCACAGCTTCTATATTTATCCGTAAAAATAACGCCCCCTCAACCCCCCCAAAAAATACCCCCAAAACCCCCAAACTTGTACTTTCTTTTTCCAATAGGATCGCGCTCGGAAATACAATTAAAATAGTTTTCATGGCATCCCAAGCCATAAAATGTTCCGCCTTCCTAATTAGAGAAACTCCTTCTCACATACACACATACTTAATTATTCTGGATGTCTTTGTTTAAAAATGACACTGTATAAATATTAATCCTTTTATTCCCCCCAACTATTCTTTGTTCCGTGATCTACATTCATTGTAGCACAGTAAATTTGAGATCATTAGATCAGTTACTGCTATTTAGATGTAAATGTCTTCAAGGAAGATTAATTACTCTCTAATTTGGATTTTCTTTTTATTTTATTTTTTTTTTAATCGGGATAATGAAGACATTCTCTGACACTTATATGATAATTAAAAAACACTCATAAATCAACATAACCCCTACAAACACAAAAAAAAAAGAAAACACCAAAATAGCCAAACTCCCCTTAAGCCTCCATATAACACAGTTCACCACAGATAAAATTTTGGAAAGTATATGAGTAATTTTTATAGCATTTAAACTAGTAAAAGAGGTTAGGCAAAGCTTCAGGAAGCCATTTAGTAGTTGAAATATTCATGTTCAAGTTGCATATCCCTCACAGGAGCACCTTGGTTCCTTCTACAACACAGGAAGAGTGCAGAATCACAGAGTGCTATCTTTCAGAAATGAAAGAGAGACCACTCTTTCCTTTATACCTGTCAGAAAAGCAGAAACTCCAACTAGCACGGTGATCTATCCACAAGCACATAGAGAGTATGTACTCACACATGTAACTTCTCAGTTTGGAACTCCTGGCAGATTCTCTCAAAGAACAAGAGAGCGCTGTTTAGGCAAACTGAAAGCATCTGTTACCAACTCTCATTAGGAAGGCTTTTGAATTACCTGCTATAGACCTCTTAGAAGTGGAAAACGAGCCACCAAGAGCACTGGTATCACAGGCTAGAAATTCATTATAGTGCTCTGAGGAAGCAGGAGAGCTGAGAGGCTTTTTTTTCCTTATCCTGGGTGACTCAAGCATGCACCACGCTTTTGTACACCACCTGCAACTCTTTGATTGCTTGGGGAGGGCCAGACTTACTGACACTATGAAGGATTTTCTTGAATGACAGTTTCATGCTCATGGAATAAAGAATGCAAGTCAAGACTCACACTCTACTCTTGTCCACTATGCCTGGGAATCAGCACACACACACACAGACATATACAACCTGCCAAGACACAGCTAAGAAGTTCTTCCAGAAGTTAGGAGTTGTGATTTTGAATCTATAAGAACAAAAACCAAGTAAGCGTGTGCTAGGCTAGAGAAATACTAAAACCATTTAAACATAAATTTCATGGTTGTGCTTAAAAATAGAGCAAAACAAAATGCACTATGCTTTACACAAAGCTTGATTCTGTAACCATGCACTGTTTTATCCACTGAGAAAAGAAACAGGATCTTATTTGTAGATCCTGAAATGACTTGAGATACGTATTGCTTAGATAGGGTGAGAATAAGAGATTTTTGAACAGCCACAAAATCACAAATGTAGATCCTCAGAGCTATTTAAGCAATAATTCTCAGCAAGCTTCAATTTAAATAGTGGACAAACTTCCTTCAGTTAGATGACATTAAAAATAAGACTTTCAGGATTGCATTGTGAGGTAGATGTCTAAGTACTGTCCATAACTTACTTGAGACAACTAAGATATTTTTAGACCTGTTTTTGAGACTTTGGCATTTTTTAACCTTATAGCTTCTTAGATATTCTCCAATATTATGCAAGATCTACTGCACATCAGAACAAGTAGTATCAGTGTTAATAAGAACAGAATTTGTGACTGAACACTTTAAATTGCAGCTCCCTTAGGCTAAGTGGGAGCACTGACATAATAATTTATAATGCTAACTGAAAGAATGGAATTAAAGAAAGAATTATAAAAACGAGCCTCCTGTCTGTATTTAGTGGGGAGGAGCTGTATTTTTGATATGACCTCCTCTTAATACTATTAAAACATGTAGGTCCTCATCCAAAACTAAATGGGTTTCTTATGCATTAAAGTCCATGTTCAGGCACAGCATAATTCTGCTTCATGACCAATTTTTTCATTTCCACTTTTGGGAAAACTGAAACATACGAACTTCTGCATGAGAACCAGTTATGTTCAACTTTTAAAGGCTGATTCAAATCTTATATCTACTGATAAATAAAAAAACAACAAGACAGAAAGATTACTCGTTAGCCATAGATGCGTCGCTGCCAAAGAATCCAAGCTTTGGCAAAAACCTTCACCTTACAGTATTTTACATTAAATGTTTCAAAGCACCAGATGGGTCTGGCTGAGGAATACCTGCACTGTTATTCCATTGGGAGAGTGTAGGGCACTGAGTTACCACAGACCAAAGCAGAGTGACAAAAACACTTTTGTCAATGGAATGGAGATTTTCACTCCTGTTCACAGACTTAGATCCAAGATCAAATACTTAATGGGGATAAAACCTGAAAGCTCACAATTTCAGTGGTTGTCTTGTAGTAGGATATGTACAGAGATACACATCTCTGTCTGTAAAGAGAAAGATTCTTGCTATACCATCTTTTCAATGGGTGCATCTTTTGGGCTGGCAGACAGTCTCTTTGTTCACTTAAATTCAATCATGTTAATAAGAATCTCATAGTTTTTCAATTTGCATTTTTTTATTATTTCTGTCAGTAATGAAAAGCATAATATTGTGCTGAATACAGATGGCTGTCTCACTGTGTATCCTGAGGTCCTCTGGCACTCATGCTCTTAAACAAATACTAATATTTCAATAAGACTCCCTACATTTCTCAGTCAAGAATCAGCTGAACAGGAATGCAAACCAAGCAGCAGCTGAAGCACATCTTGAAATGACTAGTGTTCAGTGTATCAAGTTTACTGAATTGCACAGGAGTTTTGTGGAATTGACAGCACTGAAGCAGTGAGGGAGAAAAAGGCTTTATAATTATTACTCCTCCCGGGTGTGGTAACAGCATATGTAAGGTGGATCTGGTTTTACAATGACTAACATGGTTTGTTATGCCTTAAAGTAAAAGACCTCACAATTACAGCAATCAGATAAATGTATCATTTTTGTATTACACCTTAATGTGTTTTTATTCTGGCATCAGGTGCATTTTACCTGAGTTTTCAGTCCAAGAAAATCTGTAGGTTTCTTTTTCTATTGCCCAGATTTACTGTCTTCAGTGACAAATAGTTATACAGATATATTCTATAGAGAAGAAGAATGTCTAAAGAGGACTGTGAATAAACTCAACTTACTGTTTTTCAAAATATTCTGTCTTAGAAACAAGTATCCTCTCCTCATCACAGACCTGAGGCTTGCAAGCACAGATATACATGAATCAGAAAGAAGGCCTTCAGTCTATCTAAGCTTTAAAAAGATAAAGGGGAAAGATGGAGATATGAAAGGGAATCTAAGAACTGATCCCTGTAAATCCATCTGAAAATAACAACTTTCTGGCCTATGTCAAAACAAACTTTGTCAGGGAAAAAAAACTGTGGCACTTCCAAGCTATTCCTAATATTGAATTTTTCAGATTATAAGGTGTCTTCCCTTGGAGGGGGCATTTTCCTTGCTCACACAACCTGAGTCTGTCCAAGTCCATCGCAAGAAAAAGGGCGATGGGTGCTTTGTTAGGCTTTGCTGTAGACCACTGAGGCATCCTCCTGCCTCTGCTAGGACTAAAAGCAATCTAATCTACCTGTCTAGACAAGGCTTTGCACAGGTCTGATCCCTTCCTTTGGTGCTGCTTGTGACATCCTGAAATTTGACAAGGAAAGCAATTATTGATCAGTCTGAAGTGTGTTTTGCAGTGATAATTGTCTAAGCATGACTGAGTGATGCCCCTGTAGATAGGTGCTTACTTATTTCCTGATGCATGTCGTCCTCAGAGCGACAGAAACACTGATAAGAGAGAGGACAAAATGACTAACTTTGATGGAGTTTGTGTTGAAACATCTGCTGCTTGTCAACATGGGAGGCAGAAGCAGTGATTTATTAGTAATAAAGAAGGAAAACACATGAAACTCCAATTTATTTTTCCTCTAAACTATTTTCTAAGAATGCCCAGTTAGTTTCCATAAAGGGAAAATAATGCCCCGTAACCTGTATATTCTTACTTTGCTTACATTATTACTTACATGATAACACATTTTTTGCTTTAAGACTTTGAGTGACTTTTGCCCATTAAGAAACCTGGACGAAAAAGTTTCTAAATGGAACTGAGAAAATCTATGGAGAAGTCATATTGTGGTCCTTTAGACTTTTTCTCTTGCCTAGAACCTAATAATTTTTTAGGATTTTGAACAAAATGTAAATGACAGCAAAGATATTTGGTGACATTTCCTATTCTGTGAATACATGCCAAACACAGACCTGTAATTCTCCCCCATTGTTTTTGTGAGAGTAATTTTGTTTGGATTAATCCTTTCCTTCAGGCTCAGCTCTGCATGAGCACTGTGCAGAATTCTGGCTTCCATATAAAGAGGAGCTCAGAGAGGAACTGGCCTCCAGAAAGCCAAAATTACATCAAAGAAAGTACTTCCCCAGAATATGATGGCATGTACAGAGTTGGGGTACTGCTGCCCATAGGAGGAGGGCACGCACCTTGTCTTTTATAGATTTTGAGTCCAGAAGAACAAAGGGTCTTTGAAAACCACAGCCATGCCAGTGGGGCACAGAAAAGGGATGCAGCCAGGAATCCGTGCTCTTCCCTTCCGTGCATATGCCTGGCAAATAGATGGGCATCATCTGCTCAATGAAAGGGTGTAGCTCTTGCAATATTTCTACTACCAGGACACTAAACATACAATTCCCAAAAGGTAAAGCCTCAAAGCCACAGATTCTTTGGTTAACAGGGGCATTAAGAAATGCGAAAGTGTTAGAAATAAGAAGTGATCATGACAGCATGATGCTTTTAAAGAGAAATTAGTCATCTGTCTGCCTGCCTTTGTAATTTAAAGAATAAAGCTATGTCTACGTCAAACAAGTACATTTTTTTCCCCAGAGGACATAGGGTTTAATCAAGCTTTACTACCTTAGTAACCTTTTGTAAATGGTGAGGCATGAATGACAGAAGTGTAGGACTCAAAAAAGAAGATATTTAGGTTCAAACCCAGGTGTAAAGATGTCAATCTCGCTAATGCAAGTTAGTGTGAGTATATATATTGATTTAAATTGAGCATTTTCTATATTCTGTGCAAGCAAGGAGCAGGTCATAAGTTGAAAGCAGAAAAACAAAGTAAATGTCTGTTTTGGGGTCTCATTCTGATCCTGCCAGCATTGCATCAGCATAACTCTGTCTACCAAAACTACATTAGTGTTCTGATGGAAATGAAAATGTTTCAGTAAAACTTTCTTCAGAGTTTTTTTTTTTTTTTTTTTTTTTTTTTTTTTTTTTTTGTCTGAAAGCCTTAATTTCTTTTCCTTTCTACTCTTTTTAAACAATAAAGCATCAATAAGACATCAGGTTATTTGCATGTTCTGGAATATTTTTGCCTTACACAAAAGCTCATTGGTTGGAGTCTGCTTCTGCATTCTGATTCATCAGGTACTTCCATCATAAAAAATGACATGAGAGTAGCAAAGATTTAAGCTTTTTTTTTTCTTTTTGTGCCACATGAAATTACATCTAAGTGTTCCAATTATTGCATTTTAAACAGCATTTATTACTCTCCTTTAGTAATACCCAAATGGATTCTTAGTATTATAGTAAGTAGACACTAAGCCTTGTGAGGGAGGAAAAAGCCCCCACATACTTTCAAGCAAACAATTTAAACCTGCATATTAATCTGCACCTTTAAATAAACAGCAATAATTAAGGGGACTTGGGCACTTTGTTGTATCGTACAGTGACAGGGATTAAACACTGGCACTGCAAAATGCCAGCTTTCAGCTTGTGCACTTCTGGACCCTTCAGAGCCATGAACTGACATTTGCAATCTTTGTCAGTCAAAAAAAAATGGCAAATTCACTTAAATTTAGTTCTGCCATTCAAATGGAATGAAGGTCATCACCTGCCCCTTTTGTGATTTGATTATCCAGGGACTGAGTTTATTTTCCTGAAGAAAGACACATTAAAAGGTCCCAATTCTGCAACTCTTCCCCATCTCAGCAGCTCAATGGCTTAAATTATTAATCATTAACTGACTTAGCTACTGCTGTTTATTTAAGAGTACAGATTATTATATAGTCCTGAGCTGCTCACTTAAGTGTTTTTCCTTTCCTAGAGCTCTCACAACCATTCTGAAAAACAATTAAATACACTTTGAAATTGAAAAAAATGGTATATTAAATAAATAGTATTTATAATACAATTACCTGGCTTATTCAAATGCTGTAGTTACATATGATTTACATTATCCAAAACACTTTTATTGACTTCATTAATGTAAATAAAGGCTACAGGTCCAATCCTTCTGCCCAAGAAGACTAGGTCACTCTGAAGCAAGCTCCTGAATTACAAACCATTAGGTGTACAAAGTCTGGACCAAAGCATCATGCTTGCAAGGAGAAACATGTCTGTAAGTATATAAAGAAAACATGGTCTCCACAATCCTCTCCAGATGCTGCTCTTGACTCCGTAGCATTCCTCTCTCATCTTTACAGAAACCCTGACCATTTTGGTGGTTAGGAGTGCAGCAGATTACAGGCATCACTTTTTGGCCCAGGGCTTCCTGTAAGAAGTGGGTTTCCTGAGGTTACTATGAGGCTGAACTCAGCAGGAGCCAAAATCAAGGATATAGCAATGCCAGTGCCACTTAGAGCAGTGACAATGTCAGCCCTGTAGAGGTGGACTCCTTCATGGATTAAAAACTATTTGTAACAGGGAGAGTCTTCACTGCTTTACCTGCCACACTGAACTCCTAATCTCTTCTCCTTCCAGGGACAGCCACATCAGAAACACTCTGAGAGACCTCAGCAGAACTGGCAATATGGCCTTGAATACTTCCTATTGCAGATGGGACCAAGGATGGGTTTCCTAATGACTTCAGCAACATACAGAAATAAGACCTCTGGGGATAATATTAAGGATTGCTCAATAGTTAGCACATAACCTGCTATCTGAACACACAAGTGGATTTTTATAATGCATTTTTTCTCTACGCTGCACTGAGGGGGACATCCTAAAGGTGCACCATAGGTCAGGTTCCAGTGTTGCAGTGCTCTGCCATGAAATAAGGAAGCTCATTCATTAGCATATGAATCAGCTCTCTACAGAAAGTGGTAGAACTGCAGGAGAGGAAAAGCCATTTTGCTTTAATAATAACAGCCTGTAAGAGGCAATCCCAGGTACAAAATGATCAAGTGACCAGAGCCAGTTCAGTGAAGAATGATAGCATTTTATGCTCAACACTTCAAGATTAAAGTCTTTAGTTAGCTAAGCATAATGTGAATCAGTTTCATGTATAATGCATTGTGTGAGCCTGTAGCCACTGTGATACAATGTAAGCAATTCCATTTAGCGCAATTTGACTATAGCTAGTACAGAATAATTGGAGTCAGTTTCTAGCATGCTAGAATTTGAGTCAAATATGATATGGAAAAGAATTTGATACATAATAATATGGAGGCGAAGATAACAAGCAATGATGTGGATGAATAGTAGTGAGTTATAATACAGAAGTCATTTTAATAAGGTGTGATGTGATTGCCAACCCAGTGTTCTTGTACATAGACAAAAGGCTAATCCACAACGGTAAGGAAAGGCAATTATTAAGAAACAGCACAAATAATGTCACCACAGCTGCATTTGAGGGGAATGTGACATCAAATACTGCAGTTTTCTCAAATGTAAGAGCTATGGAATAAACATCTACCCGAGGGTAAACAAGAGGCTACTCAAGTGAGCACAGGACACGGCTCAGAGCAGTTCCTCACATTGCAGGGGTGGTGTTAATGCTGCACTGGGTGATTCCAACTCCTGCTCAGGAATTCAGCCCCTTCTGTTCTTTTTCTACCATTATTAGAAGCAGTTGTGACAGTTCTCACCCCTTTGGTACTCTGGGCCTCAATTTTACAATCTGGTGTGCAAATACAACAGTTTAAAGACGTGCCTCTTCCATGAGGTTAATAATGTATGATTAGTTAAAGTACTACAGCGTTTTAAAGCAAGCACATAAACATTAACATGACAGATCTACATGTAAACATTGTTGGCTTTCTAGAATTACTTCTGAAAACAGCAAAAATGTGCTATTATTGTGACTTGTGATTGCATTGGGTTTAAGTCCAACAGACACTAGTTCACTGAATTTCTTTTTTTCTCTTCCTAACTTCTCACAAGTCTAACCCTATGTACATGAGAAGAGCTCCTTTATGAGCATGTGCTAATCGGTTCTGACTACAAGTTTAAGTCATCCCTGAGCAAACAGAAAACTATTCAGCTTAGCAATAAAGTTAAATAATTATTACCAGGCTATGTGATGTGACTACAATGTGACATTGAAATGACTATGGTGTGATTAGAATAAGAATGTTATATGCCTGTGATGTTACTAGAATGAGGCTATAAAACGTCTGTGATGCCATACTGCTGTGATATGACTAGTGTCAGGAAAAATGTGTGTATTATTAATGCATACATAAACATGCCGTATTTCAGAAGCAGACTGCATTACACAGAATGCTAGCAGTTCTAATTATCTCCTTTATTAATGGCTATTCTGCTTTGTATTTTAAAAGACAAAAGAACTGCATACTTAATTCATTCACAGAATTCTTTTTCCAAGTGGTTTGGCAGTAAGGTTGCTCCTTCATGTCACTTGCTTGACTTTCAATGCTGGGGCTCCAGCCATCCTTCTTGTATTACATAATGAACATTTTTCTTAAACTATTATTAGATCCAGTTCCGTTTTCTAATGTTACTCAATGCCATCAAAACCGGGATCAATTTTTTTTCTGTGTGTAACAGTAACAAGAGTATTTTGGACACAACTACAAAGCACAGCAAAACTGAGAGTGTTTAATCTTTACCCATCATGGGATTACAGGATGTGCAATGGTCACATACAGTGTCTGCATCCATATGACTTGCAAGGATATGTACATTTATCAGTATGTAGCACACATGCAAATTACTGACCTCTGAGAGGTACAAGCAGCTCCCACCATTTGTTAATAGTGCATCCTATGTGCAGACACATATGAGAGCCTAAGAGCCTGAATCTGAAAATGTAAAATCTTCAAGGTAAAACTCGAATCTTTAGCTCACCAATTCTATCCACAGAAAATGTGCAAATGAGATAGTACCACATAGAGAAAAAGTCAAATGCTGATGTTATCTTTGTTTTTTTTTCTATGCATATATATTTGAAAGGCTTAACCAGAAGCAGCAGCCCGCATGGCCACGTACCTGGGCATACTAAATTGGATAGGTTCTAGCATACAGCTTGTAAGTTCAAGCTGAGAAAAGCCAGCAATAAAAGCACAGTCAAATAAAGGTTCATTCATGCTTCAGAAAACATTGAAAAAGGCACTACATATAATGCACTATAGATAATGCACTATAATCATTTTCTTGTCACACTTTTGAGGTCACTCACATCATAATACATTGGCATTTTATTACAGTGTGTTCCAGGCATGTGATGCTTCTTTGTGGCTAGCTGGATAATTTACCTGTGTCATTTATGGGGAAGGCGAAACGATCACTTTCATTATTTATCAAACCACAGAGAGGAGGAATCTTTTCCAGTTCAATGTTTAAGCAGACAAAACCCAAACCAGCAGAGTAGCTCTCTCCCTCCCTTGGCGAGTGTCTCTCTGACCCTTCGGGAAAGGGAAGGAGAAAGGTGTGCAGGCGTAAATGGGAGCCGAGACAGGGCTGGAGTCAGAGCAGCCTGAATTATAGATGAAAGGGCATGTATTAAATATAAGGCCGAACCGGGCGAAGGCGGGCCGGGGCAGGCGATTGCCTCCGAACCTGCGCGGCGCCGGGCGGCGGCCCCACGGCCAGCGCTGCGCTCCGCGCCGGGCCCGCACCGCTCCGCACCGCACCGCACCGCGGGCGGCCGCGCTGCCGCTCCGCGCAAGCGACACCGAGCCCGCACTGAGGCACCCCCGCCCCGCACAGCCCCGCACCGCGCCGCCAGCCCAAACGCACCCCGAGCCCCTGTTTCCAAATTACCCCTCAGCAGCGCGCAAACCCGGCGCTGCTTTCCGCCCCCTCCGCGCCCCCGGCCGCGGAGCGCCCGCCCGTGTGCGCCGCGCTCCTGCCGCGGAACGCCCCGCTCCCGCTCCCGCTCCCGCTCCCGCTCCCGCTCCCGCTCCCGCTCCCGCTCCCGCTCCCGCTCCCGCTCCCGCTCCCGCCGCGTCCCCGCGTCCCCCGGCCCCGGCGGTCCCTCCGCGCGGCGCGCAGCCCCCTCCGCCCGGCCGGGCCGGGGAGCGACGTGCCCGGCGGCCAATGCCGCGGCCGCGCTCCGCCATCCACCGCCCCCGCCGGCGCGGGCCAATGCGGTGCGGCGGGAGGGGTGGCCTCGCTCCGCTCCCACCCTCCCCCTGGGCTTATTGAGAGTTATATCAAGAATTTCAGTTCAGAGAGAGAGAGGGAGAAGGAGAGAGCGTATGCGAGGGAGAGAGGCTGGGAGGGAGGAGGGAGGGAAGGAGGGAGGGAGGAGGGAAAGCGCCGCCGCTTCCTCCCGTCACTAAAGCAATAACCTATTAGGATTTCTTTTATTTAATTTTTTTTGATTTTTTTTTTTTTTTTTTTGGGCAACTGTCACCCCAGAGCTAAAGAGGGAGAAGCACCGTCAGACCAACTCTTGCCATTTCCAGTCAGAAGTTGCAGACTTCATGTAGCTGCCTCTGCTCTGCCGAGAGAGGGACGGGAATGGTGTGCAGTGCAGAGTGGAAAATACCCCCGCTCTCAGAAGTGCACCGGATTTTTCTCTTGCTGTTTGTTTGGGTTGTTGCGTGCCCGTTAGGCACCCAAAGGATCACCGCTTCACAGGAATGAAACGTGGAGAGGATGACTAACGACAGAACTGTGAATTTGTTCCCTGGAGTTGATAATTTGCCACCCCGAAGCAACACATATCTCGAGGAGGAAGCGTTTGGCTGCTGCTGATTTCTCCAAAACTGGTGGTTTACCAGATGCATTGTGCTGTATCTGCTGGAACAGATCATTGCTTAGCTGCAGCAGATCGTCAAAGGTAGACAACTAACGTAAGTGCAAAGTTACCCTTAAGCTGGGATGCATTTCCTTTAAAGAAAAAAAAAAAAAAAAAAAAAAAAAAGCCAGCACGCAGTATATTTATCTAGGGAAAGAATCAGTGTTTGGGATTCTGTTGGTGTTGGTGGGAAAGGCTCACCTACTCGCTGTCTCTGCATCCCTACCTGCATTACTGTGCTGGAAGTAATCACAGGCATCAGTTACCGTGCAGCTTAATGCAGATAAGATTAGTGCTCGGGGCTGCCTAGTTCCGTCAAACTGTAGGTGCTGGCAGCCTTGCACCCCTATAATGTGCGGTTAGCAGTGCATGCAAACAGAAGTCTGTCAGTCGCTTTCCTTTTTTTTTTTTTTTTTCCCTTCCACCTGCATTATTAGTCTGCAGTATTTATATGTGGCAGCTGCTAATATCATCCTGAAGGGAGACCAGTGTCAGTGGGGAAAGGCTGCACCTTTTTTCCTCCTCATGCCATCAGAAAATGTATATTCCCCCCATCTGTAAACATGCTTCCTGCTTCTAAGTTACATTTGGAATTTCCAGCCTCCTGATTTAGACTAAACTAAAGTTTTAGGTTATTAAACAGAAGGAGAAGTATCCAACATCTGGAGAAGAAACATTGAGCTGAGAGTGTAAGAAACTGTAAGTCCTGTTATTGTCTCATCAGTTAACAGGGATGTGAAGTAGCCAGTGACGACTGCTGCAGCAGCAGCATGTCCGGGTGGTTATTTCCCAGTACGATAGCTATAGAGGGGCACGCAAGGCACAGCGAACAGAGAAGAATCTGGTTAGCAAGAGCTAAAAAATACATATGGAAGCAAACAGCAAATTACATTTGGCAGCTGGCGTAGCAGTTCGAATCTAGAAGTAGTCCGGGAAGGTTTTTTACTTGTACCAATGACTGGGTGGAGGAGGGTAGAGGGGGAATGCACTTTAGGGATTACACGGTGTACCAAGAAATTATTCAGAAAGTACGTGTGGAAACAGTAGCTGCCCTTAATCCTGCAAGTAGTTATTTTCATTCGTGCTCTGAGCAAATGCAGCCAATGGGATATTGGTGCATTTGTCCGGAGGGCTTGCTTGTAAAAAGGAGCAGTAGGAAAATGTACTGCTGGAAGCATGCATTGCAAAAACTAGTAGTAGTTGGAGATTGTGGATTTATCATGCCTAAAAAAAACAATAATGCTGTTCTGTGTGGTTGTGTTGACAGTGATGTCTCCAAATAAGAAATGAGATGTAATGCATCCTGCAGTCCATGCATGCCTCCTCTTGCAAATCGCGCATCATTCCTCTCTGGAAACCTTTAAGTCCTAAAATCCGTGGAAAGAGAATAAAAACATTATCATGGACCTGAGGGATTTTTACCTGTTGGCCGCTTTGATTGCCTGTTTAAGGCTGGATTCTGCTATAGCTCAAGAACTTATTTACACTATTAGAGAGGAGCTGCCTGAAAACGTGCCCATAGGGAACATACCAAAGGACCTGAACATTTCTCATATCAATGCTGCCACAGGGACCAGTGCCAGCCTTGTCTACAGACTGGTGTCTAAAGCAGGGGATGCACCTCTGGTCAAAGTGTCCAGTAACACGGGGGAAATCTTTACAACATCTAACAGAATAGACAGAGAAAAACTATGTGCTGGAGCTTCCTATGCAGAAGAAAACGAGTGTTTCTTTGAACTTGAAGTGGTGATTCTCCCCAATGACTTTTTTAGGCTGATCAAAATAAAAATCATTGTAAAGGATACTAATGACAATGCACCTATGTTTCCATCCCCTGTCATCAATATCTCCATCCCAGAAAACACTCTGATCAACAGTCGCTTTCCAATCCCATCAGCAACAGATCCTGACACAGGTTTCAATGGTGTGCAGCACTATGAGTTGTTAAATGGGCAGAGTGTCTTTGGACTGGATATTGTAGAAACTCCAGAAGGGGAGAAATGGCCTCAGCTGATTGTGCAGCAGAACTTGGACAGAGAGCAAAAGGACACCTACGTGATGAAAATCAAAGTGGAGGATGGAGGTACCCCCCAGAAATCCAGCACAGCTATCCTGCAAGTCACAGTAAGTGATGTCAATGATAACAGGCCAGTCTTTAAAGAGAGTCAAGTAGAGGTCCATATACCAGAGAATGCCCCTGTAGGCACCTCTGTAATTCAGCTTCATGCTACAGATGCTGATATAGGAAGCAATGCAGAAATCAGATACATTTTTGGTGCCCAAGTCGCCCCTGCAACCAAAAGATTTTTTGCTTTAAACAACACCACAGGGCTGATTACAGTTCAGAGGTCCTTAGATCGAGAAGAGACTGCTATTCACAAAGTGACAGTGCTGGCTAGTGATGGTAGCTCTACACCAGCCCGGGCAACTGTCACCATCAATGTCACTGATGTAAATGATAACCCTCCTAACATAGACCTCAGGTACATAATAAGTCCCATCAATGGCACAGTGTACTTATCTGAGAAAGATCCCATCAATACAAAGATTGCCCTAATTACGGTTTCAGATAAGGACACTGATGTGAATGGCAAAGTGATCTGTTTCATTGAGCGAGAGGTCCCCTTCCACTTGAAAGCAGTTTACGACAACCAGTATTTGTTAGAGACCTCTTCCTTGTTGGACTATGAGGGCACCAAAGAATTCAGCTTTAAAATTGTGGCTTCTGATTCTGGCAAGCCCAGCTTGAACCAGACTGCCCTGGTAAGAGTTAAGCTGGAGGATGAAAATGACAACCCTCCGATTTTCAGCCAGCCTGTAATTGAGCTGTCAGTTTCTGAAAACAACCGGCGTGGTCTATACTTAACAACTATTAGTGCTACAGATGAAGACAGTGGGAAAAATGCAGACATTGTTTATCAGCTTGGTCCTAATGCCTCCTTTTTCGATCTGGATCGAAAGACAGGAGTTTTGACAGCCTCCAGAGTTTTTGACAGAGAAGAGCAGGAACGTTTCATTTTCACTGTTACAGCCCGAGATAACGGCACCCCTCCTTTGCAGAGTCAGGCGGCTGTAATTGTTACTGTGTTGGATGAAAATGACAACAGTCCCAAATTTACTCATAATCATTTCCAGTTTTTCGTATCAGAGAACTTACCAAAGTATAGCACGGTGGGGGTGATCACAGTGACTGATGCAGATGCTGGGGAAAATAAAGCAGTGACCCTTTCCATCCTGAATGACAATGAAAACTTTGTGCTGGATCCGTACTCTGGAGTTATAAAGTCCAACGTTTCTTTTGATCGAGAACAGCAGAGCTCTTACACCTTTGATGTTAAGGCAGTGGATGGAGGGCAACCTCCTCGCTCTTCTACAGCAAAAGTAACAATAAACGTGATGGATGTTAATGATAACAGTCCTGTTGTCATCTACCCACCTTCCAATACTTCTTTTAAGCTGGTGCCACTCTCAGCAATTCCAGGATCGGTGGTAGCCGAAGTCTTTGCTGTGGATATAGACACTGGCATGAACGCTGAGCTGAAGTACACCATTGTAAGTGGCAATAACAAGGGTTTGTTTCGGATTGATCCAGTGACAGGTAATATAACTCTGGAAGAGAAACCAACTCCTAATGACGTGGGCCTGCATCGCTTAGTTGTCAACATAAGTGATTTGGGTTATCCCAAATCCCTGCATACTCTTGTGCTTGTATTTTTATATGTAAATGATACTGCTGGAAATGCCTCTTACATTTATGACTTGATACGCAGGACTATGGAAACCCCTTTGGATCGGAACATAGGGGACAGTAGCCAACCCTACCAAAATGAGGACTATCTCACAATCATGATCGCTGTCGTGGCGGGTGCCATGGTTGTCATAGTGGTGATATTTGTCACGGTTCTTGTTCGCTGTCGACATGCATCCAGATTCAAAGCTGCCCAGAGGAGCAAGCAAGGTGCTGAGTGGATGTCTCCCAATCAGGAAAACAAGCAAAACAAGAAAAAGAAAAGGAAGAAAAGGAAATCTCCAAAGAGCTCTCTTTTGAACTTTGTGACCATTGAGGAGTCCAAACCTGATGATGCAGTTCATGAACCTATCAACGGGACAATAAGCCTTCCAGCAGAGCTGGAGGAGCAAAGTATAGGAAGATTTGATTGGGGCACAGCACCACCATCAACCTTTAAGCCTAACAGTCCTGATCTTGCCAAGCATTACAAGTCTGCCTCTCCGCAGTCTGCTTTTCATCTCAAACCTGACACTCCAGTTTCAGTGAAAAAGCACCATGTGATTCAGGAACTCCCGTTGGACAACACCTTTGTTGGTGGTTGTGACACCCTTTCCAAACGCTCTTCCACTAGTTCAGATCACTTCAGTGCCTCAGAGTGCAGTTCCCAAGGAGGCTTCAAGACAAAGGGCCCCTTACACACCAGACAGGTAAACGAGCACTTTTACTGGTCTATAAGTACTGCATACAAGTGCCCGATCAACCAGTATTAAAAGTGCCACTGTGTTGTGGGGTTTGTTTTTTTTTTTTGTTTGTTTCACGCTAATTTAATTTAGTTAACATTATGGGGGGAACAAAAAAAACCTAAACCAAACACCAAAAACAAGAACAAACAAACTAAAACCTTGACCTTTTTATCATTTACCTGGGGCTTAAACATGTGTTTGCAAAATGCCTCTGATACTTTGGGTTTTGAAGAATTTTGGTTGTTAGAGGACTATGCATGTGCACATACATGTGCATGAGCAAAACTGAAAAAAAAGACTTTTTTTTTTTCTCCCCAGTATTTAACTGTCCAATTGTAAAACTTATTGAAGAACTGTTTCCGTATGTGCTAAATTTCAGTCAGAAATTTGACTGTTTCAAGGTTGAAGGGATATGTACATTGTTTCAAATTTCAAAGTGAGTTGGCTTCAATTTCTTTTGCTGTTCGAGCTGATTTGGAACCTTGCTAAATTAGTGTTACTAAAAGGGTTAATTTTTTTTCCCTAACAAAGACAGCCAAATTTCCAAGCTACTCATTAGTGAAGCACGTGGTTTATTGGTAGGATATAACTAAGCCATATGTAAGTCTTCCTCTTGTTTGAGTTCAACATGATTTTGTTGTAATAGATGAAAGTTGGTATCGCATAGACAGTTTGCTGCATATTTAAAAAAAAATTGCCAAAGCATACTTTTGAAAGGAATGCATTCTCTGAATACATCTGAATTCTGCAGGAAAAAAAGAAAAAAAAGTCAGCCCATTGTAAATATTCTCTCATCTTAGTAATGCATAAGTGATCTGACATATCTCATTTTAAACTGTGGAACACGCCATATGAAGAGGGATTAGGAAGCTGAGAGACTCATATTTCAGCCAAATCCAGCATTAGGTGTGCTTTTTGATTTGGGTTTTTTTTTTGTTTTTTTTTGGTTTGTTTTTTTTTTTTCTCCTACTTAGGTCTAATAACTCCTCGCTAATAAAGATTTAAACGCGGCGCTGTCTTAATTCATTTTACGGGCGCTCCTCTTGCGGGCGCCGCGGGAGCGCGCGCGCGCGCGGCCCGTAGGTGGCGCCAAGGCACCGCGCGGCGCGCGCTGGCCCCGCGCCAGCCCTGCGGAGGCTGCGGGGGCCGGGAGCGCGCGGGGGCCGGGAGCGCGCGGGGGCCGGGAGCGCGCGGGGGCCGGGAGCGCGCGGGGCCGGGAGCGCACGGGGGCGCGCCTCCGTGTCCGTGCTCCTCGCAGCCCCCCCCGAGTGGCCGTGGTTTGTCCGAGTTAGTCAGGGATGCGGGTCCTAGGGAGCCCAGCCGGGCACGTTTAGGCTCGTCCTTGCAGAGGGATTTTGACGGCAGCCAAGTTTAGGGCAAAGTCATCCTGTGGTTGTTGCGTTGGCCTTAGCTGTGGTGAACGTTCCCAGAAGCGTGTCTTGACTCTGCGTGTCTGTGAGGTGTCACACCGACAAGGCGCTAAGAATAAAACGAGCGCTTTGGAGGCAGCTCTGCTGAAGTAACTGCTCTGACACAGCTCCTTCTTTATGAGACGCTGAAAACACCACAGGAGAGTCTCACAAACCCCTAACCTCTCTGAGGGACTTTTAAGAAGGGTCTACTCCCTAAGCCTTCTCACAGCACTGTACACACATTGTCAGCGTAAGTTAAAAAAAGCTATCAAAATCCCCCCCAAAAATTATAGAAGAGATCTGCAAAATATGTGCTTACTTGTCTGAAGTTTTCTCCTCAGTTTTAGTTGCAAAATGTTATCCCTCTAAACCACACATTCCTTTTCTGTTCTGAGATTATTTTAATTTCGGCATCAATTTCCAAATTCTATCAGAAAACTCAGACTTAACTCCCCATAGTATCTAGAGGCAGTTGGGACACCCAGAATTTTTTATCTGACAGAATGTGTAAGCTCTGCATGGCAAAATTGAACATGAGGAGAATAAAACTCCCACAGCCATACAGAAACAACTAGCAGTATTTCCAGAGTTACCTGTGTTAATTACATTAAATATCCTGGTCTCCATTTAATAATATCTGTAATTATAACTATATATGGACTTGATTCAAATTTCACTGAGGTCTTAGTGTTTCCTTTTTGAAGTCAGTAGATACTCATGATTTGGATTGCTTCCTGAAAAAGCTGTATTATTATATGTAAATGAAAATACAACTCTTTCTTAGGTAGACAGTTACCTAATCTGAGTTTGTAGATTTTTATTCTGTGGGGACTGATATAGTGTCTTTTTGGTTTTTTTCTCCCAATGATGAGTGTTACAGGATGTAATCTTTTTAGGCTTCTTTTTCAATTTTGGCAGGAGTAGTATAACCATCAATGGTAGTAATCATCAACAATCTTCCTATTCTTCTGTCTGTGATTCCTAAAATTAGGATGCATCTTAGCTAATATTCATTTGCACAGCAGTGAAATACACCTTCATAGGTCTTTAAAAAAATAGTGATAGAGTATGGCCTTTAAACAAAGTATTCAGATTTAAAGATCTTACTGAACAGTAGCGTGTGCTAATGCCACAGCATCTGAAAACAATTTTTACAAATTCCTTTAGGGAGAGATACTTAGTTCTGTGGCATTTTACTGTTTTCTTCAGGTTTAACATAACTAATTTCTCTGCATCTAATGTTGAGTTAGGTTACTTATATATATTCAGTAACTTGGTGGGTTTTGTAAAATGCATGGGAATTGTTGTGGATGATGTTAAGATAAGGAAAGATGAAATATAGGATAAATATATGTCTAAGAAATACTAGCATCCTCCACCTTTACTTACAATTTCTTTTAGTTCAAAGTAAACACACACACACAGTGTGTCTTGCAGATACATTTATATTAGCAAAGAGCTGAGACATAAGTCAGCACTTGGACTTCATTCAAGCAAAATTCCGATGCTTTTGTTGGGCACATGGCCCTAGAAATATCTTAGAACTGGGTCTTAAATCAAAAAGCATTTAGAATTTAAAATATATTGTTCAATTAAAAATTCTTAGGTTTTTTCGGGGGGGGGGTTGTGGGGTTTTGGGGTTTTTTTTTGGTGGCCAATTTCAGTGCAATCATCAATTAATTTAGTGGAAATTCTGTGGTTAAGTTTTTACATGTGACTTTGAATTGTACAGACTGATGTTTCACAAGTACCCAGTATGAAAACCAAAGCCTCCTTCAAGTGCCTATCTTGCAGTAAACCTGGTGGATGCTCTGAAAAGAGCATTTTTGAATACTTGAACTTGTGATTGTTCTAAATGCTAATTCACGTAATTAGGAGTATGGAAAGGATGTTGCACACCACCAGCTTATATAGCTAAGCTTCCAAAATCAGTGTTATGACTCATAAAGAATACTGAAATCTATGCAGGCTTCTCAATCAGTGTTCTTTTCAGTATTTGATTGAACTTTAAAATGCGCTTCAAATTAGTAAGTCATTACACCAAACAGCTACATAGAAATACAGCAGAAGACGACATGTTGTATTCTTCTATGTGAAAGACCTCGTTTGAAAAGCAAATAAACAGACAAAAACTCCTACTCAATGTCATTAGATTAACAATAGATTAAATAATAAAAGAAATTAAGGCAAATTTATTGTGGTTATCCCAATTTTAAATTATAACAACTTCATTTAATCAGATTTAAAGCACAGCAGTGACAAATAACACAGGTTTAAAAATATGTATCAGTATAGGTTATGGGCAAAACCCTCAGTCTTCATTCCTAATCAAAATGCATTTAGGCATGTGCTTAACTTTCATTTAATGTATAAAACTGAAGCAGATCCTTAAAGTCCAAGTGACTTGAGATGTTGTCTTCAAGAAAAAGTCGTAAGCACACTATAAGCACTTTTCTGAATCAAAGTGATAATTTAGAAATTTTGGAAATGTGCACACTTCTGGAAGATTCAGGAAAGTTGAATATATGTTAACACTGTCCTTGTATTTCTGTGCTCTAGTGGCAGAAATTAGGGATTTGGGGCTCGAATGACACATCAACTACATTCCATACTAAAGTATATTTTAAATCTTATACTTGATAGCATAAGCTCTGTAGAGATTGCTTTATTCCTTTTTTAGCCAATGGACTTCTTGCCTGATCAAGGAACAAGTAGCCAGGCTCCTGCTGATCAATGCACATCACTTAAGCTTTATGTGGCAAATCTAATTGATGTTATCTTACTTTGGAGTGTTTAAATTTGTAAGTTTGGAGTTTATGTAAAAGAAAAGAAAAGCTGAAAACATTAATGACTCTTAATTTGATACGCTGAGAGTGGCAATTTCAAGGTGCATAAGTTGATGGAAATCTGCATTGGAACAGCAGTGCAGAGCTTACGTCACCTGCAAATATTAAAATTCTGTAACCATAGCATTCCACAATTCTGCGTACTGTATTATTTTTAGTGGCCTTGTTTCATCACTTAGTATAAATAAAAAAACACATGCATTCTTTTGTATGCTTAGTTTGGTTTATGTGTCAGCATGGATATTAGTCTTGAGTGAGGACTAGTCATCTGGAAAAGTGTCTGCATGTAAAATTCAATTGTTTTCAAGTTCTGTATATTTGTATATGTGTACTAAAATATTAGAAATGGTGATCATGTACAGTGTATTTTTTCTATTGTTGAATAACTGAAAAATAGGTTAACAGATTTCGCTGAACTGTCTAAAGAAATCCATCTTTGAGCTGAGACCAAGCATGGAAAATTTCAGCTGAAAAGAAGAATTTTTCAGAAAGTTATGAGCATGTGAAAACTGGGAGCTATAATGGATATCTGAACATAACCCTAAGCTATAACACTATACATTTTCAATAGTGACGGTAGACGTGCTCAACCAGAGTAGGGAACATTTTGTGTGTACAGATCAGGCAGTAAAAGCTTAGTAATCTTCATTTCTCTTTAAATGTTTCCTGTGCATGAGATTTTTATCAGAATCACTGGAGTCTCATCTGTCCCGAATATCCAAAGCCAAAGTTTCACATATGCTAAGAAATTTGTGCCACACACGTGAGTGAGAACTGCATCTTGAGAGTTTTATGCTATTGCAATTTTGTGATAATTTTCTTTTGTATATAGGAACAAGGGAGAATCTTTTTAGTTTCCATTTCAGATTTTCAGTTCCAAAGAATCTTTTCTTCTAGCACAGCAAAACCGTATCAGCCACACTTTATTGACAGCAATTTTATTGTAGCTAGAGGCTTACAGTAAGCTGTTTATTGCTGTTCCCTAACGCAGTTGACAGCAATTGGGGAATTAATTTTCTTGCCCCTGATGTGCTTTCTTGGGTATAAACAACAGATGTTAAAGATATGAAAACTGTGACCCATTTACATTCAGCGGCTCTTTACGGGAACAGTCTACCTGTCTGAAGTGCAGGTTTCAAGTCCTGAGTAATTTTGCTCCATCAGTTCTAGGATTCTAACTTTTTCAATATTGTTTATCTTATACAAATACTGTCAAGGGCCAGGTACGTAATGCCTATGGGTAGATCCTCATCTAGGCAATTTCTGTTCAAGAATAGCTGGATTCAAGTTTCATTTAGTTCAGGAGATGCTGTATCTTCTTACTCTACCATTTAATTGCATTGAACATATAGGATTTAACTGACAGAATAGACATAAAGTGTTCTGAAAGACCTAACAGAAATTAAAGGTGCTACCTGATATTCTGGTATAATTTCTTTCACAGAACATCATGGTGGTCTGTAAAATCTATACTCATAAGTTTCCAAGTGTGGCCATGTTGCATACATTCTGTAATGTCCATGTCTTCACTGAAGAAAAAGAACATACATAGAATCGTGTATCATTTTTTCCTTTTTTATTTCTTTGGCCCAATGTATGTAAAATTATTTATCCCCGTACACTGATGTGGGCACTTAATCAGTTCATTTCTGGTTTACATGAGATAACATTCCTTTGAGTGGAAAGATTTACCAGACTGTACATAAGAGATGAATGGATGCTATCATATTTTACTGAAATATGGGGGGAGGAGAACATCTTTTGTTCATTTCTGTCTTTTAGAAAGACATTTGCTATGTAAAGGGCTTTAGCATCTTACCAAACTGAGATTTTAAGTGCTAGTCTAGACACAAAATGCATGTTCACTGTTCCCTTACAATTAAAACACCATACAAAAAAATTCCTCCTAAAGGAGTTGCAATAATTTTCTTGCAATGTGTTATTTTCTAGTGAGCTATAAACTCTCTCTTGAAGCAGAAATAGCTATTTCTGGCAGAAGACATCTTAAATTGATATTGCTACTTTTTCACTGGTTGTGAAATTACAAAAATTTGAAATAAGGAAATAAATTGTTTTGAACAGCAGTATTGTTGTAGCCATACAAACCTGTGTAAATATTATTCCTGGGACTACTGTGTTTCAGGAAAACATAAAGGCTGCTACAATTTTGGTACAAATTTCTTGTTAATTTTTCAAAAAATATCTGGACATTCAAATCTTGGAATGATTTGGCCTTCATTGCCAATTTAACTTTTGGGTTTTGCATATACTTTGAGTTATATGTGATAATACAGAGAAAGGCAGTTAAAAATTAGATTTGTGATCATACTGAGATGTTTAAATTGTACCAATCTCAAAAGTTACCCCTCAGCTTCTTTTTCTTTTGCAGCAAGTGAAGTGGAGGGTGGTGGGGGGGAAAGATTTGTTTTAAAGTCTTGACATGGGTTGTCCTGCATGTTCTGTTGCACAGAGAGAAAATCTTGTAATTATTCATTTCATTGTAAATATTCATGTTCAGAGGCTTTTGGAGTGTAGAATGTGTAGTTTCCTATGACTTGATGTTGTAGTTTTGCCATTTCTTTTGTAAAAGTCACTCTGTACTTTTTGTGCACAAATATTAATATTATTACTTGAAAGTTGGTTCAGAAAATGCACACTTCCTGTTACAAGAGGATTATAGAGCCTTTTTCTAGAGTAACAGTTCATCATTTCAAGTTGAATCCAAGCTGGGATAAATCTGCTGGTTTCTTCCATCTGCAACTCTTTCTAATGTAAACTTCTTTATAAAAACAATAGGATAATATTGAGATAATATTTCCAAAATCTAAAAAATATGTAAAATTAATCAGAAGTGAAGTGAATTAGAAATTCTTTTATTTAGAGCTGAATGTGATAAAATGGGAAAGATCGGCAGTTTTTTTCTTTCTTCCTTCGCTTCTTGCCCCAGGTTTGCAGAAAGGTGGTTTTAAAATAACCATCTCTTCCCAGTCCAGAAAATGAAATCGGATATTCTCACTGGCTGATAGCTGAAAGAGAATCACTACTGATATTGATTTATAAAATACTTTGTGGCCTGAAACTGATATTCACTCATTCGCTGTCATTCCTCCCAGTGAAATTGCCAGATGCATCATTTGTAGTTCTGAAGGATGTTCTTATCACCTCCTAGGCTTTCATGTGTTACTAGCAAGAAAAATCTCTTATTGGTTTTCTTTATCATTAAAAAGTGTTAAATATCTGCCTATACAATATTTTTCATCAAATGAACTAATTTAGCCTATGCCTTGTAAGGTCATAGAGCCTTTAAAACACTGAAAAAGCCAAGAGGAAACCATGCTTTAATTATGAATGGTATTTTGCTATTCTTCCAAATTCTATGCTATTCTTTTGCTCTTCTTCTTTGCTATTCTGTTGATTTTTAGCCTGCGGTAGTATCTCTTAAATGACTACACCTGCTAGATGTAAATATCTGTCTCCTTCATAACACATAAAGTTATGGAAACAATTGTCTTTCTGATGTAAAGGTTCTGTAGGATGCATATGTTTCTACATATGACCTGTGTAGCTGCTCTGCTGAACTTGATGGTGAAATGCTTTGACCACTGAGGTCTATCTTCTCTTACCAAAAATTTTTTGGAAGAGAGTTTTCACAAAAGCTTGATTTTACAGGAGGGATTCAGGAGCTTCAGAGAAAGGTGAAGACTAATGAATTTTAAGATAACACCTCCTTCCTGTGTTGACAGGCTGCACAGCCTGAAAGGGAATTATATTTAGCTCCTGGTTTTAGTAGCTTTCCATTCAGTGAGCTAAGTTTTCAGAATATTGTTTTATTCCAGTCCCTCTTCTTAGAGCATGTGATGAATATTATCATGATTGCTTCAGGTGCCCAGCTTCTGGTGGTGGATCTAACCTTATTTCTGTAAGTGATGTTAACAGAAAGTACAATTGGTAGAGTTTTCACCAGTACACATAGCTAGCAGTGCCTCAGTATGGGATTCATCTTGTTTGACTTCTAATTCTGTGACAAATCTAGTCTACTTCAGTGAGTTTGTGATTTACCCCATCCTGAAGAAAATAGAGTGCTTTAAGCTGAGTGAAAAAGCTGAGCAACACAGCCTGGTGAGTTGCATCCCACGTCCAGTGAAAAGTATAATTTGGTGTGATCCGTATTCTTCACTTTCCTTTTCTCACCAAGGTCAAGAGAAGGGTTTTAAGGTTATGTATTTCTTAGAGTGAAGGTATTATTTGAATAGTGCATGTGGTCACAAAAATGTATGTGCACAGTTGCCCTTGAGAAGTCTTCTTTAGATTACAACTCAAATTCAAAGGTTTCCAAATTTGCAGAAAGAGTTTCACTACTTTTTATTAAATCATTATGTGGCCATCATCTATCTATTTTGGTAAGACAGTGCAATGAAACATCAATTAAAATAATAATTTTGGTGCTGATCTGAGTATTTCTGTCTTTCCTCAGAAATGCATGTTCCTTGCTACCTGATTCTGTGAACTTTAGTACAGACCATTCACATTATAGTGTAAAAATGTTTCTTTTACCTCTCTGGTAAAAGGTGTGTTGTTGCGGTGAGATGTAACCTGCCATACCCTCAGTATGTGTCTATAGCAGCAGGAATTTTCAGTCAGTTGTCAGATTGTCTCACTTTCACCATTGCAAAAATACAGGCCAAAATGTCAGTGACATGCTAGGTTACCACTAAGAGAATTTGAAATTGCCTTGAGTTTGTGACAACAGTACTCTGAAACATGGATGGTGTTGAAGTCTGCAGCATCCAGAGCAGCAGGAGGTAGGCTGTGTACCAGTTGCAAAGCCTGTATTTTTAACTACTGACAGATAAATAAGAAGCAAACAAAACCAGCAAAACCCCCAACCAAACAAAAACAACCAACCAAACAAATAACATCCCTCCCCTCCAAATTAAATCTGCATCTGCTAAGATGGTAAACGTTGCCCGTTGAAATTTAATCTCTCTACTGTACTGGAGATGGACTTTGCTATTTGAGATTTCATCAGTTTCATTGCAGAAAGCTGTTACATCTGTCAAACATTTCAGTTTGAACTGAACGCCTGATTTTTTGCCTTTGTATGCTACAAGAGCACCAGCTTGTCAATCAACAGAAGTACAAAATTAGACAAGATAGGTGATCTGCTGCTGTGACTGGCATTTTATTTTTATTTTACAACATCTTTTTTCTTTTCTAAACTTAAAAATGGCAGTATTTTTCTTTAGTGGGGTAACAGATGAGAAAAATTGATATAATGGAGGGAGGTCACTCCAATCCTGTTATTCTTGGCTTCTAATGCCCATTCTATTGTAAGCACTGGTACAGTCCAGGTGGACAATGGAGCTGTAAGTGACTATCTGTATGAATTTTATGAATGTCCATTGTGTGTGAATGAGATGAAAATATGAATGAGACTTAAATAGATTTGATTTTGTTATTCTTCGTTCTTGCTGTGGTTTTAATGCATTGCAGCAAACCTCATGCAGCCCAAGGTAGGGGCATAACCAGTAGGGCAGGACCACTTTTGGGGGCGCTGTGTAGGCTTTCAAGCTGCCGCTGGGCAAAGCAGGCTCCAAAACCTTCAGCAAGTAATTTGAATCTTGTAAAATTCATGGGATTTTTGATCTGCTTCCCTGAATACAAATCAGAACTTTTGTTTCTTAATGTGATTTTCCAAATTCCGGATTAAGAAATGGACAAAAGCATAGATGCCTTTTGAGAGGTTTGAGAAACTGATGCACTTCTATGATGTGTCTATTGATAGCATCCTCACTGAACATCCCTGGATTTCAGTATCACTCAGCTTTGCTGAATCTAGGCTTTGGGCCTCTTCTGTGCTTTAGCAGTTGATTAAGAAATATTCTAATCCGCCACAGAATACCAAGAAACTAATGGCTTGTGAAGTATTTTAGTCTTCAGGCTTCCACTATAAATGATATAAAAAATAGTATCATTTGGCTGATGCTTAAATACATCTCTTTCTTTTATGAGATACTATCTCTGTCCTTTCATGTTTCTCTTTTTTTTTCTCTTCTTTTATTCTCTGAGAATGCTTATTTTTGTACAACATATTTATGCACATATTAGAAATTTGAGTTTCACCCTCAAATACATAGTATCACAGTGCAGAAGTGGCACATTTTATGCACAATCTGTTCTAGTACACCCAACTTGTAACCACGCACTGCTTGTGTCCACACAAAGACTTTTAACAAACCAAGGTCTTTAAGATTCAAGGATTTGAAACATTTGGAAGCATATCTGTATAGCAGCATATTATGGCAAGCCATTCCATATGTGTTGTAGTTAAAAAAAGTAGACAAAATAATTATTTCATATATGTTTTTATTTGCTCACTTTTTTTTCTTTTCTTTTTATAAGACCATTCATACTTTTATATATGGCATAATGCATTCACAATTTGTAATAAGCATGCTATCTCACAGACTTATGATAGAAAATTGATTCTGAAAGAAAATAAGAACAAAAAAATGTTAATCACAAAGCAGAAGAGCGGAGATTGCAACTCAGTAACTGAATAGTGCTTCTTGAGTTCAGCAATTTGAAAGGGAGATTGGGAGGAGAGATTAAAATATTCATATATCTTTACATTTCAAAATGGTTTAAAGATGACTGAACTTGTTGGAAAACTTATTCTTTAGTAAGAAAGCTGGCAGTGCTGCTGTGATATACAGATTGTCAGTGATCCTTGAGTCTACTTCTTCAAAGCAGTGTGCTGAGCACTTTTCAGTAGAGGAGTTCTATTCAGTGCCTGCTGAAGCTTTATAGATGGTGCAGATCACCTCCAGACAAAGTACTTCTCGTTGTCAACTATGATATTTATGTGTCAAAAGTATGTCACAGAAGTAATTCCCAATTTTAGAACTTTCATTCTTTGGATCAGTGGTGATCACATTAAAAAACGCTCTGCATTCACTGTCTCACACTTGGTATTATTTAACATTTTCATGTCCTAGTGCTAAATAGCAGCCTTAGTTGTATTCAGTATTGTGGAAATTCATTTCAGTAAGCCTCTAGCTACTGAAAAGTGTTATATCTTACATCCTACTGTCCTCAGTAAAGATAGTTGGGGGTCAGGATAGCCCTCTGCACTGTGTGCTCCTGCTTGCTACTGCTCATGACATTTGGCATCTGATAGGGATGCTGTGATAGCACCTTCAATTAAAAGCCATAGGCAACAAACATAACAAAGAGAATCCTTAAGACTGCTTAACATTATGCCATTGCTTTGACTTGAATAAAACCAGCATGAGAATAAATTGCCTGTGTTAGCTTAATTGTGATCTTCACCTAAGCGCTACCCATGAGACCTTAGACCCAGCAGAAAACGCTAGTAGGAGTATCAGGGGCTTTTTCTGGGATTGCTTAAATTTATCATACTTCTTTTAGAAAACACTGACACAATTTTATTCCAGCTTTAAAGCCTTAAGCTTTTGCTGCCTGTTTTGGGTTTTCATTACTTTTATGTCTATACAGTTACACAGATAATGAAAAACAAAAAAAGAAGCCTGCATATCTCTGCATGTAACACTGCTCTGCAACTATATAGCACCTCATTAGTTTTTTCAGTATCAGAGATAAGTTGGCATTCTGTCATGAAATCTGAACTGCCACCACATCTCACTGAAGCTTATAAGCCATGCGATAGTAACTTTCAAAAAGCGCATTAACTCTTGCAACAGAAGATTCAGTCTTGTAAACAAAGAAATCATATGTCTCTATCTATCTGTGAAGCAAATTTGTTTGACATTTTCTTCTCTAAATTTTGCTGCTCTTAGAAATCTTTTGAAATAGAAAGGGAGAAATCTTAGTTTTGTCTCTTTTTGCACAATTCAATTGACTGAGGTAGACCTAACCTCATTTACATTTGGACTGTGCTGTACACTCATTACTCTGAATGTGATGTGCCTTTTCTCATTTTTTTAAGATTCTATCTTCACTGAAGGAAAAAGTGTTTTATATCACAATTGCTGTTGTGAGATATCTGCCTAAATGTAAAATCCTTGTGGAGACAAGAAAGAGGTATTTTGTACCTTACTGTAGCTGGTCAAGGTCAGCCTGGAACAATTCACTCGGGGTTGATCTCTACTGGCTCTGTACAGATGAATCTACAATACCTTATCATTAGCAGGATTTTCTACTGCCTTACCTACTTCAGTGTGAAATCATGCTGCTCTGTCTTGCAGTAAGGTGCCTTTAAGGATATGATTTACGTGTGTACTTACTCTAGGTTGTTTAACACTTCTCAACTGATGCCAAGTGAGTCTGTCCTACTGTCTAGAAAAACCATACAATTTGGTCCTGTGGTTGAATTAAAGTCCTTGGGCTTTCGCATATAATACTGATGATATTAGCAGAGGTACCCCTAAGTGTTCCTGCCAGGCTTGCATCACCATCTGGTGTAATTCCAATGCGTTTTCATACATCTTCAATGTCGGTGTTACTGCTCTGCAAACTGTGCTGGATTGCCAATGATTGCAGCTGCATACAATGGCTATAACTCAGTCACCCCCTAAGGCAGAGTAATATGAGTCACCAAAATCAAACATTAATTCAGCACAGGCCATTACTTTGTGCTGGAAATGGTATAGATGTGCCTGTATTCTATTTTTACTAAAGTAAAACACAGTATTTTATAGGAAGCATGATCAGAATAGAACATTCCATCCATGGTCTACTCCATGTTGGCAATAAATGTTTCTAGTAGACTAGGAAGAAATGTCAGTTCCTTTATAAGTGAGGTAAGCAGTCCTGGGCATGAGTTGCCTTCTTTGAGTTTTTTTGTTCTGTAGCTTGAGTCTGCCTTCTCCTAAGAATGCTCTTTTCAGTCTATGTCTTCCACCTTTTGAAAGTTTCTCCTGAAACTGTCCATAGATTTGGGATTTATATTTCTTAAAATGTTTCTTTGTTGTCTCATCTCTTTATTTTTGAGCTGATCTCAATGACTTTTTGTGATATTTTCTACTTCCGAACTTTCTAGGTAATTTGCTCACCTCATATACAGGCGTTCCTGTACAGGTGTTCCACCTATCCTCTCATTTTCAATATACTTTTATTAGCAGTATTTCCCCCCATCAACCTACCTACAAGACCACATATTTGATACAGTCAGTAGTTACTCAGTGTGAGACATTTTCCATTCACATGTGATACCTGCTGGCTGCTGCTTCCAATTATGCCATATGCTGGAAAGCTGAGCTGTTGAAGTATTGGAGTGAATGTTATAATCAAACTAGTTAAGAAGTAGCAGTGTGTCTCATAAAGGGTCCTGGACAATGTCTGATTTCTGCCATAAGCAAAATACTGACAAGTCCTTCTTTGTTTTGCTGCTTTTTCAGGTGGCAGAGAGCTAGACATACATTCATTATATTGTAAAATCATAACCTTCGAGATCTTGCTGAATCTGCCCTACAGCTATTTATCACATGATTGCAGGGAATGAAAATAACATTCTTCCTTCTACTAGGAATATGTTGCTAACCTTGGGGCAAGATAGTGCATAATTTTATGTGTGCCTAGTCTTGCTGTTATATATAGACTGTTTTGAGATGAATCAGTGTTATCATTTCCCAGAATTTAGCACTAGTGCTTTAGCAGAGCCAAGGAGATTTCATATACTTAGGCTCTTGGCTACAATAGTGGCCCGGGATCTCAAGTCTGAGTCACATTTATATTAATGCCATTTTATAGTCATGGACAAAGGCCAAAAAGATGCTAATATCATTTGCTCCCAAGTTATTTTATTTTTTTTCCTTAGGTTAGGGCTGCATGTAACTCTACTTACTCTAAGTAAAGGCTATCTGAACCCAATTCTTATTTCATATTCATTAATTTTGTAGTTGTGAAATCACAACTGTTTCCCTGATGGTTTTGCTTGTAATCAAGAGTTGAATCTGTCTCCTCAAGTTTGTTTGATAACCCCTCTTTCTTCCTCCCACAAACAGGCTGAAGGAGATGCAAAGATCTCTAACACTTTTTTCTGTCCTGTGGCACGCATCCTTCTCTTGCAGCTTCTTGAGTAATAGCTGGGTTTAAACAAGAAGCAGTAATTCACTTTAAATAGCAAGAATTATGGAAGCTGAAGCTCAGTCCCTTCTCACAATTACCACTTTAACCTCTGAGCTGCCAAGCTGCTGCTTTTATATGCATAGCTCTACTATAGCTGTGTAACAAATACACAGCTCTGACTTCTTGAGTTACTCTGTTTGCAGGGTGATATGCCAGGAGTAGTTTTAAGCACATTGAAATAATCTGATACTACATAGACACTGTCTATCATGGCCCACTTTTGAGCTATTTATGCATATAGACAACATTTTTTAGTATTGTCTAAAGATAAACATTTCTGGGAAAAGCTTTCCAAGCTATAAAACTAAGCTTCAGGTTTTGGTGTGTGTGATACTTTAACATGTTTAGATCAACAGGACAGCATGAAATTAGCAGAAAAAAAAAGACTGAGGCATATTCAACTGAAAATGGTTGAATATGCAAAACAGACTACATCCACTGTTTTAAGAAAATAAATACTTCTGAGTGGTGTTATGATAGGCTGTGCCCTTAACAGGAACTTGTACAGTTATAAAATAGATGTTATTTTCTAATCACGGGGGATGAAATAATCACATTTCTAATCCACAGGTCTGTGACACTTTTTAACACAATGGTAAAATGCCTTGTACTTAATCCAAACCCACTGGAGCTTCAGATTATTCTGTTCCAACTTGCTGTGTGAATTTTCTTCAGGGGATTCCTAGTTGATTAAAGTGTGATAAAAATTGACATCAGGAAGGGTGAAGTTTGTTTTTATTCTCTTCTGTATTGAGTTAGCTGTCTTAAAATTTAGGTATAAAAGCAGCAGTCCACTTTTTCAGACTCAGCCAAGGCAAACATAATGATTTTAAATTCTACAGAACATACTTGGGCAAAGTGCCCATTTATTTTATTGAGAATTTTGTCTGATTAAGAACTGTTTCTCCCTTATCTCTGAGTTTCTTGGACAAACTGTGTTGACTCTGATCCAGTAATGTAGAGCAAGCTTCTTAATCTGGCTCATTAAATAAAAGCTCAGCTGGGAGAGGAATGCTGTATTTTGTCTTTGCATTTCAATTGAGTCGAAACTTCTTCTTTTAAGCTCAGGCTGTGAGAATCTTCTTCAAGCAATATAACATCATACACAAACTCAGGTGATAAATGCTTGGAATGAATACAAGTGCATGATGGGACACATCTTTCCTGTTAATGAAAACAAAATAAATAAGTGCAGCATTCAGACTTCTGTATTCAGTTCTGTCAGGCAATACTGTTTTGACTTCAGCACTCCTGCTGTTTGGAGTTGTGGGCCTTTCTTTTTACACAGACAGGGTATTATCCTAATCTGCATGCTGGGAAAAAGTAGCTGAAATTCTAAAAGAAGTTTCACTTTTGACCGCATCCCAGTTTTGAATCAAGGTTGCTAATGTAGGAAGGCTTGCTACTGCTAGAGTTGTGGAGAAGGTCTTGAACCTCTTTCTCAAAAGCTTTTTCCTCACATTTTGATTTCTTTTCTCTGTGAAAATTGCTCATGTTTTTGCCAGTGTAATAATGCTGCTAAGTTGCACTTTTTATTTCTCAAACAAATGATTATTTTTTTCCACTTGTACTAAGACTTCAAGCTCTGCCAAAAATCTGAATAAAAATCAACAATTATTCTGTAATTTTTAAGCAGTTACCATTAAATACATACACTGTGGTTTAAAACACTGTAAATACATAAAACTTCAGCAAGAAAAATCAAGCACAAATCATAAACAAATAACTGATGCAAGTACTAACATACTTATTTTTCATTTTAAAACACATGAAGTATGAAACATAAATACATTGTCAGTAAACCCATGAGTGATCTAGTTATCATTTTATCACATGTTGAATGAGGGGAGGCTGCCTATTCACTGAAGGCTTGTAAGCTAATTTATCTCGCAGGAGTACCAACAATACTCAGTTTAATATACAGAAGTACTTGCTAAGAAGCTTACCAAAACAATATGGTGGGTTTAGACTAAAATCATACCAGAAGGTCCATCCTTCAGTTGTCTGAATCATAAGAAGAAACAGATTGTTTCAAACGGAAGATGAGAAATAACGTAATCTAACCAATCTGCACTTTGGCAGAGTCACGATAAGATGGCTGAGGATTTTTTGCTTATTCTGAGCGAATGTATTTATTTGACAGAATACTTAAGAACTGACCATTTTAATTAAGAATATTTTTTCCCAGAAAGCAAAACTCTAGGTTCAGACAGGTCTTTATTGGCAGGTAGTTACACAATGCTCCTCAGGGTGAACCAGCAGAGTGAACCAGTTGAAGGCATTAGCCCACACTTGGGAACCGCACTATTTAAGGCATTACTGGAAAAAAAGTAGGTATTTGTTTCCTTCATAGTTTTTATTGCTTCCCCCAAAGCCTTTGGTCCATGATTCTTCTTGAACTTCGAAGTCCATGAAGTTTTTTCTTCTGCAGCTCGGGAACTGTCACCTTTCAAAGTTTTGTGCCCCCCTGCTTTTTTTTGCAGATGTTACAGGCTTAGCTTTTCTGCTTCTTTAGGGCACTTTGGCTTTTCCTCCTACTTTCTTCCTACCTAACCAAATGTAGCAAAAGTATTCTTACTCTTCTCTCTTACCCTGACTGCAGGCCTACTTTTTTTTTCACCTTTGCATTATTTCCCAGGAGAATGAACAAATACTCCTGTGGAGTAGCCATTATCTGTTAGGAAGTGAATCATACATCTGTTGCATGTTAACTGGCTTGTGCTGTTTTATCAACAGTCAGTATTAAATATGTAGACCTAATTAGCATATTTGGGTTTGGAATTTTAAAATAGAAAAATTTCCTGTTCCCTAAACCAATGCATTTAACTCAATGACAGCTCTTTTGAACAGAACAGGCAAAAATAGTTACATGAGATATGTTGTTGCATAGCTCCTGAAAAAAAAATGTAAAAACCTATTTATAGTGGTACTATAGTAGTAGTGGTACATAGAAGTATATATATATGTATAATTGTTTATATAATTTTAAGTGTTTTAGAATACAGAAATATCAATATTACTCTTTCAGTAAAGGGTAAACTGAGAAATAAATCTTACAGTTGATTCTTATTTTCAAAGCAAATGGCAGAACATGGATTAAAAACTATGTACTTCCTATGCATAAGCATTTATATAGAAGAATAAAATTGAATTAGATGTAAAGTGTTGATGTCTTCATGGAGGAAAACATAGCAGTTTTAGAAATCTGGGATGCCAGTACCACATCAGCAGCTATTTGCATAGTATTGTCAGGGACAACTGTTCTGTAGACAATCCAGTGAATCAGAGCTGTTTGATTAATCAAATCAAGTCTCTGTTGTAGCAATGCAGAGAGGTTATGTCTGCTAGCAATCTGATTTGAAATCAAATGCTTATGTATTAATGAACACAAATCAATTGGTTTTAAGCCCCTTTTCAAGCAAAATCTTAGGTCTTTAGAAATGTAGCTAAGTAGGGAATGATTAGCCTGGTCTGACAGCACAAGTGACAATTTATCCCCTCAAAATACTCTCTTCACAATTAAAGAAAATGCAAGCAATTAAAAGGAGCCAAAACAAAGCAAAGAACAAAATTTGCAAGTCATGTTTGCTATTTTATTAAGATATGGTAATGTAAGCAATCTGTAATCATAGTTATATTGCATTCTAATTGAACAATAAACTGACAGAACTATTTCATATCAGCTGAGGATCTGTCCTACAACCTGTGTTTTAAAAAGCAGTCCAGGCCTCATCTCCAGATGACCCTTGCACTTCAATGTATTAAAAAAAAAAAAAAAGAAAGTGTGTTCTTTCTTAGCAGTAGTTGTTCATTATATTATCTTTAATAAATGCGAACAATGTGCATATTATAAAAGGAAGTGTGTAATCCATTTGAGCATAAAAGAAAGTTCTTCTGCTTTTATAGGAATTGACTCAGAAATAATTCATGTACAATTTTGCATTCCCTTGGTCTCTCTCTTCTCCAAGAAGGCCCTGCTTTAGTTAGATACTAAATTAGTTATATCTAAATGCCACCTTTGTTTCTGCCCCCACTGAGCTTAACAGTTAATTTTCCTAGCTAGAATAAAGAAATCCTTGCTTTCATATTTTATCCCATCCCCATGGTGCAGTAGACCAATAAGTGGCATCTAGTTCTTACCGAGTTAAACGAATAGAAGCACTTTTCTGAAGAAAATTGGCTGACTTTCACACACCACAGAAAAAAATCATCAATTAAAAATGGAAACAGCTGGAAATTAACATCTTCCTCTCGCTGAAGGTGAATATTAAACTGCTTCCGATTATACTTTCCCTTTCTTTGTTTGAAGATGATCATTATTATTTTACAATTATGCTTTCACTTCCTAAGGTAATAGGGATAGCCTTACCTGCTTGGGTTTGTTTTTGAAAAACTTGACTATGTGTAACATTTTATTTAAAACTAGCTGTACTGGCTTTGTGCACAGCATAACTGAATCGTAAGTTCATTGAGGATAAAATTTTTATCAGAACAGCTTAGAGTTAGCAAAAGATTTGCATTAAAATCTCTGGGAGTTTTTCATTTTATACAAAGTGCTTTTGAAAAGCCTACATGCCTCATGTTGAACTCATAAAGATCACAGAATTCTAAGGATGTTGTCTGCTATTTCACTTGAAAGGTGATTTAATCTGGAGGTTAGAATATTTTAAATGGAAACATTAGTGATGACAGTCATTAATTTGAAAAAACCCCAACCCAGCACCAAAACAAAACCAGCAAGGCATCAGCCACTCTCTTCAAACTTAAAGAAGCAGATGCTGTTTTGTGCAAAGAGAAACTCCATGAACTGGCCTCTTTGATGAAGTTTCATACTATGTCACCCTCTTAAAGTCATAATTTTTTTAGTGTGTAATAGTGAATAATATCTTTTAGCTGCTTACTTTAGTGCTAATTATTTAATTTAATTTAGGTTAGTTAGTTGTATTAATTTAGGTTGATTGGCTGGTGTGGATTTTCTAGTTATTTTGGTTGTATTAGTTTAGTTGGGCCTAAATAATTCAAACAAGAATAATATGAAGCCAGTCATCATGTTGTCTTATGACTGTGCATGTGCATGTATAGATATCAGAACAGATATATACATGTGCTTGTATGTACAGGATTACATGTACCTCTTGAAATACTGAGGATTCTGCTTCAGAGAGAAGACATGATGGTGGCCAAAGGTACATTATTCATGTTGTCTAATGAACATGCACTGGTATGTATTGAATGGCTAAAGAGTCATCAGAAGGAAATTCAAAGTAATTTTCAACAGTTTTTATGAAGACAGACATAATTTCTGTTGTGAATAACCCAAAAGTACTTCACACTGTCCAGTTGAGAAGTCTACCAAGTCCTCATAGAGTAATGGACTATCTCTATGAAAACAGCTGCAGATCTAATTTCATGACATTTGAAGATTTATTTTACCGAATAAAAACAGACGCCAAGTGTTACAATGAACCATCTGAAAATCCAGTGCAATTGCAGTCCAAATCAACGTGAAGCTTCTCCTACAGACACCTATGGCATATATACATCAAAGGTGAATATATTCTGTAGGAATGCCTTTAAACAAAAGCATGATAGAAGGCAGATGAAGTGAACAGTTTGTAATTCCCAGGTTCCTCCCTAGCAAGCAGTTCCCTGGCTGAATCCCTGTTGGTCACAGTCTTAATGAGAGTCAAAACACATAGGGACATCACTAAGGCATCAGCAGTAGGTTGGAGAGAGTTTCTAACTGGAAGAGATCATGAGGCACCTCCAAACACATATTTCTGATTCCATTTGTGTTAGATGTATTTTACTTTTTTGTTTTTGGATGTAAAAGTTCTCAGCATTGCAACTTTGTGAACCTTTGGTCCTGTGGGATCTGGGCAGATATTTGCAAGATTTCAGTCGGGGAAACACTGTGCTGATACAGAGAGTGAGCTGTCAGGTGCAATTTCCATGGATAGATGTGTAGAACTGTTGCACTGTGCTAGAAGATAAACTCCTTGCCACCAGTTTGGCTTGTGCCGTTGGTTGTGGCATGGGTGGGTTCTGCCTGTGCTGGGAGAAGGCCTGTCCTGAGCATCTCTGTAGGCAAAGCCCATGTGTCAGTGTCCTTTGGGCTAATGTAGGCAGCAGTGCAGACTGGTGTGATGGTTTTTACAGTCCATGGTATCTGCTACTACTAGTATGACCTTTGAAGAGAGGTGAGGGTCAGAATTAGACACCTATACTTTCTTTTTCCCTTAATTCACTTACCACTCTGTCAGATATTGAATGTGTATCATTGCTCAGCATGCATTAAGATTTCTTTAACTAAATTTGTTGAGACTTTTAAGTGTTTTACCATAAGAGCATCCTGCTGTTTTCAACACTGTTGCAAGGAGATGAAGCTAGTATCACTGTAGAGGACTTCTGATGGTATTATACGTATTGAAATTCAACAGAAAAGTCTCAACTATTTTTAAAACTAGGTTTGCAAAATTATTTTACTTTTTATTTCAGTGTATTGTTTGGGTTAGGCTTCAGTAGTCTTTTCAAGCTTAAATGTGATCCCTTCTGCAGAAGACTTCCCACACCTTATGCTCAGTGTAGATCAAAACAAACAAAACTAGCTCAGTGGTCTGGAGGCAGGATACACTGTACCCATGGGTGAGTAAGAGTGATTTATGCAACAGTATGCTGAGATACGTAAGTGATGGGTGGCAAGCATGTAGATCGTGTAATCGCACTCGTGGTTACTGTTACTGTAGAAAGGATAAGATCTTGCTGAGTTTCTGAAGGATGAGATAGTAGTGGCAGTACAATGTTACCCAAAGACAAGTCAGATCTGGGAAATAAAGTGTTACAACAATAAATATCTCAGTTACCTAAGAGTTTGTTTTAAATTTTCCTCTATTCTGTGATTGATTGTAAAGCTTTGACTGTTTGGTTTTGTTTTATTATTTTTTTTAATTTATTTGCTTATTCATTTATTCTTTCAGAATTAAAAATCTAAATATTTAGTCATGTTTTTTCTTAATTAAAGATTGTTGTTGAATATATCACTAAAGACCTTAGTGCAACTAATGAGCAAACAAGCTTTTGTTTAAAGGCTTCACTAGATAATCAATCACAAATCCTGACTGGGAGCTTGTAGCTGTTACTTTTTCATGTCAGTAGAATTAAACCAAAGTTTACAGCTTTAAATTAATCAAGCTGATGAAAGGCTGGGGGTTTTTGTTGTTTTTTGTTTTCCTAAAGAATAGATAAATTTGACTTCTGTCTATGTGGGAAAAGTATGATAGGGATATACATGATCAGAGATAGGAATCCTGCAGCTGTGTGCATATGAGAGGGAGAGAAGATCCAGGCAGAGAGATTACTTTGCAGTGTAAAAATGTTGAATTCAAAAGAAAAGCACTGGTGTTTACAGAGAATGTTGTATTTAATGAGAGCAGCCCTGGAAAGGAATGCTCCCAGTAATCTCTCTTTAACTGTCTCAAGTGGAAGAAAGCCAAGTTGTTCAGTTGCACAATGGGTTGCAATCATGTGGGAGAGTTCCCGGTTGGGAGTTGAAAACTGAAAACCTGACATGCATAAGTGAATGAAGCTACA
The DNA here is from genome assembly GCF_035770615.1 of Melospiza melodia melodia. Classification (NCBI taxonomy): domain Eukaryota; kingdom Metazoa; phylum Chordata; class Aves; order Passeriformes; family Passerellidae; genus Melospiza; species Melospiza melodia. The sequence goes on along the minus strand of NC_086195.1, from coordinate 98,871,892 downwards.
CTATGTGATGTGTTGATTTAAGATTTTTCTCTCCCTCCTTAAAAATACAGCCTTTGTCTAGGTGCTGAAGAGGCGACATTGCGAGACACAAAATTAGTTTAAAATTGACATTTTGGAAATCGGCGATAATTTGTCCTGACGTTATGGCCACTGGTTGTGTTTGTGACAAGCAGGCTTGATCCAAGGGGGCACTGTGAGAGCCAAATTTAATAGACGACCATTGTAATTTTCTGCCTTGCAGACAGCAGGGACTTTCTAATGTTCCTTCACCACAACAGTCAGGGATTACTAAATAACAAGTCCACAGGATTGGGGGAGGATTGAAAGGATTAATGGAGTATGACAAAATTGCACCTGAGGGGGAAAATCTGTAGCAGTTTTTGTATCCTGATGTGGTACATCAGGCAAATTGGCAATTGCTACTGATCTTTACACATGCATGTCTTCAAATAAAGTGAGTGAAAGTCAAGCAGATGCAACTATGAGGCTAAGGCTGTCATAAACATTCATGTCATCAACTGCATAAATCACTTAATACTATCATTTTAAGTATTTTGATGATCAACTATATTAAGCATCAGTGGATTGTAGGCACTGTACTTAATCATTTTTTCACTCTACTATAACCTCTTATCCTGCTAAACTAAATCCTAAAAAAGATTAAAAATGTAGGGTTAGTCCAACCCTTTTTTTCAAAGATAAATAAGGAATACAGTTTCTGTTTAGGAATACTGTTTTCAGCTTTAGAACTTAAAAAAAAAAACAAACAAAAACAAAAACAAAAACAAAAACACCAAAAAAACACCAAAAAAACAACCCAAACATATAAAAATTGTTTTGCAATCTGCATTCATGAGCTGATCTGATATTAACTAACTCCCACTATCCCTCTGAAAAATACTATTTCAAAACAACAGTAGCAATCCTAGCCCTCAGTTCTTATGGGATATTAATGGATTTTTTTTAATAAAATGTTTAGCACTATGAAACACAAGCAGTTTGAAACATAGCAGTTTGTTTACAGATACTTGATTTCTTTTCACACTGGTTTAAACCAAAAATCCCACCACTGGCAGCAGTGAATTTTACATGAAATAGAAACAAGGAGGAGCAAGAAGACAATTACTCCTCTTTATTTTTAAAACTCAATTTTATTTGAAAAGGTACTTAATATACAATAGACATTTTTTATTGCCTCTCTAAGAAAAACATAAACTTGGGAGCATTATTTTGGCTTCATGGAAATTTTACCTTGATGTTTTGTTCCTAGTAGCTGACTTAACCTTTAAATCATGGTAGTTTTCTTTTCCTCCCTGTTTGGTATAAACAGTCATTAGGGAAAATAGCAACTGGTGCAAATGGTTTAACTTTAAGTAGGTCTACACAAGAAACAGTAAATTAAAGCAGAGAAGTCACATACACACAGTTGCAATCTGAGGTCATCTCTCTCTGATTGTGAATTGTTTAAGGAAATGTTTCTTCAGCAGCATTGACTGAAGGTCATGTTGTTATTTACACTTTTGACTAGTGGAACAGCAAACGATTCATTAATTCCATTAGCCATCCTTTCTGCACACTGGGAAAAGCTAATGTAATTGTCAGCTGTTCCTCCTGTATACTTAAGCTGTCAAGGATCCTGGAAGGCTTCAGTTATTCTCTTTGAAGATATCAAAGGAGGGGGTGGGCTATTTGGTGTATTTAAAACAGAAATAGAGAAAAAATATGCCACATAATGTAAGCTAAAAGATTTCTTTTTAACCTAAAGTGACACTCAAATACAGTAATGCTGGGCAGGTTTCTGACTGGTAAAGCTTCTGGTTTCCGGAGTGCTTTGTTTGGTTGGGTTTTTTTAATTTTTTTTTTTTTTACTTGCTATTTTAAGAAAAAATCTTATAGTACAGGCTGTCAGCATGCCATTAAACCTGTCTTGTCTCCAGGAGCCATGCCAGGGATGTCTTGTTTCCATTCCCTTCAGGTTCCTGAGGCAGTTCAGTCTCACCTGTGTGCTGTTGTGTGTGGTGGACAGGCGAGTGTAGCATGACTGAAGTCGGTGGGCTTGCTGTGCTCTTCTTGCATGGATATTAGGCAAAACTGTGGTGCATATTTTTTTCATAGCTTGTCACCGTGAAGTTTCTTAGTGGACAGCAAAAGTGAAAAACATCATGCGGATCTGCAAAATTATTGGTATTTCTTCCTGCTGTGAACAGGGATGACAGCGGAAAGCCTAGTCTACTGCATTTAGCAGGAAAAAGCAGAGAGGGGTTCCAGGGACAGTAGTCTAAAGTGGTTTGCATCTGAACTGCAATGTCTGCCCTCCAAGAGGTCACTGCTGTAGGTAGTGTTCTGCAGACAGAGAGTACTTTTTTTCTCTGTAGAAGAGACAGCTATACTGGAAAGGCAGTAAAGCTCCTTGGTGCAAGATACTTAATTTTAACTTTGGTTAAAAGAGGAAGTAGGTAAGCAAATCCATGTAGGGTGGATTTTTGCAAATCCATGTAGGATGGGTTTTTGTCCGCCCTGAAAAGGAAAAATGTGCTCTCTTCTGCAAATCTTAACGTCCCAGACATCCTTGGTGGTGGTTAAGACTCCACCATCGGTCATTACACGTTTCAGCATATTCCTTTTATTCTGCAATAATGAATGCAAAGCTGTCTTGTCCTTTGCAAATACTTTGAGCTGTTCAGATAGCACGTTGCAGAGTGGTTGGACACAAATCACATAACCCTACTGTGCTCTGTTTGAAAGGAAAATACAACTTTTAATTCATTGTTGGCAAACTAATTTTCTGCTATGCTTTTCGCACAGTTTTGAGTGACAGTCCCACACCCTCAGTACATAATTTCTTTAATTGCAATGCTGAAAACTTGACTTTCTCTTTAAAGATTTATTTTTTCATCCTGATTGTGAAATAATTAGTAGTTTACTGCTTACTCTTTTGTCCTGAAAAAGGAAACACATTTTGCATACTTCTCCAGACATAACATTGTCACTGTGTGATGATTTTTTCTCTAAAACATGAAAAACAGTAGAAAAGGAGATCTATCTGTTGGGAAAGTTTTGCTCTGTGTGTGATATATAGTAATGAGTAATCATAGATGTAAAACAGTTGATGTGACGATTTCCTATATAATGATGATGCAGTAGTTAGTAGCCACAGTATACTATATTACTCCTGTTATGTATTTTGGAGGTGGACGCTATGGATTCATAATACGGTTTAACTTGTATAAGTAGTATCAGTCCATCTGAGGGATATTCCTTCCCCAGGTTGAGAATTACAAATTTACAGTGTTGATTTTTTTGAACCTTATGAGCCACTACAGAGTGGAAAATATTTAAGGATAGCAGTGTATGTGCTTCTGTATGTTACTGAGTGTTAAAATAAGCAATCAGTTGATTGTTAAATAAACCAATATATATATATATACAATGCATTATATTTATGCAAAAAATAGTTGCAAAAATCAGGTGAAATGTTTCACTTTTATTGTAGTAATAGGCACCATTGCTATGTATTTATCTATGCATAGTTTAGGAGAGAAGAAGATGCTGTCAATGATTCTGTAATATTTTCTTCATTGTAGTGGCTATGGAGTTGAATAAGAATTCACTGATATGTATAGTAATGAATCTTTAAAACTATAATTTCTAATCAGTATTGGACAGTGCAAATGAACAGATGTCCTTTAAAAATGGACTTTTGTACACTTTGAGTAAAGAATTGCCTAAAAAAAGTATAAAGTAGTTGTACATTCAAAATGTATTAAATTCCATTTTTCCTTTGCTATATTTTGTAAAATGTTTTCATTGTAAACAGTATGCCTCTCACACATGTCAAATCAAAGCTCTTTATTTTAGAAATATATACCTAATGTAATTGGAAGCTTATTGCACTCTCATGCAATGTATATATTGTGACTTCAAAAAGTCTGTACTGAACTTTGCTCAAACTACTAGTATGTGGATTTCTTTAAATTTATTTTTAATTAATGATATGAAGGATAAGATCCTTTCTAAATGTACTTTAAAATTCACAATAAAGTTTCAGAAGTTCTTTTGTACAATGTTGAGGCTTTGTGTTGAATTTTCTTGTTCAAATCCTTTTAAACAGCTATCTTGACTAAGTTCCACATTCCTCGAATATGTGTAAATCTGTATTTAACATCATCATGATTAAAATCAGGTGTGCCCTGTCACAAAGTACTGTAATTCCATTTACTTCAGAGTAAATTAGGCTACTCCACTGAGCACAGTGTCTCCTGGCACTTCTGTAATTTCTGCTGGAGATTCCGTGGGTTCAACAATGTGTTGGACATCAAGGGTGAGATAAAATATATCTCCATTTGTATATCAGCCCTATCCAGGAGATAATTCAGAATAAATTGAATGAAATAGTGGGGAAAACATAGAGAAAAACATGTGTGTTTTAGAATATCCAAAAATCTGTTTTATAGCTCCCAGTGAAAACAAAAGGAAATATGGAAATGCTGGAGAAAGATCCAGTGGTCTAGTACACAGCCAAATCAATTGCAAGCTTTCAGTTTTATTCTGAAATTCCATGTCTTTTGTTTTTATGGTTATTATTGGATGATTTGGTAGTAATTGAGGTAAAAATATTGGTGGCATCAATGGGGAATTTGCCCAAGTAAAGGATTAATTGAGCCCTGTGATGCTTGGAATAACAATCATTTTTTTTCATGTCTGACCTTCTTCATCTGGAAAAAACAGTGAAAATAGTTTTGTTCAGATATAGAAATTTCTACTTACCCGTATGTTTAGCAATGGCTAAAAAGGTTAAGCAAGAGGATGGTATATTTTTACTTTTGAGAACAAAACAGTCTTATTCCCCATGAAATGGACTACTCTTTAGCTGTTGACTTAATCAAAAGAGGATTTGGCTTCTAATTTTATAGATGAAGTCTTAAAAAATATTTAACATCATGACTGTAAAAATTGCTAGTGGCACAGTTTTAGGTCATCTTTTTACATGTTTGACAACTCCACATGGCATACCTGTATTATCACGAAATAGTAATTTTTCAAGATGCTTTCACTGGCACTGCATATCTGAAGACATATATAGCTTGATAGTTTCCATTCAGAAATCCCAATATAGCTCCTTAACAATGGTTAGCTAGAGTTTTGCACATTAAAAATGAAATTCTGATGACAAGTAAATCTGATTTGAGAATGAGCTGGAAATGTCTTTCAAAATCCCCTATTTAACTTGTCTGTTTAAATAGGTAAAACTTCTAGAAATTATTTCCCACTGCAAAGCTTCAACTAAGGTCCAAGGCAAAATTAGACCTAATTATCTTAATGGCAGATAATACTCAGCTGAATTCTTTACTTAAAAAATGCGTTAACTTTAATGGTGCTATTCATACAAAAAATCAGATCTTTCTTTCTGAGTTACTCCTTCTTTAAAGACCGAAGAACAGTTTTGAATTGTCTTCGTAAAGAACCTGAAATTCAGGCTCTAAAGAGAGCCCTCAGATCTCTGCAGAGAGATAGTTTCACCATACTCAACTATTTTTTAACAGTCTGTAATAACATTTATCTCATTAAAGATCTGCTATGGGGCTAACTCAACACTCAATTATGGTGAAGCTGATACTACAAATGAGAACCATTTTCACTTTTAATTCTTGAAATGGGAACGGATGTTCAAGTATTCGCGTCTGAGGAAACACTGGTGACCAAAAGGAGGTAGGATCCTGCACTTTTCTTGCAAATATAGCCAGAGACCAGAAATATTTCTTGCAAATATAGCCAGAGACCAAAAATAGCACACCAACATTACTCACAACAGAATAAACAAAGCACTCACTGTCATCAGGACTGCAAGTCGGCACACTGCCTGTTGACAGGTTTGATGATAGTCATCACCTGCTTGGCTTGCTGTACTTGGGACCCATAATTGTCTCTTGATGGACGGCTTTGTGTCTTTCCACTGAGTTTCACATCGTCACCTTTTCCATTATGGATCTTTTTATTGCAGTACTACTGCCAAAGTTAAGTTATTAGACTAATCTGCATTGTGATTGGGTAACCCAGGCCCATATTAGCTGGCAGCTAAATCTGAGAGGAGCCTGTCAGTCTCAGTATTGTGCAGTGCACTTTTAAGTGCTCCTTGGTGTGCCAGGGATTGTGTCATCCATGCTGGATGGATGGATTCCCCTTGTACAGAATCTGACTTTTCCTGATTCCATAAACAGAAGTCCCATCCTAAGTTTCACTTAATTAAGTCTTTTAATACTGCAATAACTTAGTAAAGTGGTGGTAAAAACAAAGAGGTTGTTGAATTAGGATATGGTAAATTTCCCTAAGTAGGACAGACTTCCTGTATTGGGATTTTTAAGAGCCATGCAAGAGACTGATGAGTGCCAGTTTCTAAGCCATTTAGTCCTACTGAATATGATACACCAACAAGCCTTTTTTTAGCTTAGAAAGAGTCAGATTATGGCCAATATAAACTAAAATCTCATAATTGATAGCCATCATCAAAGGGAAAAAGCAAAAACAGTTTATTATGGACTTAGGGGGACAATTTAATTAGTTTTTGAACATAGATAAACTCAAAAACAATACCCTACAGAAAGAGCTCTCAATTAAATCTTATTTTGATCTTATGGATGTTACATTTTTAAAGTTTTTTCAGGTTTTTGTATATCAAGTGATACCATCAATCCATGAAGTTAGATATTAAAAGGCATTTAACAGTCTGACTCAGTCAGTTATTTCTATATGCATGAATTAATTTCAACTTTATTTTCTTAATAGAAGAAACTATTTTGCTGATGAAGTGTCAGGAAGTGCTCTAGCATCTTTGCAGTTTTCTTGAAGACAGAGAAAATTTCCCAACAGCCAGCATTTAAACATCTGATAAGAACCTGCTTCACAAGAAAAGGAGGAAAATTATTTTGTCTTTGAAAAAGGCTTCCCTTATATTTTTGATGGGGAGCAGAATTGCTGTAGGAACTTGTTCAATTTCGTTTTTGCATATTCACTCCCCATTTAATACAAAATGTTTTCTTGTTTGAAACATGAAGCAGGATCCTGTCACTGCACTGCAAAGGGAAAACACGTAGTGGGCTTGGCATTCCCTGACAATGTGCTTTCATTAAAACTTTAAAATGTAAATGTATGAAGAAATGCATGTCATATCCCATCACAGAGCTTCTCAGCTATTGCATTCATTGCCACTACTGTGTGGCAGAGTTGCTCTTCTTTTTTTAGCTTGTTTGCCTTGTAAATGCAACTATATACAGCAAGTTATATTTGGGAGTGAATGTTTTGCAAACCTCAGCTAATCAATAGGAGCCTTAGCTCCAGCTCCATTAGACCATTAGCAGTTTAAATTAGTAACCAGTGGTTATCAGATCTTTAACCTTGCAATTTTTCTCCCCCGCCAGGTTCTTTCTCAAACTTCTTTGCAACACTATTTTCAGGTCACTACTCAATGTCTTATCAAAAGCAGTGGGTGGATTAGGATTCAGATAGATGGGAAATGTTAAACGGAAATTGCTCAAGTATTGCTTTGACTATGGCCAGAAAGATGGTAATTAAAAGCAGTGGAGAACATAATCCTTTTCTGAATCCAAATGGCTATGACAGTTCCTACAGCTGGGAGGTACAGGGCATGCTTTAACCAGCTACAAAGCTATTTAGATGGATCAGAAAATAGAGTGTAGAAAGATTATACCAGTGAATCCAATTCCAGAAGTGTCACATCATCCATCCTTTTGCCTTTAGTTTTTTATTTTAATGCTAAATGCTTGAAACATAATCTATCATTTGGAACATACGTTAATTGCAAAATAATGTAAGAGCTCATTTTGCTGTCAGAAATATTACTTTTTCAGTCTGACAGTACACAGCAATATGCCTGACAATAGCATTATGTGTGGTTTGGAAAATATTTTCCTTCTCCAGCTTCTTCAAACTGGCCTTTCCAAAGGCTTACTCAGAGATCGCAGAAACAAACCTCATTTCATGCCAGAAGAGCATACATTCCTTGGTTAGAGGGGGTAACCACAGGGCCTGCTTGCAGAACCAAGGCAAATTTTCCTTTGCTGACAGGAATGTCACTGCTCTGCCCTACATGAAGGGGAGAGGTGGAAGGAGCTGCAGTTCTGTGTGCTTCAATGTCAGAACTTTGAGACATCATTTTACAACCAGTACACTTGGTACTTTTCTCCAGGTGTACTTTTAAGTCAATCCTTTCTGCCATTGATGTGCTTCTTTTTATAGAAGTCTCTGGCAGGACACTCATGTCTCTGTGGTGACATACCTGCATACCACAGGGGTACAGTAATAAAGCTTCAACAGTGTAAAGTCTCTGTGCTTCTTTGTGGTTTTATGCTTTATTTTTAATATTATTTTGACATGGCTTTTTTTTGGGTTTTAGTTATGGGTTTGTTTGGGGCTTTTTTTTTCTTCTCTTATGCTGGCCCAGTCTCTTCAGACTTGTAAAATTATTGATTTTGTTTTTCTTTTCTAATTGATATTCTTTCTTAGATTTTTTTTTTTTGCTGATGTAATTCTTTATCAAGATGACAGAATATTACCTTGTTGGAGGCAAATGTTGACATCACTTAGAGTTATACCTTTAAAAACGGAAGCAGTATATTACTGTCCTGATTCTAATGCTTTTATAGGTACCCCTGTAAACTTCTTTGCTATAGACCATGACAAGAAACTAGGTAGTCTGTCTTTGTAAGTGTGACAAGAATGTCAAGCTACAGTGGAAATAAATGGGAAATCAGCATTATTTAAAAGAAAAATGAATCCACTGTCATATCAAAAAAAACCTGGTTGCTAAAAACAAATATTTCACTTAAGTAAAGGCTTTCAGCCATCTTTAGACAAAACTATTTAAAGAATTTTGAGGAAAAAAAAAAGATAAAATGGAGATCTATAATTATCAATAAAGATATTACCTTCACTAAGAAAAATAATTTCAGAAACTATTTTAAGCATTTTCTCTAAAGAACTAGTGACACAAAATGCTGTGTAAGAGAAATTGTTCCAGAAAAATAAATGCTGTCCTTTAGTATTGTCAGTTGCCTGCAATTGTCTTGGTTTAAATTCATTTGACTGAATAATCTAATCACCTAGACACCTGTTATAGTTACTGGAGAGAAACAAACAAATTGGGGACATTGATTGATCTCATTTCATCCTGAAGTAAGTGGCCAAAATCAGTCCTATGAATGTAACCCTAAATGTTAGTAGCTCATGTGTAAACATGAGCCCTGTAGAGATTTAAAGCTAGATGATGTCCATTTTTTCTGACATCATATTTGTTTGATTGTTCTGTCTAAGTATTTCCAGCCACAATATTTCTCTGACAAGGCTATGAGTTCAATATATAGAATAAAAGTCATTACTTGCAGTGCTCTTCATTTAGAAATGTGCAAGGAATAGAATTAAATGGAGTGGAATGTTTTCAGTGACAGCAGGCTGAAGCCTGGATAGTCACTGTCATTGTAGTACCTTAACAAAAAGCATAATTGATGATCCTAGCATTTTAGATATTCTTTAACAGTAATGTAAACTAATATATGTGCTTTTATACCATTTGACTACTTAATGACAATTGATTTATATGTTGGTCATTATCTCCTTTGAAGCAGATGAAGGAGTTAGAACATTTCTAAGAGCAAGAGCTCTATTTTGACCTATTTTTTAGTTTAAAAAAAGAGCATTAAAATTAAATTTCATGCTGGAAAGTGGCTCTTTTACCTTTACTGCATGCAAACATTGTCTTACAGCTACCTGTGTCTGTCTCATGTCTAACTTACTCTAAAAATTGGCATTTTTCTAATGGCTAGCCCAGAAAACTCAAACCTGAATGACAGGCGTGAATTCTTTCTTTCCTATGCATCATCACCAATTAGACATGAGTCAGACTAAATTGCTCAATCAGGTTTATGTGTTTTTCTCCTTCTCTGAGGGACTTGCACTTTTTTAATGGTTTCGTCACAGATTTAATTTGTTTACTTTTCCTGGATGGAAGGGGGTTTTGCTTTATTATTAAACCCTAGATCTTCTGACAGGGATGGAAGAAGCTTTATTGAAATATTTTTTTTTTTAATTTCCTTCCAAACTGAACCTTACTGGAAAATTCCTCCAAAGGGTATGGATTTTTATCTGTGCACCTCAGTGGCAGCACCATCCTGTCCAAGCTCCATCTCCATAACACCTTAAGGCACTTTACACCACGGGTCTAGCTGAGTGTCAAGGATGCTGGGGACGGGGGTACCTTGGTTGTTCTGATGCTCTCAGTTTTATATGTTTGAATTCACTGCTTCCATTCATTTTGACTCCAGGGTAAAGAAGATTTTAGTTTTCAATGACAGCAACAATGACCATAACAATTAAAAAAAAAAAAAAGAAACAGGGAAGGGAATGACAATTTCAAGTATAAATTCTAAAAGAAAGACCAACAAGTCTATGTAATTTCAAAGGTCTATAGATTTTCAATAAATGCTCTAGATAATATTTATTTTGCAGCAGGATATGATCAACAGCCTGGAATTTATAGAAGACTCTGAGCTCTCAATCCATTCTATTTTTTTTTTCCAGCTGTTCTGCCTTTGGGAGCAGTGGAGCAGTCTGGAAAAGACTGCAGCAGATGAATCCAGAGACTCCTTTAGAAACAGAAATGAGCAAAATATGTCAGCATTTCTCTGCTGGCAATTTGCAATAGGTGATCTTTCTCAAAAGTCTGTTGCACAGTACTAAAAAGACACACAAAAGCTTAGCGTGCCCATGGGGCTTGGGAGCCAGATAATTTCTCTCAGTGAGTTCACATCCATAAGTTAAGGACTATATTCTGGATGGTAGCTTTGTTGGTATAATAAAGTCTCATAAAAGAGAAATATATAAAACTAGATCCATTACCATGGAAATAGTGAAAGGTCATTTCCATGGAAACCACGGGAAGCTCTCATGCTATGATTTTGAGGAAGCCTCTCTTTGAAGATGTGATGCATTTATACAGGGAACCTTGTTTTAAATTAAATTAAATCTATGTATGTAAAGTGATAGGCATTTTGAAAACTTTAACTTGGTACAGCCATTTGCTGGAAAAGGAATGAATATCAAGTCCAGATGTGTTCCTCATTTTGCCTATTGGGAAGCTGTTTGAATATCTTTTTTTGTGTCTAGTGCTGTAAATAGCAGAGATTTCTTACTGAGAACAGTAACCTTTTAGGATTCAGGACTATCATTTCTCTTTTCTATGGTTTCCCTTCCTGACTAAGCTGGATGCCAGAACTTCAGCCTCAGGAGAATGCTTTCTAGCAGATATGCATATATTTGTAATTTGAGAGCTCATTCAGGCATGATGATGGGAAAATTTCAAGGATCTACCTTTATGACGAAATTCTCTAAAATCAGTACAAAGAGTGGGGTTCTGTAGAAATGTCTGTGAAATCCTGTGCAAGCTAATACATCCTAATTTTTGTTCCTTAGCATCCATCACCACAATTGTTTTTGATTTTTCTCTTTAGGCAGTCCCATATGTAGTTCTTTTTAGAGACTTTTTAATAACATTTCATAAGAACTACATAGACGATTAAAAATGTTGCAAAAAATCTTACTTGAATAAATAATTCTCCAGTATTTTTTCACAGTGAGAGAATGTAGTGTTTCCATAATGCAAGGAATGGAAAGGTAAATGGATAAAAGAATACTAAGGCATTTAAAGGTGCTTTTCGTGATACTGGAACACACACACCCTGCCATTATTGCGTATTTCCAAGCAAATATAAAACTTGCAAAATCTTTGAAAGTTTCCTAAACTAGTTTTAAAAAGTAGATCAACTTCAGGATCCTTGTGCACTGGAGGGCAAGAATCCCTACTTAAAATAATTTACATAAAATCATAATGAATGTTGGAGCCAGACTACTTTCTTTTTCTCTTATCTCATTAGAACCACTGAAGCAAAAGTCAGGGCGTCTACTCTTACATACCTGGTTTAGATTTGAAACAGCAGTAAGCTTTCAGACATCCAGCTCCCCAGGGCTGCCTGTGAAGTCGATGGGCAGAGTTAGTGATATCTAAGGTTAGGCAGACTCTGCACTACAGGTCTTGCCCACAGAAGTGTTTAGGAGTCTATGCCCCATTAAGTCATTGCAATGCAGTCACTTAAATGCCTTTCCCAGCCTGACTGTGCAAGTACTTGATTACAGAGGAAGCCCAGTGCTGCAGCCACCTGAATCACCCTTTATTTTAGGGACAGCAGTAGCTGTAGGGCTGTGGTTGCACTTTTATAGACAAGGTTCTGGGTACTGTCCATACATTCTTTTCTGTCAGAATTTCAAAATGCTACCAAACATTAAAACTTTTACCTTTCTATGTTTGGGTGAGTTAAGGATCAAAATGTGTTAATACCAGCATTTCTAAGTTTCCACTAATTCAAAGGATTATCAGTAGTCAATTTGAATAAGCTTGGGCCTGGCTTCAGTCTCAGTCTGGGAGTCTAGGACAAGGAGTTCTTGCTAAAAATAGTATCTGCTTGCATCTGCATTAACTGAAAATCAATTCAAGTTGTTTATCAGAAGTTTTTTTTTCAAGTGGGAAGGAAGAAGTGATATACTGATTTGATGCACAGGTCACTCTGCATAAGGTTTTCCTAATTTGACATCCTGACTTTCAGGATGCACGTAAACTGAAAGAGATAAATTAAAACATTGTAGTGTTCTGCATGATTTGTCATTTCAACAAGGGGACAGCCTTGGTTGGAGTCATCATACACTTTATCATGAAGTCTAGTACATCTATGCACTTCAGATTTTGAAACTGGAGATTTTTTTATTTGTCAAATACTTTAAATGCATAGAAGATTTAAGGTGGGTTTTTTCTCCCATCATTGTATGCACATGTGCCATTCTTTCCACCTGGAAAAGCAAATACTTGAACTCCAATATTTAATTTATTTTAATTTAGTTCAGTGGTGCTCTCTACGATATCTCATATTTTTGGCCAGTGGTCCAGATGAAGAAGTGCAGATGCTTATGCTACTCCTGACTGAAGAATGTTGATAAAGTACAGATGCTTATGTAATTCCTGACTGAGGAATGTTGCTAAACAATGGAATGTTGGTTTGTTTTTCTTTTTTTTTTTTTCCTTCCTCACTTTAAAATTCCTGAACAAAGACACAGATCTTGATAGCTGAAGATTCTTTTGACATGTGACCACCATGATGGGTCTGCTGAGTGACATCTATATTAGGATCTTTCAAAAAGTATTACTTATATCCCATCTTTATTCATTTGTCTTAGTTTCATATATGATACAGAAGTCTGTTTTCATTTATTCGGTTATTTCAGGTATCAGTACTGTCCTATGGCATTTATCAGAAAGTGCTGTGTTAACAGATTTTCAGGAAATCAAACCAAAATATTTAAAAATTAATGCAACAGCAAATAAAAATCAGTCCAAATTCTGTGTTTCCTGTCTCTTCTTAAGTTTTGCTTCTCCAGTCTTCCCCACTGGGAAGTTATGTTCAAAGATATAATTTTTTTGGCAGGAAAGTTCTGAACTACACTCAACAGAAAGTACATCTATACTTTTATATTTATTTATTTAATCAGTTGCCAAGAAACTCTAGTCATCTAGCAAGTTCTTGTTACATTTGCCAAGATCCAGAGAAAAGTCAGGGAAATACTCAGAGAAGTTCAATGGTTTTGAAAGAAACTAATTTCATTTGTATATAGCTAGAAATACCAGAGAGCTGATTCATGTCATGAACATGAATCAATCCTATGGCAAATACTGCAATTCAAGAATTCCTTTGCAGAGGTGTTGGAAATGAAAAAAAAAAGCCTTGAAGTCAATTGGGGTGGAGGAGATCGGAAGAGACAGAATAATGAGCACTTGTATAAGGTTTTCTTTATGCCTTCCATAAATAGTTTTTAAATATGTAGATGGCTTCCTTATTTTGTCTAAATTATTTTTATTTCTAAATCAAAATTTTGCTACTTTTAGCCTTCCTGCTCCCTTCAACATTTTTTTTTCCAGCTAGGTTTTTAGAAGGCTATATTTAGTACACTGAGCCAGCAGTAGTCAATTGTCCCAAGCAACCCCTGACTTCTACCATTTGTAAAGGTAGTACTTTAAACAGAATTCTTCCATAGCTTCCAGCCATTAAAACAAGGAATGAAGCAGGACCAGACCCATTTGGTCTGACCTTATGGGCCCAGTCCAGATCTATTTGCAGATTTTCTCAGTGATGCTGATACCCTGATACACTTTTCACTTTTAATATTTGGAGGTATTAAATATACTCCTTTGTTGATTAATTTTTAAAGGATATCATTAATAAATGCATAAAAATGGGTCTGCATTTCTAAATGAATCATTTTCATCAAAGGCAGTAGGCTATCATTACAACTGATAGTGTTTAATTGACATTTTTAAGATTAAAAGAAAACATATAGTTTTGAATTATTAAAATGGGTCAAATGATAATTTGATGGTTTGAGCTCAAGAACAAGAATCATAACAGTATTTCTTTGTATATTTTCTGCTCTTGATTATTTCAAAGTGGGAAATTGGAAAATATAAGTTTGATTTCTTTGGAGGATATTTATCTGCTAAAAAGGGCAAGAAAAAGGTTATCCTGAGATGACATTTTTTGAGTATTATATGAAAAGAGGGACGATAAGGATTGTAAAAAGGGATGCAAGGAGTGAAGAAGCTTTACAAAAAAAAAAAAAAAAAAGCAGCAAAAGTTAAATTATCCATCATTTCAGTTTTTCAGGAGGATATATGCTAAAATGTCAAAAGGAAAAATATTCATTTTAATTATTATTTGTCAGTAGATGAAACACTCATTAATTTTATTATCTGATTTAGTTTTTTGGTTACAGACAATGTTTATATCAACAATAACTTCAAAAGTGTACTGTCACAACCAGATCCCACGTGCCTTGCTCTCGGCGTTTGCAGAACATTTTGCAGCACTGATGCCAATTCTACAGACAGTGCCTTTTAGCAAATTAAAGAAAGTTGTATATGTGTTTCAAGATCAAATCCCCAGTTGAGAAGTAACTCAGGAAACCAGAGACAGAATTTTGAGTTTGTTAGATGGTAAACAAAACTGTAGGAAGATGCAGCCAGTAGAGGTTTTCAAACAAAAAGCTGTCCTCAGTCTGTATTGTATCATACGAATGTCAAGAGTGCTGTGACTCAATTGGAGATCAGAGAAGATTGTCCTTGAAACACAAAAGTTTCTAAAAATTTTTGGAGTGGAAGGCAAAATTAAAACCAAAAAGAAAAATGTGATAGTCACGCCAACAGAAACAAAATCTAGTCTCACTCTAATATAATGTGTCAATTTTTTAATGGTAATAATACATATACATGGGGTACATCTCTCTGTTAACAGCTGTGGAAATTGAAATGCTATTCACAAAAAAGCCAAAGAATCTCAACCAATTCCCTCCAACTCAAAATGTGGCACTGGTGTCCTCAGGGGTGTGCTGGGTACAGGAGAAGGGCAGAAGCAGGAGCAATCAGCAGAAAGGAGGCATCCGTTCATCCTGGGCTTGTGAAAAGCCCACGGCAGGGACACAGCTCCAGCTGCCTCATAAGGGCTGGTAGGGGACTGAGATCAAGAAGAGGGGATCAAGAACTTGTTTCTCATCACCTCCCATACCCTCCAAAGGCTCAGGGAGGGGTTAAAGCCAAGGTGATTTCTTATTAGTTACTGACACTGAACAAACAACGTTTATCTTTACCTGACCTCCTCTACTGCCCAAAGGCCTGACTCAAGCATTAGCATGTATAGAAGGTAAAAATCTACCAGCAGTTCAAAGTTGCCCTTTAGTGGACAATTAGAGCAGTACAGTTCTTGCTTGTTTGTGATATTAACCACACTGTCAGTGCTAAAGGAAGTGATACTAAGTATAAGATGATAGTATAATCAATAATAATGCAAGATATAAGGCTCACTTCTTCCATCAGTGAAAAATCTGCTGAGTTAATAAACTGTACTAGGGTAAATTTTGCTTTTTTTGTCCTTTCACATTGATATGATGCCTAATGAGTGAGGATAAAATCCTGCCAAAGATGCTTTCAGGTATTTTATGAGTCACTAGCATTGTTGTGCATGAACTACATAGCAAAGGATTACTATATTTAATGTTTTGTATAGTTTAATTCCTCCTTTAATATTTAATAAATAGAAATAAAAACCACTAAGAAGTTTGTTTTGTGGGGTATTCCCTATAAAACAGCCCCTTGGTATTTTTATTTATTTTCACTTCAAGGATTTTTTTGGTTTTTGTTTTAAGTCTTTTTATTCTTTATATTCATGTGAGAAACCATTTATTTGCAAGGCTTTACAGTTATGGCATGACTGACAAAGTGACTAAACACATAGGAAATTAGTAATCCCTATTTTACTTTTTTATTATATGTCCTTATGTATAATAAGCTTGTATAGAACATGCTTTTAAAATCTGTGTGTGGGTGTGTGAATGCATATAATTTAAGTGAGATAATGTGTTTGGTGTGCCTTACATTCTATCTGTTCAGGTAAGTAATTTGCCTACCTTTTTCCAGAAAAGTGTTGCTTAGTTTTGTTTGATCTGCTCCTATAAAATTGTAGCTCATCTCAATGATTTTGCAGTTTTCGTTGTGTAGGCATTACCTCTGTCTTCTAAATACTGAAGGCTTTAAATCCCTTTTTTGTTGTTTTTATTTTCAAGATGAAGCAACAGCTATCACATTCCCATTGATAATAATAGAGATTTTGTGTATGATTGCTGTGGGAGCTGGCATAGTGGTGTAACACATCTATCTAGATCATCCAAATGGCATTCAGATTCCTCCCAGAGTGTGTTGGATCCATGTCCAATCCCAATTACACAATGCAATCAGATAGTTATTACTAACTGTACTGGAATCACCAGCTTTTTGGAGTGTTGAGCTGATAAGCATACAAAGAGCTAAAATATCTTTGTAAATAAGCATTACAATTACTATGTTGGGGATATTTTCATCGTTCTTGATATTTATTTTCATTTACATCACCCCAAGTTGCACACTATATATTTTAAAGAGTTAAGATTGCTGGTAATGTGATCAGAAAAGATTAGTGTGAAAAGCCTGTAAATTCATGTAACTCTTCTTAATGACTTTGCTGTCAGTGCCAGTAGAAAGTCAAAGATGGCTTTTCTAATTGCCAGCTCTGTGAATACAGCATCTGAAAATCCATGTTTCTGACTTTTACATTTATCTCACCAATAAAAATTCTGCAGTTCAGATTTAGATAAATCATTTTGCTGACGGTGCGTAAGATAAAACAGAAATTCAACTGACTTTTAACTGAGGACTGATTCTGTAAAGGTAAAAACTTGTATTTATTGTTAAAGGAGATTTGCTTGACTTAGAATAGCTGGGCAGATAAGTCCTTATGAGGGGGGAAGGACAAGAATTGGTCCAGCAATGACTTTGCTGAGTTTATTTTTAAATATATGTAAAATACCTGACCTTAAGCCTGCTGAAAAGAAGATCTGCTCTAATTTCAGCAAGCTTTGAATGTTGGGCTGATTAAAGATTACAAAGCACTTACTTCTCAGCTCTTGTAAGTACATTTATGAGAGTTTCTAAGGTTCTGCATGTACAATATGTACCATTATAATACCCTGCTGAGACAAGACAGTTTGAATCTGTCCTCCATCATACTTATTCTGACTCTGCAATGTGAGGTTTGGTTACAAGACCTGGTCTTGCCTTTTTCAACTTTGGAAACATATTCATTGCATTTTCAACTTAATATATTTCAATGATAGTATTCTGTGAGAAATACATTTTGAAATCTAAATTTTCTAACAAATGCACAAGTTCTTTTTGTGCCCTTAACTGGAGAATCGTTGAATTGAGTATATAAGGAAGGTATGAAAGGCAAAAAGTCCTTATAAATAAACCTTTTTGCTTCAAAAATAGTTTGATGGATTCAAACACCTCTTTGAAACAAAGCTCAAATATGCATTTGATACAATGATTTTTAATGATGGAGTCCATGGGTGTCTTGAGACATCCCATTTCCCATTTCTGGGCGGTTTATACCAACTGATACTGTGTAAGTCAAATCCATCAGAGGACACCTTTCTGCAAATTTCTATGCTCTGCTGTTGCAGAGCTCCCTAAGGGCTCTGGAGACACAGGAGGAGAGATGTTTATTACGAGCTTCATTTATTGAAGAAAACAGCTCTCGCATTTAGGGGGAGGATCACAGAGACGCGGTGAAACTCGGAGAAATCCCTCAGCTCTAGATTTGAAATCTCCCAAGCTTGCTTGTTCTTTTATTTGTCTGTCATTGTGCACAGAACAGCATGAGCACTGTTTGCCTCCCGAGCCACAGCTGCCGGCGGGTGGGGGATAAGCGAGAGGCCCAGAGCAGCAGAGGGGAGGGGAGGATGTTTACACTGACCCAGCCTGCCTGAAGTTTATGCAGGAGGAACTGCTGTTAGGGAGGTACGAAATTGTTAAAAGGGTGGATTTCTTGTCTGACAGGGAACTTTCTTAACATCTGTCTCTGTCTTGATGCCTCACAGAGTGAGAGATTTTCCACCTCTCTCTAGCTCCACAGGATTTTCTCTAGCTGAAGCTGAGCTGATCAGCTGCCTGGCCCTGGGAATCTGGTAAAGTGTTAAAACAGGCCAGGTCTGTGGCCCAGTGGGCAGCTGGTGAAATTTCTGCTCAATATAGGCAGTGAAGGCTTGTTGCTTCTTGATTACAATCATCCTCTACTTCTGCAGCGTCACCTTAGAGGTGTTTCTCTATTAGTACTCAAGCTGTTCTGAAAATGCCAAAAAAAAAAAGAGTTCTTCTGTAGCTTCACTTCCTTCATTACTGATGGCTGATACAGATTTTGCAGCAATTGCCCGTGTGCAGGCTTTGGACCATGTGCTTCAGTTTCTTGGGAGTAGCACACCTTTGAACAGACATCCCAGGAGGCTGGGTGGCACACACTGTGCCAGTCTTCAGAAAGGTATAATTCACCTTTACTTAGTCACTCAGCAACTTCAGTGGGCTCTTATCACCCCTCCTGGACACACAGCAGCATAAATACACAGCAATCACTTCACTCCCCAGCTATACCCTGATTACTGCCATGGGTGTGCAAGGAAGAGGTGAAACCCTGTGTGTAATTTCACGGATGCTTCAGCTCCAGTTTGGGCTTTTGTTTGTTTGGATTATCAAACATTAAGTGTAGAGTAGATCAGTACTTTTTTCTCTCATATGCTAATTTATGTAAGTATGTGAAGTTCTACTTGGAGGCAGAATCAGTTCACAGACAGGAACCATGTTCAGGGTGGGGATCATCTCAACTGAGCCTCGTTTTCTGCAACTGAAATATTACACATGAGCTCTGTATCTAGTTTCTGTAAAGAAACAGAGGGTAGGGTGTCACAAGTTATTTAGCATTTTAACAGCACCAGATGACCTACAATTCCTTATTTTGCTCCACCAACTATGCATACTAATGCTGTGGAAGACTAATATTTCTTGCAGGATCAGATTATTTGAATTTGATGTATTTGATCAGAGAAGGAACTGGTTCAATGTAACACCTGTATGTCATGCAATGCCTCCCAGGGAATGTTAATTGCTCTTACATAAAAAGGTTTAAAGGTTGAATTCTTCTTTTTTACAAAGCTGTCTATTATCTAGAGCAGCTGTGTTATCTGGAAATGTTTTCCTTTACAGCATGCATGATGTTTAAAACCATGCTACTAAAAACAATGTTTTTATAAACAAGCACAAGCTTCTCTTCAAATCAAATCACTTTTTTGTGTCTCTGTATTTTTTTCAAGCATATTTGTCTCTTTCATACCTGACTGTGTGTTTTATTTGCCAATGGTTTTTCTCTGCCAGTCTAATCTGTCTAACCTATTTTAGGCTTTTACAGCAGGCTTATCACTTCAATATCTAGGCATTAAATGCTTCGATGCATTTCTGAAGGCTTTCATTTTACTTAAATGCCTTTGAACACACTTAGAAAGTGTTATTAATTGGAATCAGCAGCCCAGGTACTAATTAGGTATTGCCCTTCCATAAATTTTTTGTAACTTTCCTACAAACAGAACGTTTTAGCTAACACAATAATTTGGAGATGGAGAAAACCATTGTATGTGTTTTTGTCAATCTTTGCTGCATACCTATTTGATATGACATGGTTAGATTGTGCTTATTTGTAGAATGCAACCATAAATCTTAATAAATAAAGTTGTTTTGGCAATTATAGTTGTTAAATTCAGAGGAAATTTAATGAAGACAGTGAACTTTAAAAGCAGTCATCCAATGACAGTTTAATTCTAACATTTTGTTTTCTTTAATGTTTGGTATGGTTTAAAGGATTTTATTTGTTTATTGCTTTTTATTTCTATTACTTCATAGCAATAACTTGCCTAGAGTACTTTAAATAACATTTCCTTCTTCAAAACAGTGTGACTGTACTTATACAAGTCCTGTAATTTTCAAGCTGAAAACTCAATAATAGGACGGCAAATAAAATACCCAACCTTTTATGTGAGTATGACAAATTGTTTAATGCATCTAGTATTATATCAGCGTTTCTAGCACAAAGCCCAGTGAGCACAAATTTAAATATTTCATAAAGTATCTTGAAGCTTGTTGAAAGCCGGGAGCTCTGGGAACTCTGGGGACGCATCCTGCCTCCAGAGGTTCGGTGTCTGGGTTGGTGCTAGATCTACCAGATGTAATCACACTTTGCTGGCTTTTTTACACTATAAGGAATGGATAGTGTTTTCTCCTGGTAGTGGTTCAGAGACAAGAAAAAAGTCGTATATGAGGAACTTAAGTTACATACATAAATTCTTTTTTTTTTTTATTTTGATGGAAGTATTTGCAGGACACTTCAAGAGACCATGTGCAGTTAAGAAAATAATTGAATCTAATGCTATAAACTCAGTGGGGAAAAATAAAATACATGCTAAATGTGAGCTGGTTTAAGTCTGATTCCCCACTAATGGGTCTGAAGCATAACTCCTCTGTCTTTTATGCTGTAAATTTTGAACTGCATTTTCTAACTTTGAAATTGTTATGATGAGAATGAAAATTGGTTGTTAGATAAAATAAATGTGTGGCTATTTATGAGATGAGGCTAAGAGAGATTTGTTTAACTCAAACAATAATCTTTCATTTGTACCACATTAATTTTTAAACCAGAATTCTATTTCTGCCTTGCACATTTCTTTACTAGTATGAGTGCTCAATATTGTTTTCTCCAAATAATTTTGTGAAAACATGAGCCTCCTTGCTACATCTGGAAAACACTCCATTTCTTATGATCCATTTTTATGACCTTTTCTTTCAAATAGGCTCTATATTTCATGTACTTCATAAAGTCAGACAAATGCAAGTATATTCTGTGATTAAAATTTGCAGTTAGTATAGTTTAGCCTCTTGGCATAAGCTTAAAAGGAACAAGTTTTTCAAATTATTTTACTTTCCATTACTTACGGGCCTGAAAAGAGAAGTGCATACACATGAATCAACATTACAGGAAGGGATATCCCCAGTGTTTAAACTGAAGAAAAAGAATTCTTCCTAACTGTAGCACTTAACAGTCTTGAAAATTGTAGGATATTCTTCCCACTGTGTTTACTACAAAGAAATCAAGGAAGGAGCGTACAAGACATTTAAACCTTGCTTAGATTTTGGCTAGAAATTCAGCACCAGCATGGTCAGGAATGGACCTGCAGTATTTACAGAGGCCATATCAAATGACATCAATTATAAAAATTGTAAATTATATTTACAGAGACCATATCAAATGACATAAATTGTAAAACCATATGTAAAATTGCATCTATATAATACCTGGAATAATTTATGAATCTCAAAGGAAAGTAGCAGTGCACTGTTGCACAGTTGCACAGTTGCACTGTTGCACAGTTGCTACTGCAACTGCAGAGCAACATGCCAGTTCCAAAGATGACTGAAATGTTCATCTTAGCAGGCTGATTTCCACACCTGGAAATAAAAGTATCATAGGCTGGTAGCACAGTGATTTATGAAATATAATGGGAAACCACTCTCAGATCTCAGAAATCTCCACATAACCTCTGCACATCTACAGCTATCCCTGAAGTCATGATGCTGAATCCTAAAGAGCTGGGAAAGAAAGCAAGCTTTTGTCAGAAGTAGAGCCTTTGCTATTCTTCAGGAAGGAAGCTTTTGTTCAGCTTAGTGCAGTGAGTTACAGCTCAGCAGAACTTTTTGTACTTTGCTTTTGGCTGGCATTGGACTGCAGCTGTGATACAGATACCTTTTCAATGGATCTTTGAGGAACAAAATGAAAGGTTGAGACAGGGCAAATATTTTTATGAGGTTCTCGGGGAAGTTGGATCCCTGGAGAAAAGAAGTGATGATCAAAAATTCACATAGTAATCTGACATTCACTGTTTGCCTGAAATCTGCACTTTAAACTAAAGGACACACAGGTCAGTTAATACATGCAGTGTCGTGACCACAGCATCGCTCTTCTTTCCTCATTACTTCCAGCAGAGCGTCCCATGTACACAGCAATCTGTAGATCCCTAGAGAGTCAGATTGCTGTGGAATAGCCCCTCTTCTCTTAAATCATATTGGAATGAGTTTTTCTGCCAGTAGACCACCAACTCTGCACTGTCATTCATACACGGAGCCTTACATGAAGGAGTGACCTGGCAATCTGAGCTGGATGTGCACCAGCCACAGTACAACACACTCTGTGTGCTTCCAGCCATGTCATTTGCCCCTGGGGCATCTGTTGCTGCTTCTGATGCTCATAATTTATGCTAATGCCCAAAGGTGAGCTATTTGTGTCAGTGTGTACACTTAATGTATTTTTTTTATCTACACATATATTTCTGATAAAATTAAACTTTGTAGCTGCACTGTAAGAACAAATGGAAATTAGCTGTGTGAAAGAAAGTACTGAATAAACTGTCATCTTAAAAACACCTGACACATTTTCAAAAGAATACAATTGTATGTATATTTTAAACATGTGAAAACTCTTTACTGAAAAGTGGTGTTGGCTGATGACAGGAATGCGATACAGTTTGGGACTAATGAGTTCTCTAGGGGTGAAAATTATCTATGTAATTGGCAAGAAAGTTTTCTTTCTTAAAACTGATTGCTTTATTTATTCAGCTTAGTAGAGCAAGTCTTTATTGTCTGAATTGCATGTAAGTTGTTTGCTCTGCCCTTTTTTATTCCACACAGATTTATCTTGCATTTGTTTGGGGTTTTTTACAACAGAAAATACTTTTTCTAGAGGAAAAGAATAAAAAAAAGGAGAGCAATTAATTTGCTTCACCATAGTTGAACAGTTCTTGAGTTGAAGTGTTAGTTCAGATTGAAAAAAAAAACCTCCTTCATTTAAGAAAACCATTTCAATTTTTAAAATGTATACTGTGAAAAGTAGTTTTACAGCTCAATCCAAATCCATCTAAGCTTTGCATAGTTGCTTTCCTTCAAGGGTGGATGAAATTTCTTATATTTAATGACAAATAAGTTAAAATATGTATATGTTCAATGCCTCATGTTTTGTCCAGAGCATGTGAATGGCAACCAGTCTTTTCTCCTGATCTTTTCAGGGATGCCTCAGTGAGAAGGATGACAGGTCTAAGCATTCCATCCAAAACATGAGTTGTTAGCCTCTCCATTCTGACTACTTTGCTCCTGGGCATCACTGTCCTTGTAAACAGATGTTTGGAACTTTTGAGATGAACATGACTAAAAAATATTCCCTTTCTTCTCTCTGTAAAAAATATCAAAGATTCTGGACACAGGATGTTTTCCCTCTCTGTAGGCTTTGCTGACCACTGATGTAATAAGGTTCTTGATTACTTATGAAAAAGGGAACTTTCCTCCTCTTTGGTTTTAGGAGACTTTTTCCCCTTCTTTCTTTATAAATAGTTTAGAATACAGTTTTTGGGTTTTGGTGACAGGAAAAACATATTAGCTTTTCAAAAGATTCTTACTAGAACTCTACAACTTTCTGATGTCAATCAGTTTAAAAAGTTCTAGCCAGTTTTCTGTTTATCTTGTACAACTTAGAGAATAAAACAGCTCAAAGCATCATTCCTACTGTCATGCCTGCATCCAGCCCACCATCCACATAACTCATTAGCATGAAGAACTTAATGGCCTGAGCTCTTGGATGAAAAGCAGTAGCTGCTCAACTCCTGCTGTCTCTCTCAGACATTCTCTAGATAATGTAGTGCCTCTTAGTTGGCATCATCCTGAAAATGTATCTTGGATGGTGATAGTTTCCTGTACAGTCTGCTCTATCCTGGATCCAGTTCAGCATGGAGGAAGGTAATTTATCATTCTTTAGACTGATTTCATAAGATGACATAGGTTGGCTCCCGTGAATTCAAAAATGCGACAATATGACCTGCCAATGCTGCAGCGTCTGCCAATACTAGCACCTGGAAGTGATGTCCTTGCAGTGATCTCATGCCTAGTAAATTAGGGTTTCTAGAACTCTCCAAAGGACACTCATCTTCCAGTCTTCTCCCCAGCAGCCCAACCCTCCAAAGCCAGTACAGAAACAATGGCTGTTTCAACAATGGACCCAGCGGTGACGTGCCATTGCAGCTCGATGGATGAGAGGTTGCAGCTACTGTTCTGGATTGTCACTGCAAGGTACCCCCTTCCTAAGGGGGAAAGATTGCCTTTTAAAGTGCTCAGGTTCTCCCTGTCCCTATGCAGCCCAGAAACAAAGGAGCATGATTGTAACAAAGATGACTTTTAAAAATCTGATAAGGGAAGAGAATACAGGCTGTTCTGTGACTAATGATGGCTATGAAAGATCTAAAAGATCCTCCTCCACAGATTTTTCCTTCTAACAACAGGACTTAGAAATAGTTGCTCACAGTGCTTTTCCTTATATGGCAGCAAAACCATCACGTGTTTTGCTTCCCAACAATTTTGGCGTGTATAAAATGTGAAGCTGGCTCAGAAACAGCTTGTAAAAGAGAGAAAAGTAAGACTTAGCTCCAGTAAGTGCCTGAACACTCTTTTTGGTTCACTTGGCATGAGGATGATGGTATTTCAACTTGACATTGACATGAACATTTCAATGGCTGGACAGTAAGCTCTCTGATAAAGCCATTGTCTGACTAGGAAACAGGGCTCTCGTACAGGGCAGCCTCTTTATAGCAATTATAGTAAAAATTAACCTTTCAAAAGTTTCTGTTTGAGGGCCCAGAACAAGGATTAATTTCCCAGCAACAATCTAAGCTCTTGTCTTTTCAAAAGAAAATACAACACAGACAGGATTTTATGAGCAGTATTTAGATGCATGTAAATATATCTTTTAATTTTCCTATTTAGGGTCTGCTTCCAGGTACAAATACAAATGATGAGTTTTATATGTGGAAACAAATTTTGCCTAAACTTTGCCTAAAATTCAAAGCAAAATAAAGAAATAACCTGCACAAAAAAATAATGGTATTTAGAAAATGGCAAGCTGAGATTTTTAGGAATAGATTTTGACAAGAACTGGCTGCCTCATTATGCTTAGTTCTTTTGGCATGCCGTTTGAATATAGTACTCTTTATGAGTACATTGCACAAAAACATAGCTTTGATATGCTTTAGGATGCCTATTCCATGGTTCTCTGTATATTTCTTAGATTTGAATTAGCTGCCATTTTGTGTTTTTTCAAAATGTACATGCAACTCTTTTCATCTGTCTCTCCTTCTTCCTGTTCTTTGTTTCCTTTCCTTTGGTTATAAGCATTTTATATCAGATTTCAGAATCTGTTTTACTATATTAGAGCAGTGCCAAAAAGTGATATCATCTGGAAGTTAAGCAGAGACATTATGTATGTATTGAAATAATTCCTAAGTCATATATTCTATATAATTTATGTGAGGGAATAAAATGGGGGGGAATAAAATTTCTGTCATGGCTTGTAACTAATGTGCAAAAGACTTGCTTTGTCAGTGATATGCACAGTGAGAGCCTATCATATTTAGGTTAGCAGTTTGCAGTCCTTTCAGTGGTTTTTCGTTTGTTTTTGGGGTTCTTTTTTTTTTTATTATTTTTTATTTGAAGGTTTATTATCAGTTTGCTGTACATTCATCCAGTTATTTAGGATTCAGCAATCTTATCTCTGAATGCATGATCTTAAACCATTTATTAATCTGAAAATTTATCTTCTTTTAAAGAGAATTTTTTCTCCTGATTAGCATCAAGAAAACCCAATTCCTCGCTGCTTTAGATGAATGGAAATTCTTTTGGTTTGCCTGTGATAGCAAACTAGGATTTCTGCCAATTCCCTTGATTGTATTAGAGAAATTCCAGACAGCTAGAAAGCAGCAGTGGCTTAATGCATGTTTAGTGTTGTAAGTCTCCTATTGATGGTGCATTAATAGCTGTCATCAGAACTATTGCATAAAAATGTAGGTGTCAGCAGTGCTATGCCTAATGGCAGTCTCCTTGTGAACACGTTGCAGAGAGAGGTGAAAAAGGATAGATTATTGGTTTAGACCCTTGTCCCTTATTTAGAGGAAAAGAGGGGTGAAACTGTCACTTTAAATAATAATTTTCTACTTCAGGAGATGGTTTGTTGGTTATTCTCTCTTCTTGTAATGCCAAAGTTGATTTTTGTGTACTGGAGACAATAAATGTAATGCAGGAGCCTGATACATATTCATAATTTTGCTCTAAGGCTAAAGTGCTTTCCTTGTAAATTCATCTAGCTACAGATATTGTGAGCACCAAAAGCAATTACTTCACCCCATCAGATTGCTATAAAAGAGAAAACCATTAAAATCCTTGTTCTGTATTTATTGTTCTAACGGTGAACAAGAAGAACATTCTGCTGAGACACCAGTGCAAGAACCAAAATTAGCATGCTTTTATGCAATTATATTTGACAAACCTGGACACCTTTTTTTTTTTTTTAATGTGTAATGTAGTAAATTTATGTACCTATCAAAAACAATTCATAAAGCTCTCCAGTGCTAAATTGTAGTAAAGTGGGAAGGCTAGACAAATTTAGAAAAAGAACAGCATGCTTTCCATATTCAAAGAAAGACATGGAAATAAGAAAAGAATGCTAATTTCAAGTAGTTGTTTCTATTCCCTGTTTTTTTCACTGTATAACACCTAGAAATAATTCATTGGTTGTATTCTACACAGAGTTCAAAAATATGTGTCCTGCCTCAAATAATTATATATAAAATAGAATTCAAATCTGCAGAAAAACAAAGGGATTGTGGAAAACAGAAAAAAAAAAAAAAAAAAAAAACCAAAAAAAAAAAAACAAGGGAAAAAAACCAAAACAAAACAAAAAACTCAACCTAAAGAAACCTGGGAATTGTTTTATAGTAGAGGATACTTATAAGAGAAAATTACAGAATAAAAATAAAAAAAAAAAAATAGGAGACATTTCACCAAGCTTCATATGGATGGAGATATTTGTTTAAAAGTGAACAGCATACAGAAGCTGGGCTCACAGTCTTATCAGAGACAGAGGTAAAATTCTCAATATGAAAGAAAAATGATTGAATGGTGAAAGGTCAGTAGTGGATTTTCTTGAACATTTAAAAAAAATATGGCAAAGTAAATAATACAGAGGAGAAAATCTTTAAAAGGAGCATGAGGCAGGGAATGTGATGAAAGCATCAGACCAAATCAATTATCATTTGCATAAGTGGGACTTTACATTTGTAGGACTGCTGGAGTGTCACAGTGACAGTTGTTGAGACAAGGGGTCAGCTGTGAATATATGAGATGGGGAAAGTTGTATGATGACTTTTTCATTGTACTTTGGGAATTGCAATAGATAGATGTTGGCCTGGAACTTTTCCAATTCATGGAGCTCCCACACTAATTATACCACAGTGATCATTGATTCATTTTGCAGTCAATGGACAGAGGCACCTACAAAGCATCATCTGTCCTAGTTCATGAAAACAAAGTCAATGAGATAAATTATTGTTTTTTCAGGGATTCTTCTTCTTCAGGCCTTTTTGTGATTCCAGATAGTTTAGGGACTACGCCAAACAGTAAGATTGTCATAACATGATGCAGTAGTTTGATGGTGTATACCAATAGCTGGATAGTGAATGTAGATTTTACTGCAGCTCTACCAAAAGGCTCCATATTATATTAAAATCTTCCTGGGCAGGGGATGTAAAATAAAGCCCTTTATACAGTCATGTATCTTTCTGGCCTCATGCATCTCACTTGGAGATGCATGGAGATGGAGACATCTGGAGAAGGAGCCTTGTGGACCAGAAGCTTTATGAGGTGAACCACAAAGAGCTTTTCAAATGTTTTTAAGTGGACTGAATTGTGTCCCAAGATGTTCACAGACCTTGTTTCTTCTCCATTTAATGGTATAAATTTCAGGAACTGTTTTTCTGTTTGTTAATGTAGGTAATATGAACTGCTGCAAAACAAATTGCATTAAATACATTTGTATATCATATCAGATGAAAAATCCAATTAAAATTACTTATTTGCCATGAAAAAAATGATCATGAGAAAGAAAATTATTTTTAAATGAATGTTTTTTATGAGTGTTGCCAGTTTAGAACTAGTGTATACAGATTTATTATCTAAAGTTGTCTTTTTCTAAAAACAAACTGCTCTAAGAAGTCTGAGAATGTCTATGAATAAGTACTTGCAGCTGAAGAAGAGTTTAATACACATGGAAAGAATGTATTTCTAAGTATCTCCAAGGACAAATCCCTATTTTTACACAGATTTTCACATTTTATTTTTTCCTGCCTCAAGTAAAAAAGATTTGCTCAGGCAAACGAGAGATTTCCTATTTAATTGTTTTGCTGTTTTTAAAATTAACCTCAGGACAAGGTAATTTCCTATGCAGCACTGGACTTAGGTGTTCACTTACTGCTTTGTGAGAAAGAGACTGTATCACCTGGATCTGTCTCTCAAGGAAGGACCCTCCAGAGGCCAAGCCCCTACATGGTGGTGAGGAACACATTTGTCATCTGGGGAGGCATCAGAGGTGTGGTTGGAAGATGTTGTTGCTCTTATCACTGCACTACCTCAGCATGATAGTTCAAATTTATTTAACATTGCTGTCTTCTGTGAATTAGGATGGCATTGCCCTTTCCTCTGAGCTGGCAAACATGCTGCATTAAGTCAATTGGCAGAGATGACCTAAGAATTGTGTACAAATAGTAGAAAACACACATATTTCCTTAAGCCTATTTAGTTGCTTACCACAGAAGCTCATTAAACACCCACCCTCCCCACCTGCCCCCTCTCCACTTTATTTGTGTTCATTAGGGCACTTGTCTCAGTAGTGTGTGTAGAGAAATGCTTTGAACTCTGCTGGAATTGTGGTTATATGCCACATAATTCCTAGAGCACAGAAGCAAAGATATAATCTTACAAAATTGGGTAATTTTGGAGGACAGCTGCTACTTGGTGCTATATCTATGAAAAGGAAAGCCAAGCCTAACTACCAAGGAAAAGGACAAGCATGAAGTACAGGGCCGCCACACTGGAAACCCTTGCAGTTAATCCAGCAGTAAGCAGACATCATCATCTTTTTGTCATGGTTCTTTTTGATATTTAAATTTCTCAGCTGTTTTGTATGTCAGTTTTCGAAAGAATATTTCAAATTCTGGTTTGGTTTCTCTGTTCCTATCAAAGCTTCCTGCCCAACACATTCCCATCTCAGCATTCTGTCTACCTACACACCCATTACGAGGTCTCCTTCAGTGGCAGGATTCATTGCCAGTGATCTCTGCCCTCATCTGTCTGTCTACACAAGTTGCTAAAAACACTTTTTGTTTTTTTAAGCAAGTTCTTGTCTTGTCAACAAGGCCTGCCTGTGTCAAGGTGGGACTAAGAAGTAGATTTAATTCTGGATGCCCATATGCAGTAGAAGATAATCTGAAGTTTGGCTGCTGTTCTTTAGCAGTATTGGACATTCTCTTGTATTCCAGATATATTTTGGACATTAACCTCTGTTGCTTTAGTTACATCTGTACTAATGAAAATTCCTGTAAAAGTTTCACAGTAAAAACTATCCCTAGGAATTAAGAAAGGGGAGCTTTCAGTTCAGTTCAGTGTTGCTAATAAATTCAATAATTCAATGTTGCTAATAATTCAATAAATTAAATAATAAGAAATTAAAAGAAAATAGGTCTTCTCCATGAAGAGGCTCTAGTGCAAGCAGGATAGTTACAATGAGCTACTGCAGCCATTGTCAAAACCTGTTTAAAATACGATTAGATCATTTCATTTTTGTACCATTTTCAGTTGGCAAGTTGTAACTTTGTTTTATGAGTGCTGTTTAATATACAAATTTCACTGGAACTTGAAGGAGACAGTAATAGTTGTGATGATTTAAGATTAGAAGTATTTGGATAAACATGGATGCTAGTTGTAATAGATCTGAATTGTCATCTGAGATTACATAATCTGATTTATCATTTCACTGAAGAATTGCAGATAATAGTTTACAATATATTTTCATATGTGGTCTTGACACTGTTTCCTTTAGTAAAGAATCCTCCTCTGTACAGCAGAAAAAAAAAGAGTTTTATTTTCTCCTAAGGACATGTAAGGTTTATGGAAAATAGTTACTTTCTATGTAGAAGAACTTCTATTATTTGCTCATTCACTTTGATCAGGGACAGAAGTTATGTTCTTCATGTACTTATTTCTATTTAATGCATTTTGTTTCTCCTTCATGTTCTGGAGCTGCTAGAGTAACTGCATTTGTGAAAACTTGCAGTTAATTTAATGTCTATTTGCCACAGTTAATAAAAGCACTCAAAAAAAATTGCTTCTTTGTCAACCTATTCTAATGATGATGGTGACTAGACAGGTCATGTCTCAGCTTCCAGAATCAGAGGGAGCAATGAAAGGATTCTGGTAGGAAAGTATAATTACTGTGTAAGTGTTTTTACAGAAGTGTTTTTGCATAAGTATCTTCACATAGATTTCCCAACCAACTCTTCAAAACTTTACTATTAAAATTTAATGGCTTGTTTAACAAATATTTTCTATTTCAGCAGTCACGAGCCAGGTAGCTATTTTCTCTGCTCAAAATGTCTGTCTGCTTGACACAGGAGATCTTTTTTCTCAATGCACGATCACAGAGAGCACGGCAGACAAACGAAGGCACAGTCACTTTCCATCCCCCTGCCAGGCACTGTGGTGCAAAGGCAAGGTTGCACCTTATTTTCCTCCCTCACTCAAGCCTGTAGCCTTTTTGTCAAGGGCGCTGAAGTACATCCAAATTTATTTTCTGATGCAGACTCCTGCTGACTGAAATCTAGGTCGAAACCTTGTGACCTTCCTTCACGTGCCTTCTCTCTGCTCCCCAGCAGCAGCAGCAGCAGCGCTGCTCGGTGCCGCACTGCGAGGTGCAGTGTTGGCTGCTGAGAGGCACACGGGCGGGCTGGGCTCTGCTGTTAGAAACCTTTCTTACGTAAGGACTCCGGAGTCAATGCACTGCCTATTTAAAAATATCATATTCCTCCAGGAATGCTGAGTTATTTCAGTAGTGATCCAGTAGTGTCTCCTTGGAGAGGGAAATAGCTTTCTGAGGTCATGGCAGAGGTCCTGCTCCTGCTCCTGGCAGTGGACAGCAATGACTGTCCAAGGAATGGGGTGAAGGCAGGGACACCACAGAGGTGACCTTCCAAGGTGAGGGGTAATTTATTTCTTGCTGCTCCATTCACAGCAGTGAGTTAGCAGCTAGTACAGGTAGGAATCAGATCTTCATTTGGTAGCAGGGGCAGAGAGAGTTAACGCAAAGTAATGGGAAGTAGAACATGAATCAAGCAGGAGAAATATAGCTTGAGTATCAGAGAAACTACTTAGCAGTAAGCTGTATTACAGAATCAGGCAGATTCCCAAGGAGAGATGACGGATTTGTACTGCTTGTGGCATTTAAAAGTGAGCTGCGCACAGCACAGCACATTAAATACGTTAAAAGGGATCTCACTGTCTCTAACAGAATGGCAGATTAGATTAATATCTCCACATACAAATATGTTGCTGTCCAGACAAAGATTTAAATAATTTCCAGAATAGCTTAAATAAACACAACAGAAACTAGATCCCTTTTCTTTACAATTGTAAGCAAAAAGTTTCAACTTGTTTTTCGTTTGTCTTGCAGAAATTACTTTCCTTCTATGAACCACAGTTGTATATTTTAACTTTTTACACTTGTTCAGTGTTATAGAATTCATTTAATAATCTGTATTTAATTAGATGTTGAAATGTGTATTTTTCATATATATATATATATATATATATATATATATATATATATATATATATATATGCATTTTTAGAGAATTAGGTGACTGGAAACACGTTGCATCATTTAATTTAACGAAACTGAATTACTATGTGCTTATTCTAGGCATTACCAAGTGGTATCTACATGGGAGTAGCATACTGTTCAATTTAAGCAAGAATTTCATAACCTGGACTTTCATTTTAACCACTTGAATAGATCTACCTTGCGTCTTTTAATGAATACTTTGTCCAGAATATCATACACACTCTACTGAATTAAATTCTCCATAGTCTGGAGCATTTACTTTCAAGAATATTTAATATGCAGCTGCCTGCTAACATACATTTCAAATCTCCATGCGAAGCTATGAAGTAGAAATAAGGCACTTATTTAAAAACTTCACGACATCATACAATTTTGCCATTTAAGACCATTTAAAGATTCAGGCACTTAGGTAACTTAATTTTTATATGAGGGAAGAAATAGATTTAGGCATTCAGAAGAAGGTGAAGTCAGAGAGTGCTGTGCCAGGTGTTTCAGCAGTAGAAAAGCTTAAACCATGGAAGGAGCAATGTAGCAGCAAAGCAGACCTGCTGAATAATTCATCACTGCCTTACACACTTCTGCTGCTCTACCATTATTTAGGAAAGAATATTATATTGTTATTGATTACAGCTGTTGCTGACACGTTTCATTTGCTGGGAGATGTGTGTGCATGCTTTGTATTTCCGACACTTTCACCATCACCAGAGAAACTTATGTATGAGCTCGATTAAAATTTAAGAGGCTGGATGTTATACACACGTGTACACACATACTCAGCATTTATCCCTAACACTTGTGGTTTGGGCAGGGTGAGCTTGCTTCATGTGTCAGAGGAGAAGCTTTCCCACAGACTGAGTTTTTGAAGTGATGAGAAACATTTCCTACAGGAGCACAAGTAACTTTGCCTTTACCAAAATACCACGGGGAAATCGACTCCTTGGTTACACCAACCCACTGCCCCATGCAGCCACGGGAGCGTGTCCCAAAGGATCTTGGAGCATCCTCTGCCATGAGAGGAGGCTCTGCTGTGCTGTGATCATGGACAGACCCATTTACACTAGCCAAACCCCCACAGTGCCCTTTCCTTAGGCTGCTGCAGTTGCTGGTACAAAATGAACTTTTGCCTGAAGTTGGCTAAAGGCCAGAGGAACTTGATGGCTGTTGCAGATGGTAGTACATCTTATTTGAACAAGGAAATGGAATCCTGTTCCTCACATACTTGAAAACAAATACACATGTGTATATGTTCAGGCATATCTATAGGATTAAGAGAGATAAGAGAGAATTGAATATCAATATGAACTATAGATTGAAATGTATATGTATATAGATATATGCCATTATTTGTGCTTTCAGATTTACACTGGAGCATTGTGAGATATTTTTAAATTTCTGATGATTTTTAGACTTCTGAAACAGTGAATGATATTTTCCTCTGTTAAGGAGAGGGAAAGTCAAAAAATAAACCAGAATTTTTTTTATTTATTTGGTTGGTTGGTTGGTTAAGCAATACCTGATGTAGATGAAAAAGATATTGTGATAAAATCTATATTGTCTTGAAACAGCATTGAGAAGATTCCAAGTGGTTGTGGTGAGCTTTGTCTTAAATGTTGAGCTTGTAGGGGATTCTGTGACAAATTCTGAACAGCACAGAAGGCTGACAGAAAATAAACTGCTTGTATCCTGGAGAAAATGCTTTCCTTACCTCTCCTTGCATGTCCAAATCCATTTAAAAAATAAAAAAAGGACTATAAACAAAATCCAAGGAACCCTGAATGCTTTAGTGAAGAATAATCAGATTTCCTTCCCTTGATTGAAAATCTACTTGGTGGAAATAAAATTCACTTTATACCAGACTTAATCCTTGGTAAGATACTGATCTGTTGAAGTCAATGGCTGCTCTCCCAATGATTTCAGAGCAAGCGCTCACTCCTAATGGCCAGTTTTCTCAGGTGGCAAACAGTGATTAGATTCATAAATATCTGCTTCCGCTCAGATTTTGGAAGAGCCAGTTCACACTTAGCAGGTCCCAGAAGCTTAGCAGATTACATGATTCCTCAATATATCAGTCATATATACAAAGCGTATCCCTGTTGGAGATACACAAGCTGATTTGGCAAAGCTTGAATGTCTTTAACTCTCTGAGTATTCTCTGATGAGGATTGCTCGATAGAATATTCCATAATATGACTAGAAAGTATTTCTTGCAGATTTACTCTTGCTCTCTCTCTCTGTCTTTCTTTCTTTCTTGGCCTAGAAGAGAATTTTTTTAAAAATTTTACTCCTTACAACTTATATGACAAGATTGATTTTAAATAGATTTCTTGTCACCTTGTCACCTTTGCAGCAACTCTGTATGGATATTGGATCAATACCTGAATAGAAATTTGTGAATATATCTTTAAAAATCATTCTTCAAAATGTTTGGCTTTTACTATGGTAAAAATGGGTGACTGCTGCAGATTTAAAAATAGGTTCTTAAAGGCTTTGATGCTTTTGCATCAAAGACATCTCTTCCTTCTACTATTTAGTTATTGTGATTTACCTAATGGAAATCCATACATAGATTTATTTAGTCATTGTTTTGATTCTTGGCAGCTAGTAAGATGAAAAGCAATAAATCTCTGAAACTTATCAAGAATGTTAAAAGCTACAGCTTATCATTATTTATTGTCTAGAGATTTTGGTATATCTGATTAATTTTCAAGATAAGTGCCAAGAAAAAAACAAAAAGAATGCAATGCATCTTTTACAGAATGCTCAGCAAAACTTACAATAATATGGTAGTGATTAGTGCAGAGCAATGCTTGCAGCAGTCATATAGTGCCAGTGATTATGCTTCAGATCCACTATAAAAGCAAGCTGTTCCTGATGTGCTCCTCAAAAGTAGGACAAAATGTTCTCCATTAGTCTGTTGCCACTTAACATCTTTCTCTACGTCATGTCTTGATTTTTCTCTCATGCCATCTGCAGAAAAAACATGTCTCTCAACCTTCTAGATCCTGAGATAGCAATATTCAGAACTGTAAGAGGAATTAGGCTGTGTGAGAAGTGAATCTTGTCATGGTGGTTTTGCAGAGGTTTTTAAAAATATAGAGACAAAGAACAAAGCTGACAGGTTTTTTTGATTTTTATCTACAGTAAAAGTAATTGTATCATTGTTCACATATAAAATCATCTGTAAAATTCACATTTAAAATTTAAATATAAATCATATTCTGTGATTTTAGTCTATTTTTTGCTGCCAAAATATATGAACATTTACACCTTTGTTCTCAACCTTAGTCATTAAGATTCAGAGTAATGTGAGAGCAGAATGCATATTGGGCCAGCTGAATGTACATTTTGTTTCTCTAGAAATGAAAACATTTCATAAAAATTTATACACAAATATGTGGTCATTGCCAAACATGCTCTGTGTGTGTATATACACACCTGGTATCACATGAAGAGGGCTCCCATTGCATAGAGAGCATTGTGGACTGTTGTGGCAATCTGCTTGTGTCCCCTTGCCAGTGTGTTCCCTGAAGCAGAGTGCTGATGATATGAGCCTGGATCCAGGTGTCCTACTGGACTGGCACTGTGGTGCTGAGCATTTCACCATCCCTGGCTGGCTCCTGTGGCTGCTTTGTACGTTTTCAGCTGCTTTTATAAGTGAAGAAAGAGCAGGAGTGTGTTTTTTCTGTGGGGCAGCACTGGGACCTCTCAGGACTGGTCAGTGATGAATGTGGAGTGGGGAAAGTGCAGAAAAAAAATGAAGTAATGCACCTAAATTCACAGAGATTTTTAGATAGAGGAGCACTTGTGACCTAGTGACACAGTGAATGGTGCCTTTTTTTGTACATACATTGCTTCCTGACGTGATAATGCTGTCTGTGCCCTAAAAAACTGATGCCAAGAAGCTCAGGGAATTATTCCATCTATGAGAAACATGGCTAGTTGGGAAAAAAAATTAGAGGCTTTAGTGGGGCTCTGCGATACAGTGACAAACTTGAGGCTTGTAAGGAGGCCTCAAGTGACTGGAAGGAGGCACCTATGGACAAAGAGGTACAGGAACCTTAGGAATGGAATGTCTTTGCCCTCTGTTGATAGAGGGCAGAAAATAATGGGGGATACAACTAAGGATCTCATGACAGGTCTCTGAGATGATGTCTCTGAGACATCATATGATGTGAAGTTTTGATGAAGCCAGGGAAAACTGGTGGAGATGTGCGTTGAAGGCATGTCTCACCCACCAGTGTCCATGTGTCATGTGGCAGATCTCTGAGACTTTTAACACGTAGAATGTTCTCCTCCTTTGGTTCTTTTTCTCTGTTTCAGGCATGTTCCCTTTCTCTCTCCTATATGGCTTCAGTTTTGAATTTCTTTTTATAATGAACTTCTTATTTTGCTTAACAGTGAATATTTGATTAACAGCTGCTCAAATATTCTCCAACTTCCACTCCAGCTATGGAGTTTTTGGTGCTGTCTCTGGTCTTGTTTAGTTGGTTTGTTTTGATTTTGGGGTTGTTTTTTTGTTGTTGTTGTTTTTGGCTTGGTTTGGTTTGATTTGGTTTGGTTTTTTGTTTTGTTTTTATCTGTTTTGTTTTTGTATGTTTATTTTGTTTTGGTTGGTTGGTGGTTTCATTTCTTTTTGTTGTTGTGGCATCTTTCACACTGGCTTTTTAATCTGGGAGTTTTTATCACTGCTGCTTTTTGCAACTCTCACTGGCATCACCATTTTCATTTTTCTTATTCCATTTTGCTTTCCATGCTGTATTTCATTCAGTAGTGAGAAGGGAGATTGGCAGGTATTTTCTGCCAAAAAATGAAGGGTTGGAAACAAAGGGTTTTACAGAAGCGGATAGAATTATTTATTGTGGGGGAAAAAAAATCTCAGTGATCTTTTAAAATTAATTGAAATACCTTCAGTACTGGAAACACAAATATCACAACGTTGTGGAAGAGCTTAGCCTAAAGCAGACTGATGCCAATACCGGGATCACAAGTGACTTATAGTCAATTGGCATTAAAGCTGATTGAAATCTGTGACACTTCTGTGAAAAAGATGCCCCTCTCTCTGGGATTAACTAGCCTTAGTTTATATTTACAGTGTGAATACAGCTGCTGTTGCCATAGGATATGATTGCCTTTCATATTCCGCGATGCACTGTGTCGTGTACTGTACTATATTATGTAGCATGGTTTTAAAGATTTTTCTGTTTTCCATTTTCCAGTTCAGAACTGAGGCATGCACTGCTTCTATGGCTTGCTCAGGGTAAGATGTGGATGTCTGTTTCAGAGAAAGGACTTGAATTTCAAGCTTGTGAGTCAGTGCCTTAGCACTCAAACAGTTGCTACTCTCTGACACCTGTCTAGTAATCAAAGACCAAAAAAGTGAAGGGTAAAATGTCTGTGGTATACCAAACTTTATACTGAATAAGAACCAGAGGGAAAGGATTAACCTAAAAAAGCCCATCCTCTAAAATGTTCTTATACTATTGAAACTGGGCCACTTGGGCACCCAGGGATTCAAGATTCATGGATTTAGGACAGCAAACATGAAGGTGCTTGGTTGTATATCCCCGTAGCTGAACAACCCACCAGGGATACTGGAGTCTTAGAGATCTACTCATTTCACTGTTCATGCATTTTATATTAGAAAGTTGTCAGGTAAAGAAAAAGAAAGGAAGAATAATGGAAATTTTATCACCCCCTCCTCCCCCTGAAATAGGCTTAAGTTAAACTTTAGGCATAAATATAAAGTTTATTCTGTGTTATTCTCATGGAAAGTAGATCTCTAAAACTACCTGAATGAGATATTTCAGGCATGCTCAGAAAAAATGCCTAGAACAGGATGTGCTATGAACCCATAAAATAGATAAACTTGATCAAATTCAGCATTTTTATTTATTTATGCAAAAATTTTATTTTGTATTTGTTTCAAAGAATACTATTTGTTCTTGCTAAGCATAAAAAAGGTACAGTTATATAATCTAGATGACAACTATCTGCAGTTTGCCATGTGCCCCTGAACATGATGAATAATGGGTGCAAAGAGAAAATATGGTTAATAATAATATTGTCTCTTTAATTAACATCACATCAATACAAGAACACTTCGGCATGTGTCTTCATGGACATGATTCCAACAGAACTGTTGAGTTATAGAGAAGAAATGTTACAGCTTTGAATTTCACTGTCTTATGATAAAATATTTCTAGAATAAAACTGAATTGGTTGGAAACCTCTTCCCTTTCTTTCCACTGTCTTCTATACCCATGTATACCTGTAAGCTGTTTTTTTCTATGTTATTGTGGTTACTTCTTTAACAATTTTCAGCAAATATTCCTTTGCCAGTATTCTTGACAAGTTTTATTTCTACACTTCAACATCCTCCTCCACTTAGGGGTAGAATAATGTCAGTCATCCTGCTCTGAAAAACAAATACGGAAAATGTAATTTCTTTTCTTTTTTTTCCTGTGGCAACATGCTTTTCTCTGTTTTTACTCTGGAAAAAATGCTTTGTTTTTTTTGAAGATGGCCCTTTTTTGGAAGATTTTATAAAGAATACAGCATCATGGATTTTTAGATTTGGAAAAGGAACAGCATCATCTTGATGGACACAGTGAAGTTTTAAGCAGTGACTGGAATATATGTGCCTCATTTACATGACTCTGTAATTTTAAAGGTCGCAAGATATTTCTTAATGTTTGTTTCAAGACAAGTAAATAGGATCATCAGATCATAGAATCGCTTATGTTGGAAAAGACCTTAAAGAGTCCAACCATTAACTTAACACCCCCAAATCCACCACTAAACCATTTTTGATCACCACGCCTACATGTCTTTTAAATACCTCCAGAGTTGATGATCCCATCATTTCTCTGGGCAACCTGTTCCAATGCTTGACAACCCTTGCAGTGAAGAAATGTTTCCTAATACCAAATCTAAACCTTCAATGGACCACCTTGAGACTGTTTCCTCTTGTCCTATCACTTATCTATTGTTGTCTGGGAGAAGAGACCAACACTCATGTCACTACAACATCCTTTAAGGTAATTGTAGAGAGCCACAAAATAAAAATAAATAAAAGAGCAAAATTCTGTTATCTAGCTCAGAGAACCAGCAGTGTGTCACAATTCACATTCATGCACCCTAGATGCTCCTAAGGGCAAGATGACCATTGTCTTGCAGTTTGGGGACTGTCTCCATTCCTGGATAACCCCTGAACTACACCACAGGATTTTCTGTGACAGCAGTAGTTGTCTTACAACTGTCAAGGACTGTGCCTCTAAACACGCTGACTCTGCCCTACTCCTATTTAGTTTATGAAGCTGGATAAACCTTTGATTTTTATAGTTCAGGTGACACTGTAAGAAGGAACACAGAATACTGAGAAATGAGTACATATATTATTATGGTTTTCTGTCCCCTACACTGAACCTCAGCAGTATCCTACTTCCACAATGATTCATATTTGGGGATTATAAACACCAGGAATTATAAATCCCAGAAGATGATGAAGCCCTGGGATTAAGCATGGATTTCCAGAACTCAAAGTTTGTAGAGGCAAATGCAACTGGGGACAAAGCCCAAAAGGGAAACTTGATTAATAGGGCAAACAAATATGGCTGATTCTAGGATACCATGTTTTTTAAAAGTTTTTAAAAAGTTTTTATGAAAAAGTAGTCATATCTGAAGAATGAAAGCTAATATTCTTAGTATGCACTGCCTCATAATTCTGTATGTATTGAGAGGTCCAATTGCAAGAGTCATTATTAAAAAGCAGAGCTTTTTTCCTGAAGCCACATATGTGCATGCAACTTGTTTCCTTTGACTTGGCAGAAGACTTCAATGAGTAAAAACCAGTGAAAAGGAATTAGATACCTATCTATCTTCTGTATTTTTGGGTTTTTGGTTGGTTTTGTTTTATTTTGGAAGGGGGAAATATTCAATTTAAGACATTCAGATGCTTTCTTTAATCTAACCGTACTGTTTTATGGAGTGCTATTTCTTTTCAGAGGTATCCCAATTTTCTTAGTTTTCTGATCTTATGTTATGAAGGACACCAACAACATACCTTGCTGAATATTCCTATGTAGTATGGATGCTCCTAAAATAGTAAGATCTACTAAAATCCCTATTAAAAAGTGGAGAGATTCATTTCTGTGCATAAGTGCACATGCATGTTGATATAGAAACACATTATGTGTCTTCCTACTTCCTTCCCTCCTTCCTGCCTTTCTTCCTTTGTTCCTTTACACATTACTGCTTGCAGATTTCTATTGTCTTTTACCATCCAGGAGGGATATCAATCATTTCGAGGCTGAAGTTATTTTCAGGAAAATGCTCATATTTTCAGGAAAATGCTTTTCATATTGAAAAATAGTTGATTTAATAAGAGATATGAAAGCTTCTTTTACCTGTCCATGGAGTCTAAGAATTTGACTGCCCTTATGTTGTCACTGCAAAATTGAAGCAGAAATACGAATACTTCTGCAAAAGACATTCTTTCAGTTTTGCTTTTTTATTGCTGAAGCAGCTTGAATGGCACAGCATAGGTTCAGATACTGAGGATACACAGCTGTGAGAAGTGTACTGTTAATTTTATCATCTCAGAGGGAACCAGGCCTGAAATAGGTTATTCCAATTTGGTTCTGTTGCAGAGAATTCATCTGGGCCTGTCCTCAGTGTCTGCTTGGAGCACTCAGACGTCATCTTTGAAGCTAGCTGAGGGACTATACTGTTATCCCAAAGGAAGGAGAGTGGATTTGTTCCATTTGTGTATTTGTGCTCACTTTTATTCTGAATGTGATAGAGTAAAATGAGGCAAACTCAGGAGTTTTACAAGCTCTGTGACATGGTGTGGCTCCTAAGTTTAACTAAAATCATATTTACTTAAGCATGCTTGGTTTGATCCAGCAAACATTGTACATTCATATTCTGATTGAAAACTAGGAGAGGCTGACTGCTTCTGTAGAGGTGACATGATACTCTGGCTGAAATGTAAATTACCTAACTCAATCCCAAGATGTAGTTCCCAGAAATACCTCATTATTGATACACACACACCTCTTCTTTTCTGACCAAACTCTTCCTGAAGTGCGATACTTTTTCAAACTAGCATAGAGTTCCTCAGAGAAATAGTTATAGAACCTTCCAAATGAAGTCACAACAGGAGCATGTGCAACTAAGTAGTGTTTTCCCCTTCCCTGCAATTGGAAACCATTGCCTTCTTTGCTCTGAGTCTGTGGTGTTTCTGGACTAGAAACTCCTAAGGTGAAAAGGAAAGACATTTTTGTTGTTGCCATTATTATCTTAAAAAAAACCCACCAAAAAACTCCAAAAAACACTGCACCCCCACACCTCACCACACCCTGCTCCCCTCACTGTGATTCCAGATTTGAGCAGACTGGCATTATGCTAGATTGAAATCTTCCTAATAATTTAATTTGAGGGACATCAAATGGGTTTATAAAAGTTTTGTCCTTATTACATGGAAACCAGTTAACACTCAGTGACTGTTGTGTGAACAGGAACATGTTTATTCATGCAGTAAGATACAAATCTTATAGTACTGCTTTTTTTAATTAAAAAAAAAGTTGACCTCTCTAATAAAAACAAAATTGAATCAATTTTCCTGGTTCCTTTCTGAGACAGTAGTGGTGATAAGTCATAACTGCTACTGAACATCTATTTAAAAGCCAATGGCTGTCAGTGCTTTAGTATCTCAATCATCACAGTATTTCTGGGTTCATAAAGAAGCAAAGGCTACATGCTGCTCTCCTTGAGTCAATGAGAACTTTGCATTGATTTTGAAGGAAGAAAGATGAAGACCCAAGTGTGAGATCTCAGATTTTACATTCTGGTTATCAATGATAAATATTGACTTCTTTCATGGCAAGTACTAAAGATTATTTTCTCCATTTTACAAGTGACAAAAATCAAAGCTGAGAGGTTAAATGCCTTGTGTTCAGCCACAGGTAAAGAACATGGAAGAGCTAAGAAGCTCAGAGAAATCTTGACAGTCAGCTCTAAACTGAATCTTGTGGAAATTTGGCAGTTATAGGAGGCAGCAGATGAGACAGGAGGCATATACTGACTAGAGGGCCAGGGAAATGCAGAGAGATGCTTAGGGCATTAAGTTAAGCATGGGCTAAAAAAAAAAAAACCTAAGAAAAATTTCCAGACATAGATATGAAGTATGTACTGCTCCTAATGGAGGCATGGGGGAGTCACTTTGAAATCAGGACTTCAGGGGTGTGGGAGCCCAGGCTGGGGATCCTGATCTTCGTGCTCACTGCCTGATGAGGTTTGACAAGGTCTCACACTGCTTCACCGGCACTGTGGGAAGCAAAAGTGCAATGTGCAGATACAGAAGTGCCAAGTCTGGTATACTTTATTTGGAGAGGCTGAGATTGATTTAGCCAGGTTTCTCTAGATTACAAAGTAAGAGAAGGAGCTGAATGTGCAGGCTAGAAGCCCTTTTAACCTTAGAACATGAAACCTTCTGCACTGGTCAGCTTTTCCTAAAGGCCTTTCAATGGAAAAAAAAAAAATTCTTTAGTATTAAATGATTTAACTGGCATGATGCACAGCACAAGGAATAGGATTTTGTTAGCTTTTTGCTGAGAACAGTTTTGCTGTCTGGAGTTTCTGCAGAGGGGAAAAGAGGAAGAAAATAACAGCTATAGGGGCTGCGTGTTGCACAAGCTGGATTGCTATATTATGTTTCAGTTTTTTCATTTTCTTTCATAAGAATTCAAATTTACAGTAAAAATTATCTGTCACATTTAAATAGGTGGTAAGGATTATTACTAAAGAAATAGAAAGAACATAGAGTATTTTCCTGATATTCCCCATTACATGTGTAGTAGCTTCCCTGTTACCTAGGAGAGGAAGCAATGTATGTTAGGTATAGAAATTAGAAGGAGATGGGAAATGCCTGTAATTGGTCCCTAACTGTCTGTGGAAAGAGATGTTGCAAGCAAGAAAAATATTCTTGTTAGGTGATGATTTTGCATCCTAATTAATAGAGAAAAGGGAAAAAAAAATCCAAAAGAATTTGCAATTATTTTGAAAAAAGTCTGAATGTATAGTCATCAGCCATAAAAAGTGTAATATGCGTTTCATTTATATGTGTATCCATGCATAACTACTTATAAATTCTCAGTATCACTGACTATTACTGGGCTGCTGAAGACTTATGTTAAATAGATAGACTTGCATTTAAATGCTGATCTCAACTTTCCACAAGGGACCAGTAAAAAGTCTTTCAGTAGAAAAGGCTGGGATCAGCAAAACATGAAATCATTATAGCTGCAGACTTTCTAGACCTGCTTTGTATTAAGCTTTTGAAAGGGACATTTGTTTAAGGATAAGATAGCTTTATCTTGCCTTGAATGTTTAATCTTATTCTATGGCAGAACCCCTGTATTCTCACAGCAAGGGCAGGGAACAAGAACTGGGCCACAGACCTGTCTACCCCCTCCAAACTGATGCATGAGAAGCCCTGATG
This sequence comes from Melospiza melodia melodia, assembly GCF_035770615.1. Lineage (NCBI taxonomy): Eukaryota > Metazoa > Chordata > Aves > Passeriformes > Passerellidae > Melospiza > Melospiza melodia. The sequence continues at coordinate 98,828,059 of NC_086195.1, read as the reverse complement.
CAATCTTACTCTTAAAGGATGTCTATATTAGGCAACCTGGAAGTCTTTGTTCCAGGTTGATGATTCCATCATTCTTTACATCATCATTTATCAGAAGATACCTGTGAAGATTTACCTGGGTGAGTGCCCTAGGGGATATACCAACTTTTTCCTCTTTCCCTTCCCTTACTACAAGCCAAGTTAAGGTCACAACTCCACTGCCATGGAGTATGACTTTCTCACCCTGTCAGGTTCTTGTTGAATTTTACCATTTATTTGGTCATACAGTGATGTTGCCATTTCCCTATGGAAGCAGAGTGAGAGGCTAGAATGAAGTGATCTGCATTTTTTTTTTTCAATGGAAAAAAAATTAAGGTACCCATGTTTATGTAGATTTTACTTTTTTTCCATAATCTGGAGTTTCGCTGATATATTACAAAGGAGCACAAAAGGATCCCATACCAGTGTCATCCTGTGGAAATGTGAATGAAAAATTGTAGATTATCTGACCTTTAACTGCAAATTGATTCATCCTTCATCTGCACTCAAGTCATTGGGATTATTTCACACCTGGGTTATCCCTAAAGTCTGCAGCCTGTAGAAGACAGGAACAATGCTACAAAGAGATGGTAGGTAAGGTGATTTGCATTTGGATTTGCAGAAGTAAAAACATTCAGTAGTATGATAGTAAAAATTGTTTAGAAAACCCTTTTTTTTTCCTCCAGCATATATTTTTTGAGTTAAAAATGCCTTGTCCTGGCTTCTTGCTGCACCAGCTTTTTTTGGCTTTCACCTGACAAAAGATAACTCCTCATTCTTTTCCCACTTCATGATTCTTGAAGAGGCAGCACGTCCAAAGGCACTTCTTTTATATATCTGTTCTTCATCTTTTCATGCTCCTTTTTGCCTTAGATATTAATTTGTTTTAAATGAAGATTTTCTCAAGGTAGCTTACCAAATTCACCTATTCACTACTTTAAAAAATTATGTAAAAACCATAGTGATCACCATGACTTCATAAGCAAGCTGATTATTGCTCTATTCTTCTGAAATATGAGTGAATGGATGTCTTCTGAAGTAAGAACTATGAATATTGACCACAGATACACTGAAAGGATGGTATAAAAAGTGGTTGCATGCTTGTGGTAAGCACAGACCTCAAAGAAAGAATCAGTTTTCTTGTAACAGCCATATACAAGGCCTGTTATTTGTTCATATACAAAACAAAACTAAGAATTCAACATATTGAGAGGATCAGAGCTGAACTTAAGTGCAGTTGTCTTTTTAATAGCTGCATGTACTAAAAATAGCAACTTAGAAGTTGATTGTTTAAGCTCCTCAGAGATGCATGACATGTATCTGAGTCTATAATTTGGCATCTGGGATATAGAAACTGTTGTCATCTGAAGATTTGCTTATAATCCAATGATAGATGGCATAAAAAAATCTCTGTTCCTAGAAATGAAGGGTGGTCAAGGAAACAAGCTTTGAAATCCTTATTCTGTTCCCTTTTTTTACACTAACCATGATTCTACTGAAGTATTCATATACCTGATGGATGGCAAACAGGAACATTGTGACAGAAAGTGCTCTGCTTGGTAATCCAAGTGCTTAGAGGTAGATCACATCTGAGCTGCTGAATTTTAGCTCTGTGTAGGTGGAATGTAGCCAAACAGTGTCCGCATAGTTTGTGCACTAGTGTATAATTAGCCAAGCACTTAAGCTTTCCTTTTTGTTTTTGATCTTTTACATGTGATAGCTAATGTTCTGTACATAAAAATGAGACAAAGTGCTCTCTCCAATTCTTTCAGAGTATTTCCATTTATAGAGATGTCAGAGAGCTTTGTTTTGTTATAATTCTAGGGAACATGAATGTCTGAGCTTTGAACTGATTAACATCTTGTGCATGCAAATCTAACACAAAAGAATCTATTTACAGCTTGACTTCACAGCAGATTGCTACCATATTAGCAAACACCTTTAAGTTGTTTGAAAAAGTGATGATTTGTTATTTCCTTTAGGCTGTGTATCTCTCACTTATATATGGCTGCTTTTTTCTCTCTTTTAATAATATCCCCATCATCAGCACCACCACCAAAAAAAAAAATCCCCAAAAAAACAAACCCAAACCTTTAATAATAGCTCCCTAGGTTGATGGATAATATTCATTAAATAATATAAAGTGTGGCATGGAAACGTCCTCTTTCAGTCTATCTGTAGTTATCTTCAAGGTTTTACAGATGGCTGCAAGACAACCCATAGAATCGTAATGCAAATTAGAACTTCAGTGTGACTGTGACTGAGTATGAAGAAATTGTGCAACTAAATGCATCAGAATAAATTAGTAAAGACATCTCTTTTAAATGGCTTAAAAAACAAATTTCTGTTTAGCTCTCTCTGCTGTACACATATATTATCAATTTAATATTGAATCAATGCAATTTCTGCTGTAGAGGTAAAACCTGATGCACATTCATTAGCTACAGACACCAATAAAAGGAAAGCTGAATGATCATTCAGACTATTTTACGATCTCATGCCTAGGAGTGGTTATTTTGGGTCAAGGATATTGTGAAGGAGAGGGCAAGTAAGGACAAACAAGAAAGCTTCCTCATTTGCTCCTCTGTTGTGCCTGTTCTAAATTTGGCTGTTTTCAGGGAATTCAATCCTAGCATGTTTAAAAGCAGTGCTGAATGAACAAAACCTTGTCTGCAAAAAGGGGACCCAATTCTTAGTTGATGGGAGTTATCATGGCTGCACTTATATCAATTAAGCTGTGGGTTGCTACATACAATATTCTAGAAAGCACACACATATTCATATTCAATCTATGTATATCTTTATTGTAAGATAGTAATGAAGAGGAAGTCAGAATTGGATAAATGTTTACATTTTTAATGGGCATAGGGAGTAAATCTATTCAAAGGTAATACAAACATATTTTTGTAGTTAAATTTTTGTAGTAGACTAAGAAATGTGAAAATAAAGACTGGTAAACATTAAATAATAAAGTTGTAACAGTAGAAATTTCACATTAGAATGCTTACACAAAAGAAAGATTAATTTTAGGATTCCACTCATAATTTTTAGGAGCCCTAGTCTTGGAGACGGATTCTGTTGCATTAGATATTATCCAGTTACTGTAAAGACCACAGCTGAAGTACTGTATCAAGTTCTGGGCTCCCCAGTAGAAGAGAGGTATGGACATAGAGACAAGGGCCACTAAGATGTTTAGGGGATTTGAGCATCTCTCCAGTGATGCAAATGCAGAGAGATCTGGAACTGTTCAGAAAAAGAGAAAAGAAGGCTTGTGGGGACCATACCAATGTGTATGAATGCCTAAAGGGATTGAGCAAAGAAGAGCAATACACTCTTTTTAGTGGTGCCCAATGACAGAGCAAGAGGTAAAGGCACAAACTGAAACATAGGAGGTTGCTCTTGAGTATGGGGAAACATTTTTTTTTCACTATGAGGGTGACCAAGCTCAGGGACAGGTTGTCCAGGGAGATTGGAAGTCTCCATCCTTGCAGATATTCAAAATCCATCAGCATTTTGTCCAAAGTAACCAGCTCTGTGTATCCCTGCTTGAGCATGGGGGGTTGGATTAAATGGAGTCTCGAAGTCTCTTCCATCCTCAACAATTCTGTGGTTCTGAGAAACCAGGCTGCTAACTAGTGAATTTTTTAAAGTTTGAAGCTTGTTTATGGTGCTGGACTTTTGCAACAGTGAAATGAGGACTATTTTAGGCATCCATTTTAATTTATCTATTAGAAGACTGAAAACTCAAGGAAAATAAATTATTGTCCTATGCTAATGTGAGAATTAGTCTTATACTTTATGTGTAGTGGAACTTATATTTGTGCAAATAGAGTGTAAAGAAAGTAGCTGAGCTAACTAACATGCTAATTCCTCTTAATGGCAGAAGAAACAAAACTGATGAAAGTGAGACTTCACTGAATGAAAAATATTCCAAGACTGGGGGGAGCCAGTGTTTCTAAGAAGGATGTGAAGTAACTAAACCTGAAATTGAAGCTGGCGCTTGGATGTGAACCTTACCATCCCTCTTTTATAAGTGGCCTATTTTCAGTAGATTACGATACTGAGACCATTCTATGCTAATAAGAAGGTATAAAAATATTGCATACACACACTCACACACACACATGCACGCACTACTGTTACTCATGATGTACCTTAAAGTACAACAAAGCATGAAGAGTAGGATGCAAAGAGCAATCAGAGGGAGGAGAGCTTCTGTGAGAGGCTGACATCACAGCTTTTTCAGGTAGCTCTTGAACAGACTGAATATGGAAGGGAAGAGCAGGTGTTCATCTGAAATAAGGTCACCAACGAATAGAATACCAGACACAGTTTGCTAAAATTGGGTCTGACTCATTTTGGAACAGTATGAAACATTTTTTCTAAAGAGGACCAGTTCTCAAAAGGATTTTTTTTTTCTCCAAAGAGCTGGTTGGTCAGTCTGCTTTTAGAGTATCATATGAAGGGCCGAGTTGGTGAGAAGTGCTGTTACTAAGCCATTCAAGCTTTTATTGTAGAACCTTTGCTCGTCTTGTCTTCATGAGAGTAGTGAGGGTTAGCCAGTACAGTAAAATTATGCTCAAGTATTTTTTCTTTTCAGTTATCTTATATTCTTTTCTGCCACTCTTCAATCTATTGTATGCCTACAGAGCATAATAAATGTATCAAAATATAGTATTGTCAAAATATAATGGAACTGTGATTAGCACAATAAAAGCTGAAAGCACTGAAACCAATAAATAATACCAAATCTTCAAGAAAAATCCAAATTAAGACTTCCTAGGTATTTATGAAATGTAACCCTGAATTTATTGTCACATACAAGCAAAATGCTAAACAATTTTTAACAAGAACAGACCTTAGTGATCAGAGATATAACAAAGAAGGACATATTAGGCAGCCTTATAAAAGATAATTTCTTTTCTGTTCCTGTCTGAAAAATATGGCTATTAATCAGTCAGACATTGTGTGTTACCCAAACACTGAATTAAGTCAATCACCAGAGAAAAGACAGTAGAGTATCAGAGATAAAAGAGCTTGTACACCTTTCGATGAAAAGAAAATTTAATAGGAGAGTTTTGGGGCTCCAACTAAATAAACAGTTTCCTTTGTGGTCCTTCTGATTTCTTATCAGTCATGTCTGCTGATGTCCTTTGCCAGCCTCTCATTCTCAATGTTTTCTCTCAAAAACATCTCTCAAGATGCTTGTTTTATTGAAGTCTGGTTAAGGTCAAATAGATATTGACCTGCCTCTTTTTTTTTTAGGTTCTTGAACTCATAGTTTTAATTTTTGAGACTTCTCTGTCACAACAACTAATGTTTTTTAGCACAGCAAAATCTAATGGAGCATTACTAAACAAGGGACACTACCTTTTCCTTATGCTCCTATTTGATTTGGAAATATTAGATGATGTGTTAAACAGCTCTTTAAAAATCTTGAAGATATGACTGGTATCACCTTTATTGACATTACTCCCAGATATTCATATTGTATTACTTGTTTCAAAATGGAAAGAGATCTCCTTTGTAGGATCAGAACTGGAACAGTGAAGATTTAAGAAAACCCATGCCTCTGCATTATTCTGCAAATCCTAATTAAAATAAATTTTTTAAAAAAGCAAATTACTACTTTTCTAGTATCTTGTAATATTTTTCATTGAGACCATTTTTACATTTCAATTTTACATTGACTTACATTTCACCCTCGATTTTGATGGCTTTTAAAGCACATATATTAGCTGCTAATACAGTCATGCTAGATCCACGAAGATTCTCAGTTCTGTTGCTGCATGTTCAGTTACTGATAAATTACAGAGGGGATCATCCCAAGTATGATGTCTTTTGCGTCTGATGAGAAAACGCAGCTGCATGGTTCACACTCAGATAAGATTAATATATCTATACTGTGCTGGGGAATTTTCTTGCTGGCATGTTGAAGAAATCTGTTGAGTTTATGTTAAAGTCATTAATAAAGTTGATGATGAGATTACAGATGATGACGATTTTCAGGATTAAATTGTCATAAAAAATACTAGAGATTGTTCTTATTAAGGATGACAGTACATTTCCAGCTATCTTAATACCTAAAATGTTCTGTCTAAATTGAAATTCCTAACCTATTACTACCTGAACTGATAATTAGTCAAATTCTTTAAATTCCATTTTCTATGTGAACCAATAAGTAGCAAACCAACAATTCATTACTTTTCATTTAAAATACAAATATGGGGAAAATGGGATGATATAACATTTGACTATTTGAATTTGCCTTTAAGAAGGTTTACTCAGGAGATGAACCTGGACTTGTCAAACATCTTTTGTCTATCAAGGAATTCACTTAGAGCCTAAAAATATATTAATTTGAGCCAAGGGTAAAATCCTAGCACATTGCAACAAAATATAAGGCTGCTTTGGCTTCAGAGGTTATCACTAATTTATTGTGGTTGCCTAAAGAAAAAAATCCTGAGAAACTTGAATTCAAATGTTCCTAATTCATTTACATTGTGATGACAACTTAATCTGAATTAATCTTGCTGTTAATATTATTTTCTTCACATATATACTTTGCCAATTCCATTCAGTGTCTTTGCTTTTAGGAGGGGATCTTGATGGTTTGAGATATTTTCTGAGAAATTTCAGAGAGTTTTATTACCAACATGCTCTAAAATTTCAAGCATGACTTGGCATTTTCAATTCTTCTATTTATCTTTGCCTCTGTATTTCAGTTGGTCATGTCCTCAGCCTCCATTCTCCGACAAGTCTATGGACTTTGGTTTCTATCTGGAGATATGGTTTGTTTAGTTAGCAAAAGCACTCAGCTGTATGCCAGAAGCTGTGGTTATTATTTAGAACTAACAATGTTGGAAATGCAGTGCTTGTTTTTTCAGTACTTATTTTGGTTCTGTTTGAAGGCACCGGGCCAAAGTCATGAACAATATGAAAAGTTATAATTCTATTGATGTTGGTATATTCAATCCTCTAAGTCTGAGGTTAGATTGGCCCATTGCCTATGCATTTCAACTTTCAGAGGATCTGATACCAGAGCAATGGACACAAAATGCATTTGCCTGTCAGTCTTTTTCAATTGCTTGACATTCGGCATGGTATATCCTCTATAGCTGTAATTATAGTTCTCAAGGGATAGTCAAGACACAGAGCTTTCATTTCAGACAATGCTTGCTGCCTCAGGAGGGAACAATAAACATGCAGATATTCTTACACAGCCACTGGCACTCACAATAGCTGTTCCTAGATGTATAGGATCATAATGCCGACAAATTGTATGGTTTGTTGTACATTTTTTTATATAGTTGCCAGCAGTCTCAAATTGCAAATGAGTCCAAAGAATTAATTTATAAACTTCAGCTATGCTAGTATCAATAGCCCAATGAAATGCTAAAGAGAGTTGCATAATAAGTTTACAAATATGCATAGACTGCACATTTAATTTCAAAGTTGCCCTTATGTGCCTGGTAGGTAAACACTTAGATTGGTAGGTGTAAACTGAAGGTGAGAGATGGAGTCTGTTGAGGTTTCCCTTCTCCTGCATCAGAACTTGACCACACATTGGGAAAAGTATAGGCACCAAAATGGTCCTCTGGTGCTGTCCAGCATTCTCCTTGAGAATCAGCCAACTTTGCCAACCATTGACTAGGAGCAAGTGCTGGAACATCTTAGCACAAAGTCTCTGCTCTCATCAAACACAGGTGAGTGCAGAAACAAAAGACTGCTGCTAAAGGAATCACTGTGCTATAGGAAGCTCGCTCGCAGGCAAGGTGGGCCTGCATGCTCGGTCTGGGGTGTCAGTCCATCCACTCACTGGCTACCGCAGATAAGACCTGGGTAGCAGAATGAGCTGCCCTCTCCCTCCCGCTCTGCATGAGACAGTATGACCTGGCTGCAGGAATCAGAGATGGAAATGGAAATGGTCTGTCATTCCTTGTCATAAACAACGGCTGTTCGGAAGAAATTGAAAAAGGTTCTAAAGTGGAGGCAAAAGTGCATTCCTATTATAAATGTCATTTATTTAAATACCAGGATCACTGAAAGGGTATTTTATTCATTTTCTTGCTTTTGAAAAATTGAAGAAATATGTCAGAGAGTTTCACCTCAATGATCACAGTACAGAAAGCAAGGAAACAAGAGGTCAACTGGCAGTTGTCGGTTTTCCCATTACATTATACATCCGAAAATTAGGCTCTCAGTGATTTGCCATTTGTGCTGTTTAATGCTTTCATCCAGTTTTCAAAAATTCACTTTAAAAAAATAGCATTGAAACTCACAAATACTTAATTCTGTCAGAATGCAAGTAAATTAGCATAATTAATAATTAAATTGTTATGCCTTCTTGTTCTGAAGGTACTTTGAATACTGTTGCTAAGCCATTTTTTTTTTGGGCACTATAAAGGTTATCAGTTCAATAGATTATTTATCCAGTATCTTTAGTTTAAGGTTTTGTTTTTTTAATAAAGGTAAGAAACTGAGAGGCTGATTAGTTTTGTTGTCTTAGCTGGAGATTACTAAATGGATGACTTCTTTTAGAGTTGTGTTTGAATAGGTTTGGACGCATTTCACAGGAGTGTGTACCTTTTCCATTCACAGAATTCCCACAGAAATCGTGATCCTAGTAACTTCAACATCTTAAAAATACTTGAATGACTTTGTTTTCAGATGTTACTGTGATCAGCCAAGCTTCTGTGTGACTAGAGAGAAGGAAGAGTGAAAGGTCTCTTGCATCTTTTCTTCAAAGCCATACATCTTTGTCTTCATGTGACTTCATGTGTACATCTTTGTGTTCAGGGCAGAAATAGTTTTAGGATGAATACAAGCTGGCAAAGAAAAGAGGGATTTTCTGGACACCCCACATGGCCTACATTTATAAAAATGATGACGAAAATGAGGGCAGATGTGAAAAAAGTTCAGGTATTTTTAGGGACATATATTTGCTCCACTCACTCCTCATGTACATAACTATGAATGAAAAGGTAGAGGATTAGGTTCTGAATATTCAGTATCAGAAATTCTCCACTCTAAACATTCATGTGTGAGTAGTCTGCTGTTCTTCCACCCAAGCAAGAGAGGAAAGGGAAGGAAAAGAAGTTAGTGGTTTGCTGTGAAAAAACACTGGTGTATTGAACATCCTTTGAAAGACGAGCTTTGCAACAGGAGATGTGCACCACAGCTGAAAGACATAGGAGATCAAATTAGGGGCCACAAAAAGAAGTACAAATACCTTTAATCAAAATTCATTTGCCTTGTCTAAACTCAGAAGCTAAAAGTAACCCAATTCTGCTAATCAGAAACTTAGTGGATTTTAGACAAATTATCCTAAAATTGTGACACATTTTTAACCACTGAGAACAGGTTTTTAATTAATGAAAGAATGATAACTTTTCAAGATCTCATCTGCACACCAGGGTAAGTCACAGGAGGATACATGTGCTGTGGATTATTACACTAGGATTATTACACTAGAAACTAGGATCATTAAACTAATAGTTTATGAGTTGGTCAGAGTAATCAGAAGAACATCTTATGTTCTTTAAATGAAGAAGACTGCCAATTTAATTATTTAAGAGTAAAATAATTAAATAATGAGATAATTGAATAAATTTTAGGTTTCTCCTGATTTTTGCTACTAGCCAGCAATCTGATAATTTCTTCCTATCAAAAAAGAAGTGGATTGATTTTAAGGATTTAAAATCTTTTACAGGACTTAAATTAGCTATGATTGATAATGTGCCTGCAAGGTTTCAGAGCCTTATTGATCATACAGAGTTTGAAATTTCTCAGAATTACTTTGCAAAATGCTTATGAACTCCCATGGGACTAAAAAGAACTACATAGAACTTGAACTAAATGCATCCTTGATTTTTGAATACCAATTTAAAATACCTGGTAAGAAAAATGGACCAAAACAATAATTTAAATTCAACTGCATTTTAAAATTTTGGTAAATTCAGTTTTGATTATGAATGTATGCAATGTTTTAATTAATTTTGAAAATTAAATTAACATTTGAAATTATATTGTGAAAACATAATTTAAATAACACCAGAACTCAGAGTAGTTGGCTAGTCCTTTGGCTTTAGAGGGGAGTTTGGATTTGTTGCATTCATTTTCAGCTCTCCTTCATGGATTACTGAATGTTTCTGTGCTGTAAGGCTGTCTTTTCCCCCACCTCTCCAAACTGTGCTCTTGGGCCAGTTTCAGGGAGCATGCATAACTAACTTCCATCACTTCAGCACAAATAAAATAAGCTGCTGGAGTCTTTCTTCCCCCAAGTCAATAGCTGTGCAACTGCATGCCTCCTCCTTTTATTCATCTGATTGTACATATTGCTTTACCCAGAAAAACCTGCTTTATATGCCTATCTTCTCAATATATTTTTTCTTTGTCTTCCTGAGTCTTAAGCCATATATATTTTTCTTCCTCAGAAACCATCTTCCAGAGAGAACTAGAACTAAACCTCTTTAAGGGCTGAACCTTTCAAAATGACCCATGGCAGACAGACTCAGTGACTTTAATTTGCTTTTACCTTCCCTCAGCAAAACAGAGATCACAATTCAGTAATCTGCTGGCAAGAAAAACAAATAGTGACAACATCAAGCACTCTGGATTCTCAGAGAGCATTCCAAGTATAAAAATAACCACGTTCATATTTGTTTATTTTACCTTTTGGTTTTAGAACAGTTTAAGTCCACCTGAGTGATATTTTCAAATTCTCTCCTGCAACTAGGGATCTACATGTATATTTTATTTACAAGCCACATGGCCTTCTTCCTCAAAATGCTCATGCATTCTTCTAAGTTCCAAAAAGCACAGTAGAGGCTACAAAATATCTGAAAAATCTTAATATTAAATATGAAATGTGCAACTTCCCTTGGACTGACTATTCCTTCCCTTTATTGGGAATGCAAGAATAAAAGAGGAGGGCATAATTGCAGTTCTTTACACAGCCATTTTATTCTCAGTTCTGCTCCAGCAAAGGTGAGACTAAGGACAGTTTATCCTGTTGCTAAACAGGAAGATTTACTTAGCTCAATCAGTCTCATATACAAAATTTCCCCTTTGATGATATTGTTTATTCTCATTGTATGAGTCGTTTTTACACTTAAGTGACTTCAGAATTGAGCCTGCAGTGAAGTCAGTGTGAGTGAGGACACTGTTTTAGAGGCCTACAGTATGCTTATTTTAAATGGAAGAAAATTCTAGAAGAAACCCTTTACTTTCTTACTGCAAGTGGAACTGAAGCTGAGAGGGAGCAGTAATTCTGCCTCTGGGAGCCGGGGGCATGGGGGGCAACACTAGAAGAAAGCTAAATTTGAAGTCTGTTTAAAACAGCAGAGACTATGAAAGCCAGCTTGCATAACAGGGTAGAACTGTACAGACATTTCAAGGTGTGCAGCCCTCTAGTGTTTTAAGATCAAATACTGTGAACAGTGGGATCCAACAGCTTTTCTCCAGCTAAGGGAACTTTCTGCTGTGCCAAACAACTTTTGCATTTTCATTCCCAGCTGAAGTGTAGCAATGAAGAGACCTGATTCAAGTAAATTACTCATGCATCAGCTGCTTGCCTGTATCTCACTTATATGGAACAGGTTACAAGTTCCAGTAGCTTTTATAATCAATACAGCAGCTCACTGAAGAAGGCATACTCTGCACAGACAGATTTTGTCATCTATTCTGTAAGTCTCATACTTGCCAGATATGGTATATTGCATAAGATCCCTTTATATTATGGTGCTTTGGAATAATTCTGAATTTCTTGAATTTCATTGAAATAAATAGAATCCTACTTTTTTACTTTCAAAAAGTGAATTTGACCCGGTGATCTAATTTGGTTCATTGTATTTTACCAGTCACTTAATGTACCAACTTTTTGAGTAAAATGCTTCCACAGAGGTGCCTACTCACCTGTTCTGGAAACTTAACTCAAAAAAACCATTCCTCCCCTCAAAACAACCCCAAAAACAAGCCCCAAATGAGCCAGGAGAATATCACACACAGACCCTGCTGTGTGTGTCTGCTGACAGACTTTCCTGCCCTTCTTTTCATGTCTTACACCACAGCTGTGGCAGTGTGCTGGTTTTGGCTGGGGAAGAGAAGTTAATTTTCTTCAGATTAGCTGGTATGGGACTGTGTTTTGGATTTGTCCTGAAAACAGTTGAAAATATGGAGATGTTTTAGCTATTGTTGAACAGCTCTTATGCAGAGCCAAGGCCTTTTCTGCCTCTCACCCAACCTCACCAGTGAGGAAGCTGGGAGTGCACAAGTTGGGAAGGCGGACAACTGGGACAGCTGACTCCAACAGAGGAAAGGAATACTGAATACCCTATGGCATCCTGCTCAGCATATAGAGCTGGGGGAAGGATAAGGAAGGAGGGGATGTTCAGAGTGATGGCTTTTGTCTTCCTAAGCTACCATTCCATATGATGGAGCTCTGCTGTCTCTGCCTGCCCATGGGAAGTAGTAACAAATTTATTGTTTTGCTTTGGTTTTGCTTTACCTATTTCTCAAGCCATGCATTTCCTCACTTTTACCCTAAACGGTGCTCTCTCCATCCCACTGTGAGGGTGTGACCCAGCAGCTCTGTGGGGCTGAGCTTCCTGACGAGGTTAAAGCACAACAGATGGGTGTGCCGTGGCCCAGGGCTGCTCCTGGTGGGGGCTCCCCTCCTTGGGAGCCTTGTCCAGGGAGAGGCCCCAGCCCAGGACTGTGACCATGTACAGCCAAGAGCCCTGGATGAACAGTTACCTCACCCACAGCAGGTCTGTGAGGTGAAGCCTTGCCCTGTGCACTGGGACACTGCCACGGAGGCTTGCTGGGATGTGTGCCCTCACACTACCCCCAGGTGAGTGATTTTCTCTCTGCTGGATGTCCCTCAGTGATCCTTTAGGTGGAGCAACCCAGTCTGCTGGGGCTCCATGTCAGTCTGTGAACGTGTGGATCTTTGTCCATGTAGCAACAATATGCCCAGCAGGCACAGGGAACTCGTAACCTGTTAAACACCATGGTGCACATCATGGTCACCCGTGGTGTGTGTCAGTTGTGGCCACTGGTTTTGGCTTTCATCAAGGTTTGTGTTTGTCTGATTCTGTTAACTGAGTGGAGCTGTTTTTGCATACCTCTGTGACACCCGTGCGATTCAGCACTTTAGCAGCACGAGAAACACAAGGTGAAAACAGTAACAGTTAAGGAGACTGCCATGGCACATTTTCTTTATTGCCTTAGAGTGGGAAGGACATGTTCTCAGGGCAGAGCCTGTTGCCCTGAATGCAGTACTTAAACCATTGTATACAGTTATGGTATTATGTGCTTTAAAAATCATAAAATGATAAAAAACAAAAACAAAACAACAAAAAAACCCCCAAGCAACAAAAGGATGCTTCTAGGTAGCAAAGTAAAGAAATAGAATTTAAAAATTATAAAATTTATAAGTAATTTAGCAAATTTACAAGTAATGAAAAATAAGTGTAGTGACCTAAATACATACTCAAAGATAATAGTTTCCTGTGTTAACAATTTTTCTTTTGAAGCTTTGGTTTTATAGAATAATTTTGAGTTCCTAATTTTGAAGGGATTTTTTTTCAACTTAAAGTAGCAAAGTGGTACATCAGCAGGCAGTGTGTAGTCTCATATGCCACAGTAACAGGATATTTAAAAAGGTATATATAAAAAAGAGTTTATAAACCAATATATTAAGACTGATTTGTTTTCCAAGATTTATTTATAAATGTGGTTGAAAATCATTTTATGCATTATATTACAGCGAGTTAAAAAGAGGTGCTGAAGATGCCAGGAAGAGCAAAATAAGTCAGCTTCAATTTTTCCCCAAGCTGAGCAAGGAAATCAGAACCTTCTCAAGTTCCTGAGTAAACCTCTGTGTGTTGACTCTGTGTGTGGGGTGTTTTATCTGTGATGTTGGTAGCCTAATGGTAAACATCATAAAAGCTATATGAAAAAAATAAAAATAAAATTGTTCGCAGAGCATATGCAGTCACCCAGAGCAACAGAGAGGATTGTTCTAGGACAAGTGACAAAGTTTCTCCTGGTATATACTGATTTGTCACTTCCCTTGGGAAATAAATACGTCAATGCATTTGTTGCCTTATATGTAATAATATACCCTTCCAGCCAAAGAAACAAATAAGTGCTTCCCTCCTCCTTCCCTTTCCACATAACAAGAAAAACTGAAGTCATAGTTTTTGTCTCCAAGCAATCCCTCAAATAAGAAGCAGTGTCCTGTAATTTGATTCACTTAAGCACTAACCTTCATTCCATTATTCAGGAATGTCAAATCTAAGCTTATGGGAGTAGAATTTTGAGTGAGAGTGTTTTTATGGGCACAGTTTGTCTTGATTTCACATGCAAAGGGAGAAGAAACGAGGCGCAGTGAACCTGAAGTCAGCCTATAGCCTGTGTGTGTGGGTTTGCACCTCTCAAGGTGAGCAGGGTCCATACAACAGTGTGTAGTCACAAACGCAGAGGGTGCATTCAATAACTTCTCACTGCAGAGAGTGTTCCTTAAGTGTCCAGCAAATCTACAAATTCAGCTTTGTATTCCAACATGATCCTCTGTAGCGGAGACTGCAGAATAGCTGGATTCACTTGCCCTGTCCTTGGTCCAGGCTATCTCTTGCACTTTAGTATTCCAGGGGTGGAAGAACTTAAGCAAAGATGGTTTGTGACTTTCTTGGTACTGCAACACTGAGTTTCCATCTGTTCTACCCCTGTAAAAGAATGCACATTAGTGCTGCCCCGGTGAATATAGCAAACTGTGAGTTCAGTCTAGTTTTTCAGGTGTGCATTATAGGAAGAGCCCAGCTGTGCTGGAGTAGGGTATATTGTTTTCATATGGCTCTCTGTTTAAGGAAACCTTTGGTGGAACTCTGTGCATGTTGGTTGAGTAAAACACAGTCATTTTTTATTTTAATTTTGGGGGGGTTTTGCAGTCATTGGCAGTGCTTAAAAAAAAAGGTATGTATTAAAAATTGGTCTCAAAAGTTGTATTCTCTAGATAACATTTGTTCTGAAGGATCAAGCTGAGTTTCAAAAGCTTTTTTATTTTACAAGACAATACTGCATTGATCAGCAAAGTGTAACTAGCAGCCATTTTCTTGTATGCTTAGTTTAAAAAATAAACTGGAAGAGGAGAGAACTTTTCTGTTTAGTGCCAATCATTAATCTCTATGTTTGCTTTTACTGTTGTTTTTTGAAGGTTGATTTTTGTTTTCTTGTTTGCTTTGGTTTTGTAATTTAGTTCTGTTCCTTTTTAGAAATTTAGTTCTGTTATTTTCTCAAAGTAAAGATAAGGAAAAATAATTGTAGAATATCTGTTATATTCAAGAGACAAATTTTTCCTTTCCAGCTATTACTTGTTACTTGACAGTGTCTTAGTTCACGGTGTCGCATTTTGAAAGCTCTGCAGTCATTTTAGACCTTTGAAATCTCTTCATGAATACTTAATTCTGCATTTGTAGGAGAAGAGTCTGTGCTGGAGAGATCTGTAGTATCGTTCAATCTGTGGCCTCTAGCTCTCAATGCAGATTGTGCAAGGCAGAAGAATAAATTAGTATTACTTTGAAACAACATTTGTCCACTGGAATGTCACCCCTTCAGATCCTTGCACAGAGCATACAGAATAGCACCAGATACAGACAGTGATGTATGTTCCACTGTGGTTCTCCCAATTATTGTCATGAAGCTCTCTTGCCTTCATTGATGTTTTGTGAGAAAACAGAGACCAGTGCTGGTTCCGAAATGTATGTGTGTGATGAACGTCATTTATTTTCATTTCTTTGTTCCTCTGTAAAGGACGTGACTGGGTCAAAGTGAGGTAGATTTATTTGCTTGTAAGGGAAGATACCAGAGCAGAGGATAGAGAACACGTGATAGCTAAGCCTGAAGAGACTGACATACTGAAAAGTGCAGGGAGCAGATGTGATGCAGAAATAAAAACTTCTGAGGGATGCAGAGGGTACTGTGCAGAGTGTGCTGAAGCCCAGATTGAGTAATTTGGTCTGAAACCAAGCCTAGGGAGAAGGAATTGCTTTCAAATATATGATTTGGGATGCAGCAAATGGGACATTCTTTACAATCCTGTTTTATTTCTGTTTTACTGAACTGGTTCTGAGATTTCTCTTTTAAAAATAGTTACTTTAGTCTTAGTTCAAATACAGACTTGATTTAATGAATAATTCATAGAATTCATGGAGATCACTGGGTTGCAAGAGACCTTAAAGATCATTGAGTCCAACCCATGCCCTAATGCCTCAACTAAACCATGGCGCCGAGTCCAGTCTTTTTTTAAACACATCTAGGGATGGTGACTCCACCACCTCCCCAGGCATACAATTCCAGTACTTTATCGCTCTTTCAGTGAGAAACTTTTTCCTGATATCCAACCTGTATTTCCCTAGATGCAGCTTGAGACTGTGTCCTCTGGTTCTGTCAGTTGCTGCCTGGAAAAAGAGACCAACCCCACCTGACTGTAACCACCTTTCAGGAAGTTACAGAGAATGAAGAGGTCACTTCTGAGTCTCCTTTTTTCCAGGCTAAACAACTCCAGCTCCCTCAATCGTTCCTCACAGGGCTTGTGTTCCAAGAACCTGTTGAAGAGTTTTGGGTACTCGTTATCCTAAAAGGAAGTACCATTTTAATATAATGCAGTACTTCAAAGGTCTGGATGCCTTTGGCTCGTGTCATGAGAGATCGAATTTTTCAGAAGAGAAATGCTTTTTTTTTTTCTTTCTTTTAAAGCAACCTGCATGAATTACTTGCTCTGAAAATGAATTCTATAATCATTTTGCTATTAGAATCAGGCAGATGCAAATCAAGAATGGCATAGCATCTACCCTAGATTTTTCCCCTTTTCTTTCCTTACCTTTTTGCTTTTAATTGTTTAGACTTTTTTCCAAAAAGAAAAAAAATCCAACTCTAATATGAAACCACAAACAACAAAAAAAACCCAAACCACATAGTTAGCGTGCAAGGTGCTGCTCTTTATGCATGTTAGATGCAATGTCTTGACGACCATAATATGCTTCTGCAAAATGAGAAAATAAGCAGTAAGGGAAAAAACAATGGATTCATTTTTTTTTCTGCTTTTTAATAACTTCCAACAGAATTAACTTCTTTGAGCTACTCATGTATGGCATCCTTAATGTACTGAATGCCATGCTGTTCAGACAAACCAGAACCCGTAATAAAAACAATTCAATTAGACAAGACACTAAACCACTTTACCCTTAAGTGTAAATTGATACGTGAACTGAACTCAGTGGAATTTTCCCACTGAGCTCAGTTATGCTGGAATAGATAAAATGTCACTAGTTTGTGTACATCTTCTTAAAAGTAAGGGGTTTGGCACATGCCATAGCAATTCTGGCAAGCATTCCCTCTTGCTTTTGAATTTCCTGAGGGTCCTAATTAATACAGTTGGTAAGAAAAGCAGTCACAGTCTGTTGGCACCCCAATGGACTTTCATCAGAAAGGAGGCCAACTTCTTGCCTCTTTTTGATCTTCAGTTTATTGGCCAGAATGTCTGATTTGGATCTGAAACCTTAATTTTTTTCAAGATTTCTGTAATTATAAATTCCTTGCCAAACAATTCAATTTTTTATATTTCATACTGAGTTAGTGTCTCTACAATGATGTCCTCTTTTTGGGGAAAAGTTAGGGGCTTTTGTGCTCACACACACTCTCTTGGACCACAACAAACATATGCTTCCTTAGCTTCAGAACACCTGAGACACACAAAAACCGGTATATTTACACAAGATATTGGCTATATATACTTATGAAATAGAAGTATTCAGAGCTTGAGTATAACATTGGAGTTGGCTCTATAGAAATGGCTTATTTAAAAATCCCTAAAAAAAAACCTAACCCACCAAAAACCCTGGTTCTTACTTTGACATTTGTTTTGCATAGATTTAAAGCTTTTTAGAGGAGGTAATCTTGTCTAATCTTATTTTACAGGTTGGAAGAGAAGGATGTAGCTCCCCTAGCTTCACTGAACAAACCAGTACTAAAGTTACAATTAGAAATTGAGGCCTCCAGGCTTCCTGTCATGGCTGTCTATGTTAGGTCCCATTTACAGGCAATAATATAAAATAAAAGTTGTCTGATTGAAAATTGCCTATTCTGGATAGACCATTGTCAGTGTATGTACAGAGGTTTGTGTCCTTTGACATTTATGCACAGGCATCACAGTTCTTAATAGGTGCATAATATAACACTACCAACACCAAATGCAAGGTGGCTAGAAATTAATGGGAATTATGGTAAAGACACTTGCATAGCAGATTTTGATTCTTGTTCTTGTTTCTTTACCATGGAAAAAGTTGAGAGAGCTGAGCCTGTTCAGTCCTGAAAAGAGACAACTGAGATGAGACCTTATCAATGTCTATCAGTGTCTGACATCCCAGAATGGAGGGTGTCAAGAGGATGGAGCCAGGCTCTTCTCAGTGTACCAAACAATAGGACAAGAGGCAAAGGGGAGAAACTAATGCACAGGGAAAAACACCCAAATATAAGGAAGAACTTTCTCACTACATATGTGACCATGCACTGGAACAAATTGTCCAGAGAGGTTTGGAAGTCTCTGTCACTGGAGAATTCTAGAACTGACTGGATGCAATCCTGTGCCACGTGCTCTAAGATGACCCTGCTTGAGCAGGGAGGTTGGACCTGATGACTCCCAGTGGTCCTTTCTCTTCTGTAATTCTGTGAAAGAGGGAAAATAATCCCGGCATGGAAGAAGGTGGAGGACTGGTGGTAATTGATAAGGATAAAGACTAGTTACTGTCACTTCTGGAGGAGTATGTGACCACATCTGGGAGCATGAGAAGTCCAAAGCTTAAGTGGTCACAGGGAGAGGGGAAGTTCATTTACACTGCAGCATTATTTGAGTAAAAGAGGGAGGAGGTCAGAATGCAGTAGTGACATGGACAGTAGATCAAATGAAACTGAGAAACAAAAAGCTAAATGGCTAAATGGAACAGCTAATATTTTCCTAGTAAGGCTGTATGACATTCCTGAATAATTTTAATGTAAACAAGAGTATATCCCATGGTCAAGGTTTTCCATGTAAATTGTCACTAAATCAATGACAAACCTTCATTCAGTTACAGTATTTTTTTCATGTACAGAGCTAGATGAGCATACCTTAGATCATTCCCACTCCAAAACCAGGTGGTAAGGAAGTTGCTGTTAGAAATTGGGACAGAAAAGAGATTTTTAATTTAACTACATTTATAGTGTAGTTAGTCTGGGATCTGAATGTGGATTGAACAAGTCAAATTTAAGAGCACAGGGTGTAACGCAGCATGCAGCCAATTGCTGGCTTCCCCCTGGGCTGTGTCTCTCCAGAGAAAGATCAAGCACTCGGCAGTGGAAGGGAAAGATGATGTACTAAAAGGGAGGCTTAAAAGTGTATCAGTCTGTTTAACCTCCAGGACCTTGTGAAGTCAAGAAGCAGAGAAAGTAAGGAGTCAACAAAGAGAATGGAAAAGGAAGGATAACTGAGTCAAAAGTGGATAAAGGAGAAAACGACAAGGATATGAGTGATGATGAGGTGGAGGGAGGATAGCACAAGGGAGAAAAAGAACCATATTGTTCTTTGGGAGAAGTGTGGAAGAAGTTTCCTTTTAGAATTTTTCACTATGCAGCATCTAATGTTCACAATAAACATTATTTTAGTATGAACTACTATTTCTCATAGTGCATACTAAAAGGTTCACATTTGAATGTCTGGGCTTGAGCCTGCCCTGTGGCAGTGTCATGGGTAGGGGGTGAAGGTGGGCACCCCCAACATCTCCCCTCTTCCTGGAGCAGGATGGTTTGCCTGGGCTGCAGGCACAGCAGGGATGAGGCAGCCATGGGTGAGGCAGGGCTGGGAACCACGCAGGTTCTGGGGCTCAGGGTGGGTTCTGTGCCAGTGACTGGAGTGATTCTGGGCTCTTATGGCAGGTGGGTACCTGGGCAATTCTCAGAGGTACCACTCAAAAGTGGAAAGGCAGGAGAAATGGCTGCTAGGAGAGTGGTTCAGAGGCCATTCATACCCCTACTCTGTCCTTTCTCCCAGCTCAGGACCTGCCACATGCTTCATCATCTTCATTATTTTTCTGCTTTCCACTGAATGGAATTTTTTCTTAATTCTTTTTGAGACAAGGCAAGAACACAGACTATTTAAGGTCACTGTATTTAAAGGTCTTATTTTCATTATTGTTCTGTCTTTTTATACTCCTAATTCTACAGGCCTTAATAACATTGCTGGGCTTTTTGACTACTGTTGTACATGGAACAAATGGTTTTATTGAACTGTCCAAAATATTTTCCACATCTTTCTCTGAATAGGTGCACTTAATTTAGAACCCATTTGTACACAGGGGGAAATTCGCATTATTTCATCCAGTGTGTATTGCCACTTGACTACACTGAATTTTATCTATTGAGTTTCTTAAATTCATAACTTTATTCAGCTTTTCTGAAGTTCTCCCTCGTCTTCTCTAATCTTGAGTAACCTACGTCACTTTGAATGTGAAGTTTAAAGGTTCCATTAATACTCTAAATGGTTTTTAATTTTTTGTTTTGTTTTGGGATTGGCAAGGCAGTATCAGAGGTACATTGAGAATACCTTTGTTCAGCAGAGCTGCAGTAATTGCTTCTGTCTCTGTAGTTTGAAGAAAGTGAAATAAAGTGAAAATACCCATTCATAACAAGAAAATGTAAAGTCAAGTAGGCACAAAGTTTTTAATATTTAATTTTCCACATTATAAAGCAGACTCTTCTTCTCCGCCTTCCCATAAATGCAGAAATGGATAGGATTAATTAAACATTAAGCCATTATTCTTCCAAAAAGAAAAGTCCTTGCTGGCCATGCTTGATATAATATATTCCCAAGGTGATCTTTCCCTCATTAGAAGTTTTTCCATCATTGGTTTAAAAATATTAATAATAAAAGAATAAATATTTTGTTATCATATTTCTTAAATTTTACTGGGGAAAGGGATGCTATTTTGTAAATCTTCCATAATTAAATAATTGACTGGAGGACTTGTTCCATAATGGAAATGTTGTGTGACATTCAACGCAGGCAGTGATTTAGAAATCAGACGGAGTCTGCAGGAAGAAAAAGATTTGTAAGTCCTTAGGCTCTAAGGAAGGAGCGTATTTACTTTCTAGACTGTTTGCCTTCTAGAAAAGGAGAAAGAGCAGGGAACGAAACCAACAGAATAGGGCCACTAGCATTTTTAGCTAATGATATGCAGTGTCAAGAAGGTGCTATTTGTATCTGTGAGATATTGCTGTGGGCTGACAGAATAAGAAAACAAGAAACATACGAAGTAAACTGAAGGAAGCAAAAAGATTCAATCCAGGAACAAAAGGAACTTGAGAATTTTTTTTTTTTTTCATAAAAGCCATACTTGCTTAAATTGCTTAAGGATTGCATTTTGTAGTCTTGAGCATATGAACATAACTATTGCATTGGTGGTATCCTGTCTTCCTTAGTATATCTTTATTCCTAACTTTGTTACTTTGCAGAGTGTGGTAAGTGAATAGTTCTGGTCTACATTTTAACAATGATAGTCCTGAATTAAAATGATAACCACTGACATATATAAGCAAAATAACTTGAAAAAGTAATTTGTCTTTATAAACCTACAAGATTAGGTGGTAGGTGAGGAGGTTAGAGAAGAAGATAGATCAATGCATTTCCTGATGTCATATTGGTAAATAATAGATTGTTGGGAAACTCTCCAGGTGTAGGGAGGTAAGAATTTTAAGAAACAGTCTGAGCATTTATCTACTCCCTTTATTGCTCCATGGAAGCTTAGATGAATTCTGCTGGTACTTTAGCTCAGACTTTATCTACTCCCTTTTGAGCAGTAACTCTGCAATTTGTAGCACTGTATTTTAATCTCCCAATGGTGTATTTACTATCTTAGATCATATGTTAACAGCAGATTGAGTCCCAGAGGAGAAAGGGCAAACCAGTCATTACTCACATGTATAAAGCCTTCTCTCAGCCAACATCCCCCAGTGTCTGTCTAAAACGAAACCAAAAGAAAAGTGGGAAAATGCTACAAACTTGGTGTGCAAATGTCAGCAGGAGAGGAAGTGAAAATGAGAAAGTGGCCCCATCACTGCTTTGACTACAAGAATTCAATCTAAGGTAGAGCCTTTCTAGCTCCCAACTGCCATAACTTTGATTAACCTTGCAGTGTTTCAGAACAGGGTCATGCTATCCTGTTGACACTTTTCCTTTGAGATGTCAGTCACATTTCAATAACTTTCCAGTGTGGGCTTGTAAGTCCTGTCTCTTCATTGACTTAGAATGAGGCAGGTTGCTTATGAATACAGCTTGAAGTGTCACTCAGATATTCTTGCATTGTGTTATCTTTGATTGACTTGTCTGGCATGGTGAAAAATTCATGGTATCTAACTGCCCCTGTTTTGACAGTCAGGGATGTCCTTTTTATTATTTTTTTTTTGCATTTTCATTTTTTAATTCCCAAAACTCTCTCACCTTTCTCAGAAAATGAGATTTGGTGTTTGCCTTTTCTTTACACTATTAACAAGCACAGAACAGTCCTATCCTGCAGATGTAGTATCTTAACATTACTGTTTGAAGTTTAGGTTCTCACAGCATGAAAAGCCTAAGCGCCACTAATGGAAGATAATATGTTAATGATAGCAGAGAAAGCACCATTTTAGGAAAGGCCATAAAGGAAATTCTGATTGGTTTAGCTTTTAGTTTGTCTGGCTTTTGTAATTCCTAAGGGTTGGGCCCAAAGTCATTTAAAAAGGGCCAGCAAGAAGAAAGGAAAAGCAATTCTGGTTTTTAATGTTTATTATTACCAACACAGACTGTGTCTGGCTTTGTGGAAGTAGAAAGCTATGTCCCAGGACAGTGATTATTCCAAGGCTGTGTTATTCAATAAACTGATTTATAACATATGATTCCAGTTATAATCCAAGAGTTTCTCCATTTATTTTCAACAAAATAAATATTTCCCTGCTGTAGCCCACTTGAGGTTTATAATCTTGTTTTCAGGAGTGCCCTGGCTCACATAACAGACTTACTCCCCTTCCAGTGCTAACAGAAAATGCAGGGCCAGTGGTGAAGGAGGGGAAAATTCTTTTATATAAAATAGTTCATATCTGTTTCATAGTGTTTCATAAATCTGGTTCCCAGGCAGTGGAGGAAAATGAATAAGAAGCATTTTTTCAAGCAGCTACTATAGCTGGTTTTGCTTGGCTGAAGGAAAGAAGTATATAAAAACAGCTAGTGCTGGAAACTGGATGTAAAACAATAGCAAACAAAAAACTCTTTAACAAGCATAATCTGTTGTCACAGAAAGGCAAAGACATAATTAAATTCGCAACAGTCCTTATTTTTCTGATGTAAGTTGTGGAGGAGGCAGTCATGCTGAGATGTGGAGAAGGAAGCAGCGGCTGTATCCGGAGCATTGCCTTGTCAAACTCCTGAATGCGTGTCCGAGGCTGAACCTTGGCTGGATCTGGAGCCATCCATGCAGTGCACAGGGAGAGCTCTGTGTCTGGGGTGGAACCCATAATTTACTGCCACGAGGAGACAGCTATTTAAGCAACATAATAGAAGGGATGAGGCAGAGTCATGGATCATCATGTATGGTTTGAATAGCACAAATTAAAAATACCCCATGATTGCTCATAGCCTGGTGCTGTGGCACTTTGCTTGGCAATAGCAGTTGGAATACTCTTGAAAAACAATTGAACTGTATTTTTTATGTTACAGCAGTCCTTGAACTACTGGGTAATTGGGACTAATTGTTCTTTCTGCAGCCAGGTTTTATTTTTTAAGAGGTACTTGTATAGACTTCCATCTTCTACTAGTGCTTGAGATTTTCTGTAAGAACATGCCCTCAAAAAAGGAGACAGAAGTTCATCTAGTTTATTGATTCCTCATGGGTCTAAATCTGCTCTCGACCTCTGTTGAGCTCTGTTGAAACTGAGACTTGTCCCCATGTCTCCAGAAGTGGGAACTTGAGTGTGTGAAAATCTTCAGTGTATGAAGTGTGGTGGGTTGATCTTGGCCAGATGCCCACCCAGCAGCTCTTTCACTCCTCTTGCTTAGCAGGGCAGACAGAAAATGAGATTAAAAATTTCCTGGATTAAGGTAGAGACAAGGAGATCACTTATCAGTTACCATCACTGGAAAAACAGGCTTGTCTGGGAAAAAGTATGATTTATTAATTTATATAAATAAATTATTTATGTTATTT
This sequence comes from Melospiza melodia melodia, assembly GCF_035770615.1. NCBI lineage: Eukaryota > Metazoa > Chordata > Aves > Passeriformes > Passerellidae > Melospiza > Melospiza melodia. Next base: position 98,803,769 of record NC_086195.1, on the reverse strand, counting down.
ATTTATGTTAGCATAGAGTTGGATGTTGAAAAATGAAGAAAAATTAAACAATCATATTCGCCTCACCAATTTCCCCTTCACCAAGAGATGGAGGAGGATGGGGAATGGAGGCATGGGTCAGTACACATTTCTTCTGCTCCTTCCTCTTCACATTTTCTCCTGCTGCAGTGTGGGGAACTCCATGGGCTAGAGTCCTACAGGATATGCTTCCTCTGTTATGGAGTCTTCCACAAGCTGCAGGCCCGTCTATGTTGCAGCACTTGGAGCTCATTCTCCTCGTCTTAGTGTCTGCAGAGGTGTTTCTCACACTTTTTCCCCCCATTCACTTCTTACTGCCTGTGCCCTTTCCAAAACCTGTTTCCTCTGAGATGCCACTCCTTGGCCGTGGGGCTTAGCCATGCCCTGCAGTGGGTTGGCTGGAGTTGTCTGCCAGGACTGCCCCTCACAGACACTGCCCTGCAGCCCTCCAGGATCAAGGCCTTGCCACATACACCTAGGACACCAAAATGTGGCACCTGAGAATGGCAGATGGTGTGTGAGTCAGCACAATGGAGGGAGCTGGAACAAAGCCAGAGAGTAAATTTATTTCCTTTCCCTTTTCTCTATTTTCTCTAATGTTTATTGCCCAAAGTTTGTGAATCTTAATTAATATTTGCAGAAGCTTTGAGAACTTTGGCAAAACCAGTGGGTTCAAATTTGTCTGAAAATTAGTGCGTTGACAGGAAGTTCCTCCTTCGAATACACATTGTAAGCAGATGTTATATTTTATTATGTCTTAATGATATCAAGAGGTTAACCACACTAGAAAAGGAGAACTGAGCTATGAAAATGTTACAGATACCTATGGATGTTAGGTCATCGCATACTTAGAATCACGACTTTTTTAAAGAAAAGCAGATAACATGCATTCAGAAATATCCAGATGCCCTTGCTATTAAGTATTTTTTTTGATGATTTAATTTCCATGAGCAGTTACATATGTTTCTTACTACACTGATACCTCTTCAAAAGTTTTAGAAAATAACATTACGGTGTTTTCCTTGCAAGTAATTTCTTTTTCTTTTTATTTGTTTATTTTTATATAACACATTGCATCAGTGCAAGAATGCCTACGTATGTGTATGTGTGTTTTTATGTGTGCAGTATGTTATGTGTAACAGAATGAAAGAATTCTTTCAGCAGCAGCCTTATGGCACCTGCAGTGCTAAGGAGCTCAAGAAGTGTTCGTTCTAAAACACACTGAACCTCCATGTGCTGTAAACTTAATTATTCATTCACCTGTCTTGAAATGTAGCAGAGAAATAAGAAAAAAAAATATTTCCCCGTGGAAAATGGGACAGCCACGAGGAAAAAGACAGAAACCTGACATGACTGGAGATACCATGCTGTGGGCCTTTGTCTAACTGCTGAGATCTGTGTATTATCACAATAAATGGCTGTGGAAAATCTTTTTAGGTATCTTTCTGAAAGTGTTCAGGAGCAATATTCTAAAGTCACAGTCTAATTAGTGCTTTAATATCTATTGCCTATTGAAATTTATCTCCTGACCTGGGTGCCTGTATTTTAAACAGTTACTGAAGAGATTTAAGGTACATAAGCATGTAGGATCACTCTGGAATTCTGTGAAGGTGTTTAACTTCATTGCTAAGAAAAGTTTCTTGTAGAAGCAAATTATCCTACTTCAAAAAGTTGAATTTGCCAGATACTTGTGATGTAGGTGTAAATAAGTTCAGCTGGAGTGAAAAGGACCATATTTAGCTAGCATGGTCAAATATGTAGTGAGTACTAAGTAGATAAAAAATGAAGGGAAGGACTAGATTTTTATAATAACTCTGAGTGCAAACATAAATTTGCATTTTCACTTATTAGTCAGAGTTTTTTACCTACCTCTTCAGAATTGTGCAATTTCACTAGGAGCTTTAGCTTTTTTCAGGATGAATAAAGATGTTAGGAAGCATCTGTGTCTGTACCCTGTACTTTTTTTCTCTTTACAGCTCTCTGTGTTGCTGGTGTTTAAGCCCTTCTTGTTGGGAGCTCATTCCAGACCTGGTATAATTAGGCTGTCTTTCCAGGTACTTTGCCAGCACAGCTCTACTGAGGCTTGCAGGGTAGTGCTGTAGCTACAGGACAGCACTAGCAATAGCAATGTGGTATGCATTTCTGGGGTAGTGACAACAAATTCATCCTAATCACATGGGAAGTGAGTTAATAAAATGGTTGTTTTGATTTTTAAATTTTTGGTGTGCTGAAACTATCTGATTAGATGTGAGTGTTCCTTGACTGGTGGTCATCATCTGAGGTGATGAGTTTGGATCGTTAGCCTACTTTTGCAAACACTTCTCACTGCCTATCTCTTTTGAATGCAGCAATGATAGAGTAGTGAAATGTTAGTGTTTGGTTAAGCTTTTATTAGTTTTATCCCATTTTACTTCACCATAAGACATATAACTTATGCATGAATATATCCCTGTGTGAGTAGGAAACATAATTTTCATTCCCATCAAGAAAGATGAGTTCAGCCCAGTTCAGAATCTGCATCCTAGCCTGTTAGATGAAGCAGCATCAACTGCTTCAACTTTGTGAGTGAAGCCAGATTTGCTAGACGTGATCCAAGAGTGCTTGCAATGGAAACTGATCTAGCAAGACTTTTTCATGGATTTGGATGGACTAGAGGAGGTACTCAGTCCTGAGAAGGCAAGCAAATTGATTTCATGCTTGCATCAGGTGTGTGACTGAGTTAGAGAAGCTTCACGGTCACTGCACAACCTCCGAGCTTCAACGGCAGATTTTGTGAGTACTCTTAGGTGGTGTTAATTGAAATGTAATTAGACACGATCTGTTGATGCAGCTCAGCTGTGCTATGTCTAAGGTCTTTTGAGAGTGTGAGTAAGCCACCTTAGATAAGCAAAAAGTACTAATTTTAAATAGAAAAAAATGTGGGCTTTTTAGTTTAGGTGTCAAGAAAACTTTTTGAGTGGCAAAGTTGATTAAGCAGAGCTGTTTTGTGATATTGCTGTCACTGCAGACCTGGAGGATGTGAACTTGTAAACATACTAATTCTTTTCTTTTGGGTGAGGTAATTTACAGTAGGTCCACAAAAGACTTTACTTGCCCTTAACCATTTAGCAGAAGTTACATTGTAAGCCTGTGTTATGATCCACCCCTAAAGAAGATGGTAAATCAAATTCTTGTTGATAGATCCCTTTGGGGCAGGGTAGAATGAAACAACACTGAATGATTGCTGCTCATAAATATATGTATACTGGGTTTATTTTAGAACAATTTGGTTGCGATGGTTTTGGTTATTTTTGCCTATAGTAACATAGCAATGTAAAAGCATGAAAGTAACACTTAAGGAAATGTGTAAGGAAAAGAAAGAAAGGAAAAAAGGATAAGATTAGATACCAACATCTCTGGATCTCGTGGCTAGACTTGATTGTTGCAAGTTTGATGTCTGGTGGTCAAACTTGCAGTGGTGGTTGCAGACTGGATTCATCGGGCATGGGGTGTGGGAGCAAAGTCCCCAAAACACAAAGTCCATTGGATTTATATTATGCTTAGTCTAGGGGAAAATGCCCCAGAACCTCCCCTTGGGCTGGGAGTACTACTCTGGATGATGTAATACTGGATTGTGGGACATTTCAGGAGGTTTTGATACCTTCTAAAATGTTGCAGCTGCAGTGTTAAGTCAGCAGAGTTGGGTCAGTTATGGCCCATCTTGGCCTATAAGCAGGGTTGGACACATGTTAATGTCCAGGTACTTCCCTGAAGGGGAGTTACCACAGCTGAGTCACTTGAATAAGGATAAAGAAACAGTACTTTGCCTCTCAGGATTTGCCTCTGTCCTTTTCTGGTTCAACGCCAGCTGTAGCCTGAGGTATCTGCTACGGTTGCCCTCTGCACCTGGGAGGTTACTTTGCACATCAGCAGCTTGTCCCTGATTGTTTGAGCCACTGACATTCCCATCTCTCCCACTTGTGGAGATATTCTTCTCGTTAGCCTTATTAACTTCTTCCTAGACCTGGGATAATTGGACAATAGCACCAACTTTAACTTATCTCTAAATTCCTATCGCAGTCCAAATTCCAGTTAGTAGGCATATTTGGGGAGGGGTGAGCTTTTGTGGTTGCAGGTGAGCAGCTGCATCTTTACACGGTTTGTGACTATCTTAACAATGTTTAAGCCATTGACCATTTCAGTCTCTCACTGCCTGTTGTGGAAGGGAGAACCTCATTGTGATTTCACTAACTCTGCCCTTCATTTGTATGGAGTATTGAGTCCACTGCTTTTGTTTTCAGTCATCCAGATTTTTTCTTTTCTAATCTGTGTGATAGTGCATGCATTTACATCCCATGTATCTATCCCTTGTTCTGGCTTCTGTTTGTTATTTAGATGTTTTCCATCAAATTCTGAGCTAGTATGGTTTGTCTAAAATTTTTGTTGCTGGAAAAAAAACTGCAAGAACAAGATATGTATTTTGTTTGAGTTCCTTCATTTAATCTTGAGGGGAAATAAAATTATTTGCCTTTGATGTTTAAAAATGTTCAGTATTTTAAGCAGCAGCTATCATTCCTGCCTCTGTATGCTTATGTGCCTCTGGAGAGAAACTATGAAGTCCCAGGGTTGATTCTAACTGCAGCTTCAGTGCCATAGTCACTCCTGGTTTGATTTTTACCATGCATTCACCCTGGGGCAAATACAGTTTTAGTTTCAGTAGTATTTGGGTTTTGTTAATTTTGCTTCATTGTATATTTTCACTTTCATTTCATTCGGGCTTTCTTTTCCTACAGAAAAGTTGTATTGAAACTAGAAAATAAATTAAAAGAATCACTGACGCACTAGGAGACACACAGCTCAATAACTCATTAAGGTTTAGAGATGCTTATTACATATATTCTCAATTTTCATTCACAACATGCAACATGCCAATTCCATCTCTCTTTTGACTGTGCATGGTTGGTAAAATGAATTAGATTTTTTCCTTTCACAGGATGCATTGTCTATTGAGATGCATGAAAACAAACACAATAAAAATTCCAATGAAATGTTATTGTATAGAATAAGTGGTTGCTTTAAAAGCCTGACTATTTCAACTGCATTAATTGTACAAGGTACAGAATGTAATATTTTTTGATAAAAAACAGGAACTTCTTTGAATTATTCATCTTTTAAAAATGGCCTTTATGACAGTTATTTTCATAACTCATTTTTACTGCATGTTTAGCACATACCAAAGCTCCCACTGAATTGAGAAATTAGGATAGTTACTATTTTACCTATTTTCATGCTTTCTTTTAAAGATAGAACTTCCTTACTGTTAATATTCTGCACATTGTAGTGAATATGATACTTTTCTTCAATTTATTAGTCTAAGATTTTTTTCTTCTTACACTAACAGGATAGTTTTCTAATTAAAAGAGTTTTAATTATCCTTTCTCTCCAGTGTGGGGAAAACCTAGGAGGCTACATAAATGGTACAGCCATAATACACCATGAGGAAACTAGTAACGAAATGAACAGTATTAATCCTAAGATATTTTTCCCGGTTTTGGTCTGCAGAGGGGGAGGGTCAGAAACTCTAAACTGTCTCATTATCCTGTCTTTGTTCTGCCTTTTTGGACCACATGGAAATAATTTGATAAAGGCTGTTAAAGTGTCTTGGGTGGAAAGAGGGAGTCAGGACTGAGGGACAGGATTTCTCTCTTTGTGGACTCAGGCTGCCTGATGCATGCAGATTAGCCTGGATCTAGGTCCATGCTTCTCACAGTCTGAATCCAACACTTATATTTATTTAGCAGCTAGAATCCTGCTACCCTCCCTGGAAGAATGATTTTAGATCCATATTTATTCATTATTTTAAGAATCTCATTTCTGTGATCAAAAAGGGTACTTTATGTGCCGCTTGACACTCCTGTATTACAATGTTTTTGTCCCAGAATGCAGACAAATTAACAATTTCTTGATATATGCCAGGTTATATTGCTATTTCCTGACCAAATAAACTGATATCAATATGTTGCTTGTACTACACTTGAATACTGACTCCAAAAATTGTAGTGACATCCAGAAAATTACTCATTAGGAAGAGGTATTTAGAATAAATGAGCTGTAGATTGAAGAAGCAAATGTGCTATAAATCTCATATTTAAATGTGCTTGATTTAATTTATAGTTCTGATTCTGGTCCATCTTCATCTGAATATTGCTTTCTTCTTCGGGATTTGGAACAAAATACAAAGCAACCTAATAGTGAATATGTAGTTACCTTTGACAGGCTTTTGGGCTTTAAAGGAGGGTAAGAAAAGATGTTTGCCCTAATAAAGGGATTTTTTGAAACAGAAGAAAAACACTAATTTCTAATGAAAAACTGCTAAACATAAAAATTAATATGCCATATGGCAATTATGCCAAAAGATAGAATTTATAACCAAATAAAACTGTTGGCTTGTGCATTTCACAGTTTCCTCCATTCCCAACCAGTGTGTTTTTAGAGGCTTTCTGTAGGGTTAGTTGCCCAGACTTCTGCAAAAACAACAGTTTGTCGTTATTGCAGGAGGTGTTAGGAAATCAAATCCAACCGGAGCACCAAATGAAATTACAGACTTGTTTTGTCCCAGCTGCGTGACACATGCCAAGAGCTGCTTTTTCAGTGCAAACATTTAAAGAAATGAATACAGAATTCCATTTGTTCTTCTACTGAATGAATTATCCTTATTGTGTTTTTCATACTTCCACATGCTATTTAGTATTTCAGCAAAGTCCTGTTTTCCCTTCACCTCAGTGAAAATGGTTTTAAATATCCTGTTTTATTTTAATAAGTGGTCTTAAAATGAAAAAAAGTAACAATCTATATAAAGCATGAGTTTGATGACTAAATAACGTTTATCAGACAGATTAAACTGTCCTTAACTGATTTATCAGTGGTAGTTTATAATAACTTTTAAAAGCTTCATATGTGATTTATCATTGTTGATGCTTTATGAAGTAACATATTTTCTAAAAAAAAAAAATTATGGAATTTCAGAATGATTCAGAAATGATGGTATTACAGAAAATTCTTGCGAAATTTCTTCTTAGGTACTCTCATCTCAAAGAGCCTGCTAATTATTACTCACATCCCAACATGGTTTTGAATTTTAAAAAAATATGTTTAAGATCTGTACGTCTCTGCCATCAATTTCCTTTATTATGTACAGTTTTAATTAGGTCATATTATGGAAAGTGTTTCCCTTCTTCTTCCTTCTCCCACCTACTGCAGCTGTTCATCTATGAAAGTGGATGTTTGCATTATCACCTAAGATGGGTGCTCTCAAATGGTGAGGCCGCAGTTAGCATGCATTTTTAGATAGCATGCATGTAGCTTGCATACAAATTGCAACATGACGTGTTTGGGGGATTTTTTTGTGCAAGCACCTGCTGAATGAACCTTCTCAGTGTGCTCAGCAGTGCTTACTGCATTCAAATTGTATTGCCATAAAGAGGGTTAGAGGATGAATTTGAAGACGTGAGATCCCCTCACTTCCACTTAGGCATGCAGCGTGACTCTCACAAGTAAGTTGGCCGAGATCCTTGAGACATGAAAGGGAATTCTTCAACAGGAACAATGGTGTTTTTATTTGGCAGTAGGAAAAGATGTGAGGGAACACAATTAAGCTCCATACGCTTGTGCTGAATGGCTTGATTCAGCTATGTTGGTTCACTGATATTTCACTCCTGTTCCTGTGATTGGCATGGGGAGGAATACAGGAGAATGAGTCCATAGACGCTGTCTTCACAAGGACAACTTTCTTATGTACAACCTGTCAAATTTGCTAAAAGCTAACGTCAGTGAATTAAACCCTTTCTGAGTGTACTTGTGCAATTTGTTCATCAGTTCGGTTCTGTGAGCAGGACACATCCGTGAATGTCTTCTGTCTCCCAGGCCTCTCCTAATTTGCCGTCTTTGGCGTTTAATGTCAAGGAAATAGTATAATGCAAATTTGTGAAAAATATTTTCAGCAAGTTCATGCTGATACGGAATTTCCCTGAGAGGCAACATTAATAATGGGTTGGCACAACACATTTGCTGGAGTGGGTTTGATGCCTTGATTGAGTTTCCGTGGTGCGTTTGTTGTTGCTTTGGGGAACGTGTGGATATTGGGTTCAACAGACCATAGAATTTTGAATTAACCTCTCTTTTTCTCTTCATGAATATAATGGCTTCACAATCTGTTCTTGCTTTGGCCTTTTATTTAAGGGAAGAAGTGAAGGTTTGATTTAAAACAAAAAAACTCTGCTATTTTTGAGAGCATTGTGAGGAAAAATAAATATGCATAAGGAAACATTGATTTCTAAGAATCTTAGACTACTTTCCCCAAAGAGTTTCCTGCACTGATTCTCCATAAAATATTCATTTTAGCCCTACAGTAGAAAAGATGAAAACCATTAGCACTAAGTTCAGAATATGGCAGCTCCTGTTTTACCCTTGGTTTAGGAGAAGCCTATGATGACTTTCAAGAGTTCTGGTAAATGCTGGCAGATGTCTCATTTTAGGTAATTTCTCTTTTTTTGATAGGTGTAATTGAATAATGTAGTTTTATAAGATGAAGACTGAAAAATAATAGATTTTTTTTGGTCTTTTTAATTCTCTGTTGCAGTGCTCAGAGTATGTACTGCTCACCTTTTCAGTCAAGGAATTTACTCTGAGGGTCTCAAAACACCAGAGTAGCAGTCTGATCCTTTCATTATTTCCAAAGCTTAAGAAGTTCCTTTAGTGTGTGAGTGTGTTTGACAAAGCTACACACTTGGATGGGAGAGAGCAACGCTGCTAATAGAAGATAATAGTGAGAGGCTGTATCTATATTGCAGGGTGAAAAATGTCCTCAAGTTAACTCAAGGGAAAGTTGGTATAATACCTACTAATGTGGTGATCTGTAAACTGAGATACAGGGTGAGCAGTATGAATTGGGTTTTGTTTAATTATGGCATAATTGCTGAAGTACATAACCATAGCACATTAATTTTACTCCTCAAATTGATATATTACAAAGAAAGTAAAGATTAAATTTATTCTTCAATATTTCCCTGTGTTTAATCCCTTTTTGCTTATCATGACACACGTTCTAGTTACTTTAAATTACTATCTGCCTTCTTTAGCTCAGTCTATCTAAAGTTTTTAGATATAAACTTTGAATTCAAAATTAAAATAAAAAACAAAACCTGTGATATCTTTTTTTTTTTTTAAAAAAAGCTGGTACAAACAGTGTTCCAAGTTTATTAGTTTAACTCTATTTTAATAGCAAGCCATTGGCATATTCCTGAATGTTCTTTCTGCCTAAGTGCTGGGCATGATTACAAAGCTCTTTAGTGCTTTAGTGATTTGTTTCCAGAAATCCTTGTTGAAAATTGTGTGGGTTTTAGAAAGTGAGTTAAATTGGGGAAAATTAAATTAACCTTTGGGACAGCCTGTCTGTATTCCAGACTGGCAGCAAATGATTTGGGTAAAATTTATTTGCTCTAGGAATTAGCTGAAATGATGGTGATCAGAGTTTTAAATGTTCAGAAAACTGTGTTGTAAGACTCGTAGAATGCTTTTTTTTTTTAATTTTTATTTTCTACTGACAGGTCCAAAAGTGGCAGTTTCCATCCCTTGTTTATAAAACACTACACCAAGCATAAAATGGTTTTGCATTGGTTATTGTATACAGCAGGATTTTCCCCCAAATTTTCTTGTTCTCACTATTTTAGTTCCATTTTTTGTGACATGGAGTAAAACAAGAAAGAGGTAAATTTGTCTTTGCAACAAGACAAGCTTAAAGTGCCATAAACACAGGGTGAAACTGAAGGAGTAGGGGGCACTGTTTTTTCATGAAATGACTTAATATTCCTTCTCTTTTTGGTCTTGCCTTTGCACCTACCACAGGCAAGAGACTGAATTGATCTTGCATGGACCTAATTTACTGAATGATCAGCACCTGTTGCTCTAAGCAGGCACAAAGAAATGAGACTCCCAAGAATCCTTTAAAAAGCTGAGAAACAATTTTTTTTTAATACTGTCTGTTCCATTATTTTTACCTGTAATGGTGACAAAGGAAAGTTTTGTCAAAAGTTGTCGTGGTCTTTCCAAGCCCACACAAAAAATGCTGCTTTTTTGCATTCAAATAGAAGGTACTTAACTTGTGACCATATGGAGCAAAAGTAATTACTGAGGATGAAAGACGAATCAAGACAATTAACGTGCTTGGGTTTTGTCAAAGAGACAACCTATGGCACAGAATACTGCAGTTCAGGTTTCATGGTGAGGGTTTTTGGGAAGGTGTCAGAGTAGTGATTTGAAAGATTTATTCATTTATTGCAGTGACAAATGCAATGAAAATGTGTTCAGAGGCTTGCTTTATAGTCAATTGCTTCTTGTAACTGATCCATTTATCAGGTATTTGACTAGGAGGAACTCAGTATAATATTGTATTGATGTAGATCAGAGCAGAACAAAGTATGTTGAATTTCATAGGCTTGGCTATACAGCAGAGCTGAATATCAATGTATCTTAAATATCAGGTATTTTCTTTAATAGGATTTGCTACCTGTTGAATATGATCTTTCTGTCACAGTGTTAGAGCATAGTAATTTATAATGATAAATATAAGGAAATTATGGATATACAGAAATAAAGAAAAGAGATTGCTCTGAATTTTCTTGTATGATTTTTCTTCAAGGACACAATAAGAGCTATTCACTGTTTTGTGGCAGAATATTAAAAACTGAGTGTTTTAGAGCATATCTTCACATTCTCTCTGATCTAGATAGTAAAAGACCAGTTCATCTACATAGGATAATACAGCTATGCCGTCACATTATTTCTTCAGTTGTTTTGTTCTCACAAATAAAAGCTTTCCAGGGAAGTTTCAACTTTTACAGTCATTAAGAAAATGCTCTTAACAAAAGACCCAGTGAAAGAGTTTGCAACTGGCCGTGCAGAATTAATTTGCAGTGTGAAGCCTTTATGGTTTATAGTGGGTGCTTTGATGCAACTCTGAGAATTAGGGGTGCCATTCAATCCTCTGCTACTGCAGGTTCTTCAATCCTGAGTGAAAGAAATCATTAATGTGGCATGAAACTTTCTTTTACCTGGGTTAAAAATGAAACATTTTGCCCCATTCAGGAAATTCCCCAGCATTCTTCCATCCCTCATGGTGCATTGCTTCCTCATTAAGGCTCAGTGTATCTGATAGGAATCTGGGGACAGTGAGAAATCTGGAATCCAGTGTATGTTCGTACCTATGTTGCAAGTCTGCATGTCACATTCATCAGATTTATAGTTATATTTTTTTTCTGAATATCTAATTTTGGAACAATGAATAGTCAAGCCATGTTTTAGATATGGCTATGCTATTGCTAGATATGGCTCCACAGTATCTCTTTCCTTACAACAATTTTTCTTTAATGTGAGATTTGCATGGTACTCCCCTCTGAATGTTTCAAATATGTAAAGTAAGAAGACAGAAAATTACAGGACAGAAATTGACTTTTTTCAAGCCTTTCTTATCAGGGATGACATTGTAATAAAAATTATGGAGTATATCAATAAAATACTGTGGTCTACTTGTAAAATGGTTGAAATAGTCTGAAAATAGATATTATGCACTTCAATTAAAAATTAAGAATGTGTTGGTAACCTATAATAAAAAATAACAGACTCGATTCAAAAAGTAAAACATAAATTTTGTTGTTTGTAGTTAGTGTTCTGAAATGGTGTGCTGTACCACACATTTATATGCCTGCACAAATATGTGTCCATTAGTTTTGCAGTTATTGTGATACTGGACTAATGATGAGAGCATGAAGCCAGAAGGGGTAGGTTGCACCTACACACAAAAGGTTATTTTGTAGTTGACCTCATGGACATAACTGTTTACCTAGAGCTGCCAGCAAAGCTGTGGCATGTTTTGTGATTGACTCGCCTGAGAATAACAGCAACTTGTCCAAGAGCTGTGTTTTTGTTTTCTTCTTGTATGTCAGAGAAAGCAGCCTTAATTAAGATTTGTGTGATGACTGTAGCTGAATTTTTCTTCATTTAGTCAAAGCCTTTAAATTTCTTAATAGTGCTGTTTATAGTATGCTAATTTGAGTTAATTGTACTGCACTAGATGAGACACTGATTTAGAAATGCTTGTAATAGTCCAATTTTGAGTGGAAAGAGACCCTTTCTTGTTTTACTCTTGTAGGCAAGTATTGTCTGCTCTGACCTGCTGTTCATGTAATAAATCATTTTTAACACTGGCACAGGTGTCCTTTTGAGTTTAAATATGTTTTCTATTCATGTTGTCTGCTAATATTTTTTTCTGATGTATGGCTCATTATCACATCATTCTCTGCGCAAGTATTTTTATAACATCAGTTTTTGCAGACATTTCTACTTTCATAGCTGAATTTCCTATATTCGTTTTTTGAATTTTGTATTCAAACTGTATGCATGAGGTTTAAAATACCATATTCAAATCACTCCGACAATTTTTCAGTGAAATTTGAATCTGTCTGAACCTGATTTATTGTCCAGTCTGGAAACAAATGGTCTGATCAAGTAATGGTTGAGAAAGTAGCAAGGAATTCTAGAGTTCTATAATTTCAGATATAGATAGCTACCTCTGGCATTACAGAGGTGAAAGCTTGTCTCTGCAGAAATGATTTATAGTAGTTCTTAAAAGTACGGTATTTCTGGTAGACTGTGTGTAAGAAAATACAGGAATTTCTCTTTTTAAAGTTTTCTTCTGTTTGAACTGAAAAAAAAAAGGGGGGAAAATTATATGGTTGATGATCCAGTCCCTTCCAAAGCAGGATTAGGATACCTAGGTTGTTCCTGATAGATTTTTTTTTTCTTAAAGACACACAACTGTGGGAATTTCAAGGCTTTCTTAATAATCTGTTTTAGTGTTGCAGTAATTTCTAACTGTTAGCAATCTTTTCAGCATCTTGGCACAACTGAATTTCGCTTATTCTTTATCACAGATAAGACATTCCTCTTTAGATCTACCTTTTATACATTAAAAGATTGCTATCATCTTTATCTTCAGCCTCCTCTTCTTAAAGCTTTAACAATCGCGTGTTATTAAATCTCAAATGTTTCCTTCTTGGTGAGACTCATGATGGTTTTCCTTTTGACTTTTTCCTATTCATTTCCATCTCTTTGGGCTGCCCCAAACAGGATAGAAACAATTCATCTTGAGTTTCCCAAAAGCTGGAGCGAAGAAGATCTTTTGTATTGTGCAGGTAGTTTTCAGTTTTACATATCCAAGGTATGTTTCTTGCAACAGAACTACACTTTTGATTTATTTCCAGATTGGATTGAGATAGGATCTCTAGATTCTTCTCTGAGAACCTTCTGCCTACACAGTTGTGATATCTAGATTTGCTCAAGCCCTTCAGAAATTTGCATTCTGGCTGACCTTTCAACACACTGGCAGGTCCAGTATTTATGTGTAGTCTTTAAGTGCAATAAGCACTCTCTTCACAGCTTTTTTGTTGAAACTTCAAACAAGCCTGTTAGAGGGGAAAAAATGTAAAAGATAACTTTAAGCAACAGCATAATCGTCCTTACACTTTGTGTACAGTTGCCTAATCAGTTTTGAACCTATACAATACTATTAGCGCTTAGACAAATTTTCCATTTTTTTATATGCAGGAGGATTTTCTGTGAGGCAAAGGGTACGAACATAAATGACCTTGCTCGCAACTCACCTCTCCACAAGGTCTGTAACTATTTTGTGGAGACATTGAATTCTGACTAGATTTGTTCTTAAATGATTGACTAATTCTTAACTGATTTTTGACCCTTCTTATGTCCTTTTCATATTGAAAGCTACTTAAAAATCATGCAGTTTATTTGTTCCAGAGCTTTTCCAGGACTTACTAGGTGACAGAAAAAAATTGTTATTTCTAAGTTTTCACTTTTTTGAAAGATGAATATTATGCGTTTGCTTTTTCAGTTTTATTGATACCTCATGTGTGCTCCCCAGATTGCTCTCCTGATGGTTCTGAGATGGCTTTACCAATTCTCTAAGTACCCTAGGAGGAAGTTCATTGGGCACATCTGGTCTGAAAACCAATTTGCTTAAGTACTCTGTAACCTTTTCTGTCTGTATTTTTTAATTGAAATAATTATTTTTTTTATCTATTAATTATCCTAGTCCCCTTCTCATTGTTGACCTTTCTAATTAAAACTAATGCAAAGAAGACATTAAATGCTTTTGCCTTCACATCTGTTAGTAACTTTTTTTCTTCTCTTGGATAGCAGAACAACACTTTCCTTTGTCCTCCTCTTAGTCACTTTGAATAGATTCAGTTTGTTTAGTGCAGGGTGCAGTTATTTTAATTATGTTTTGTCCTCCCAGTAGGCCAGTTTAAATTTCCACAGAAGGGAATTTTTTTTTCATTGACCTTCCTGTGTTCGTGTTCATGCCAAAAATTGAATTGCTGGTATTCCTGAAAACTCTTATACTAATAAATACATATTATTTAAACTGAAGAAAAAAAAAGAAATAAAGAAAAAAGCATTCAAGCCTAAACCAGGGAAAGTCAAACTGAAGAGACTTGACAGTTTTGTTTGTGGAGTGACACATTCAGCCCCTCATTATTCACACACAATGGAAGTGAACACTTCAGCAATTGGAAATCACTTTGGCATCATCAGTCAGTCAGTCAGAGGATTTGACGGTGTGAATGTTTCTGATTCTCTAGCCTACTAAAAGGGGACCTTTTATATTCTGGAAAAGATTTATTGCATTTAGAAATTTTCAGTCTTGCCTGTTCTACTGTGAGACATGAAAGCATCATGAAGCATGATATTAACATGGATAGATGTTAAAATTAATCTAACAAGAAGAACATTAATATCACAATCTAAGCTCTTTCAGGATTAACTTGGACTTATTCTCTTTGACTTGCTTAAATCCCATAACTGTTTTTCTTTAATATAATCTCTTTAGGTCTACTCCTGGTGAAGTTTTAAAAAATAAATGCTTAGCAGATATTCTCCCTGGGACAGGACACATGGGAATGGCTGAAGATGGTTTAAAGCACTTAAGAGAGCGGTCAGATAGGGAATTTTCACTGAGCCTTTAAAATTTTCTCATGAGTCTGAAGCTGAATAAGGTTTTACCATTTTATGTGCAATTTTCAGGCTGCCCATGAGTTGAAGATTGGGAATGTTGACAACCAAGAGAATACAGTTCCGGATATACTTTTGTCTTCAGGTGGGACAAGAGTGTTGAATGTGATGGTAAATACTATCTACTACTACTCATATTTACTATTAGTCACAGGGAGGAGAAGTTATCTGGCTGCAGGAGACTGAGATTTACAGTGCTGAAAATGTATTGGTCCTGCATTAAGGAACTTAAAGGCAGACTCCAGAGCTGGAGGAGAGGTTTGGCTTTGCTGTGTGTGTATAGCAAGGAAACAATGTGAAAGAATATGGTTAAGTTGAATCTTTCAACTTACAATACATATTCTTCAGGATGACTTTGTCAGCTTTATTTTGTTGGATATATAAGTAAAAGGACATAGAGCATCAGATACTCTTGTAAAATACTCTGCTATATGTTTTGTAACCAGACAACTTAGAAGAAAAAATTTACTTGTTGTAATACAGATTGTCAGTGATGTTAGTGTACTGTAAGCACTGTCAGACATTTTGCTAAACCTGTGATAACTAAGCATTATGGCAAAGATGTCTGAATTATTTGTGAGATTTCAATAGATTAAAGTGTAGATACAGTATTTTCTAAGGGATAGAAAATGTAAGACTTTAGGGTGACTATAAATGTAGTCCAACACATGAAAAATACCTTTAAGTTAGCAATATCTCAATAGCATAAGGTTATTGCCAGCAAACAGAGCTTTTTAATTTGTTTTTTGAATTTTGTTGTTTGAATCTCATGAACTGCTTGCTCTTGCTTGGTGGGGTATGTCAGTTGGTAATTTGCTGTAGGCAGCACAGCAAGTGATACCCATGAAATGTTACAGCCTTGGGAACCTAAAATCCATGGTGTTTGTAAGCATCATCAGACAGGTAATTCTGAGCGTAGATAATAGTAACTTATCACAGCCCCACATAACACAAGGATGAAATCAGTCTCCCCAAGCTAAACCTAAAAGAGCTGACAACATATGCTTAGAGTATGTAATCTGTAGCTTTCATCATTCTATTAATTAAATACTGTTTTGACTAGCGTCCAATTACAGACAAATAAAGCAAAAACCCCCAAAAAAGCAAAACCAAAAAAATCCAAAACCTCAAGTGACTAATAACTATTTCATTTTATGACTTTGTATTCCAGAAAGCATACTGAATTAAGCCTTCCATTGGTGTCATAATTTCAAAATTGTTTTACAGTCTTCCAGACAATGTATATTTTTATATTTTTTCCCACTAAATCTTAGAATTGAGTGGAGGCAAGAGTCCTATCCACCTTGTGATAACTGAAAATAGTTTACCTAAATAAGATCACAGATTTCATTCGTTATATGGGGCTGTGTAGCAGGAGAAGACTTTTGCATGCCCTCCGTTCTTCTTAAACCTCTTATGTGTCTTTATTAGGCTGTGTGTCATTACCCATGAAACTCTGTTGCAGTTATCTGATGATTAAATTGCAGGTTTGTGCAAATACGTATAATTTAGCTAGTGCTGAAACTTGGTGCAGAGAGCATGCTTTGGAGTCAGCCTAGTTCTTGCAGTAGAACTTGAGCAAAAATTACTTGGCAATCAAAATAAAACCCAAGGTTTTAAAGGGATAAGTATCCAGTATGTGCCACAGTACATGTGTAAACATTGTTTTCTGACTCAAATGCATTAATTTCAATAACCAATTTTCCTCCATAAAAAAATTACATTTTTCTGTCTTACTCTACCTGTTTATCCACCTTAAGCTCTAGATATTAATAATAATAATTTTATATGCACAAATGTAACCTCTGATTTCAAATTTTTCACTTTTAAAAAGGAAATTGTCGAAGACTAAAAAACTTATGAAAAACTACAACACAAACCTTCCATTTTGTTTTATGCAGTAATATGTTCTTGATAACATAATATTGAGAACAATTGTTGTAGACAGATTTTTACAAGAAAATTACATAAATCCAACCAGTTCTTTGGATCTTTTTGGCCATATTTAGAGAGAGGCAGCTTAGTGGTTTAGCTTGAGCCTGGAAATCAGGAAGAGCCCATCTAGGCCACAGTATCAGGACTGCAACATTTGCTCAGTGTATTTGAGAAGGACTGAAATGATTGCAGTCTTCTCCACCTGCATTCACAGGGTGTTCATCTAACATCCATTCCCACAGCATTACTTTCCAATAGATTTTTTTTTTAATGTAACAGATTGGTTTTTTTGCTTTTAGAGTCTTTTGCATTTTTTTTTGTTTTAGTTTGATATTGTAACTTTCCTACATAATTCCGAGAAAGAAATAAAATAAACCAAACTGTATGAACAATTACTATTACAGTAGATATTGAACATGCTATGTCTGGAATTATCAGTGCATAAATCATCATCTTAAGAAGATTTTCTTGTCATGAGCTAGAATTCAGTGAAGTAGACCTTAGCCCTTTGAAGTGTTAAGATCTGCTGATCACATTAAAAAATGCTTCCTCTTATTGATTTTATTTTTCTTGGAGAAAATAGTGATAAAAATGGGTCCTAGAATAAATTTAATTTGTAAGTTTTTCTCTATACTGCATAAAAGCATCCATTTTTCAACTGTTAAAAAGTTGATGGTCTTATTAATTTTACTGAAAGTGAACACTTCTGTAAAGTTGCTGTTAAGTCTCTGGTATAACTGTAATTTTAGAGTGGTAAAAAGACAACTAGATGAATCCTAAATGAGAGAACATTGCTTTCTTTGTGTGTTGATACTAAGGACTCATTAAATCTCACATTGGGCTTGCAGGCACTGCAGAAAGACAGACATTTCAGAGATCTCCAGCCTCTTAGGAACTTTGGAGGTTAATGAGCCATCCCATAGTTATTACTTTGTGTTTTATCAGGGGTTTGCTCTGGGCTTTTATTTGATTTTCAGATTGTAGTGTAATCTCCTATGTGTGAGCATTGGACAACATCAACTTTACAAATGCTGTATTTTCCAGTACTGATGGGCTATACCAAAATCTTTTAATGCTCTTTGAGACTTTTATGATTCTCCTAGTATCCTAACATCATTAAACATTTCAGACAAGAATCAGCAGGGCTTTGTGGAGTCCTTCAGAGACGCAAGAACACTTTGGCCTGGGTAAAGTCTGTCACATTAAGATCTGCTGGGTGTATAAGGACATCCAAATATTCTAGTTTCTAGTGCAGGATAAATAATGCTTCACTTTCTTCAGAGCCTTCAGGCCTGCTTAGGTCTCATGCTTGTCTCAGAAGTGTCCTGGTTGAGGTGTTTTGATGTCAGGATGAAGGGCAACCAGTTAGTATGTGGAGTACATTTATATGCAAATACCTTCTCTTCCTTCCCCTTATCTTTGGCAGTCTGGAGAGGCCAGTGGGGGAGCACTGCCTCAAAACTAGAGAAACAAATGAAAACCAAGAAAATAGGGAAGAAAAGGGCTCAAAAAACTGTATTATGATATTGCTGGAGGATCAGAATTGAATAATTTTTATGTCAGCTGGGATCTTTCATTGTAACTACTGTCATGTTTGTTTCTCAAAGATAAAGTTGTTAAAAAAGCCCACCAAAACCATGATGCTTCTTTTTCTACCAAATCTTCTCAGGCCATCATGATATTGTGCTAGCTTAAGCTTCAATTGTTCTAACTAAAGCTTCCATTAAGGAAGTATATAAGAAGATGTTTAAATATCTGGCAAACATGAAACCACCTCCTCTAAAGCAACCTAAGAGCACCACCACAGTCATTGGTGTTACACCTTTAATGTAGTTTGTTTTATCCAGAATTTTCATGGAGACCCGTAAAGCGTAGCAGTAACATCACCATTAGAAATGATGATTGATCTTGTGCGTGTTATGTGTTTGAAGTAGCAGGTCTCTGTCTGGGGAAAAGGAATCCCATTCTTTATACATAACACTTAACAAATTTTCCAACTCCTTCTTTGAGGTTTTTATCAGAAACTCAGGGTCAATCCTCTTCAGATAGAAGCATCCTTTTGGAGAATTACAAACAAAACTCAAAACTATTCCTCTTTGCATATTCTCTCTCATACTCTGCAGATGTCTGTCCTTTATTTAGAGACTTGTAATCAAGACTCTCATCTTAGTATTTCTGATTACTTCAATAAACCCAGAAAAACATGGCAACCATGGTTTTTTCTGAAAATAGATCCATCTTTTGAGGTAAAATGTATGATGGAGCTCATTATCTTTGGAACCTAAGTAAGAAGCTGAAGAATGAGAGTCAGTTGAGCGAACGTTTCTCTTGTGTGGGGGAGAGGATTAAGGGAGCAAGGAACTAAAAAGACATTTGTTTTATAGCAATCAGGCCTTCTTGTGCTGACATGCAGTGTTTTTCCACTCCAGTTGACATGGTTAGACATCCTCTGACACCCTCAGGGATGTAAATCAGAGACTGAGAATTTTAGACTTTTTGTTCTCTGGAGACATGTACCTTGTATTTTAATGATTATTTATTTTTCCCAACTGTACATTTGCTTAGATGCACACGTCTTTAAATATATGTAAATATATATCCCCCCTCAAATCTTCAGAAGGCAAAAAACTTCAATATGTATGTCTTGTTAACATTTTGCTATACATCTTCCAGAGGTGTACTAGGAACAGCCTGCTGTACAGCTGTTCTCCTCCAGCTGAACAGGTTCATAGGGAATGAAGAGCTTAGAGCAATTTGTAGGCAATGAAGCAAAAAGCAAAATCCACAAAGAAGCAGCTGATGTTAGCAGCTTTTAAAGAGAATAAAAGGAAAGGGGAAGAATAGGGAGACAAATGTAGAACAGAGGGAGAGAACACGATTTTGGATGAAATCTGAATTACTGTTTTTCAAAACCAAGGAGAAGCTACGGTGCTTACTTTTATAAGCCACACTTTATCCTTTCATGCTTTTTGCTGCCTCCTGAACAATATCTGTGCTTACCATTCGCAGACACTAAGCCAGTGCTTTACCTTCATTGCACAAATGGCTGGGAGCTCAAGGCTGGCAGCCAAAATTTAGTGTTAGAGCTTTGTCACCGATACACACCTAGAACTCAGTCAGGAAGGTGTTTAGGGCATGTTAAATTTTAAGCACATGTTTAAATCCCACTACTTGCCATAACACTATTCTGGAAAGAAACCGGCATATTAAACTCTGCAAACCAATCTTGCAGTGCCTGTTCCCTTATTTGTATGCCAGGAGTAATAATGCTTAATTCCTATGTGTGTTTAGTAGCTTAATTCAGGGTGTTTATATACCACTTTAACATGAAAGAATTGTAGTTCATTACTGTATTTCATTAGCATTCATAGGAATTGTTGTGTATTTAGTTCAAAGAGATATACATCTAAATTTTCTTGGCATAATACAACTGAAAATTTTAAAGGAAAGACTGTCTGTATTAATTGTCATTAAATCAATATCAGAGTCAAGTTCATCTCCTTAACACAGAAATCACATGGAGTTTACTTTCAAGTGGTCCTTCAGTGAATTTTTATTTGCTCTTATACAAAATAAGTGTGAGATATTCACAGTCAAAACTATAAAGCAGTATACAGTTTATTTCCTGCAGGACCTGTGACCTAAGGAAAGCAGTGAAGTGAAAAAAACCTATGAACACAGTATAAGAGCAGCTGTGAGAATACTAGATATTTTTACTTAGACATTTTCATACAGGCATTATTTAGAAAGAAAAGAAATATTTCATGGTATATGGATAATCAAATAAATCCTTCAAGAAAAAAACATATAAGAATAAATAAACCCACTTTAAAATATTATGGCTGCTGTATTTTTTAAAAAGTGTTAGTGATTTTAAATTCCCCATAAGAGTACATCTGATATTCCTGAGGTATGTAATTGATGGGATGCAGTGTTAAGGCTCAGAGGGACCCATTATTATATTTCATTGGTTCCTTTATTGCCTGAGGGTGAGAAGAGGCAATAGAACAACGTGTCAAACTTACTTTTAACCTTTGGTCTTAGAAGAAGCTAAATTAAAGGTTTAAGTGTGTTTTAAGTTATCATCCTTAGACTTGTCTCTCTCCTTGTCTGTTTGCAACCAGCAAGCATGAATGTTATCCAGTTTTCAGTGTCAGCTTCTTATATTGTGTTCCACATAGACCTGTTGTTTTCACAACAGGTCCCTTCATGCTTTTTCCTCTGCTTTGTGTGACAAGCTATAGGTTGTGTCAGCTAACTTCAGTGATTCCTGCTTAGGGGGGAAAAATGTGAAGAAAAAAAAAAAGAGAAATATTTCACTTTTGAGTGACATGAAAAAAGGACGAAACTGGCATATTTTTTTGAAATGTACACAGGTCACAGATCAGACAAAAGATTATGGCACACATGCTTGGAAAGAGGAATAGACTGTTTTGAAAAACTGGAGGAGGAAATGGCAGAACATGCTTTTATTGCAGAAATATTATGGGTGTTTGTCAGTAATTGCAATGCTGCTGAAGCTTGTTCCTTATTGAGCTTCAGACAAACTGTTTGTGTAGGTCAGACAGAGGGCACACCAGGCCAAATCACACCTGTGCTCTAGAGAAGACATGTGGCTGTGGGCCAGGAGATCAGGGAAATTAATTTTACTATGAATTTGGAATGAAACCTTAGCTCTGTATTTACTCCCACTTTCCTGCCTGCAACCCCTGCCCTCAAAGTCTTCAGTCATCAAGTAATGTAAAAAGTAATGATGGATGCTGATGGGCTAGGGACCACAGTGATGATAACCTTTCTTTCTTCCCAGAGGAATTTGTGTTTTGCAGTATTAATATAAGGGTGTTAGGGTCTCTTGAAAATAAAGAAAAAAATAGAATAATGTAGAATAAAATAATGTGGAAAACACCTTTTTTTAGCAGCTTTAAGATTTAAGGAAGAAGCTCCAAAAATCCATTGTAAGCCAAGAAGACCTCTGCTCTGTTGGGTAAAAATATATGTAGAAGATCCTCTTATGGCTTTGTCATTAGAAGCGTGTGTTCATAGCACTAAACCTGTGGTAATGCACATTATACTACTGCTAACTGCTTAATTCAAGTCCATATTCTTGAGTTCAGGTTAATTATTTTATTTTCTTTGTCTGACAGTTGTTTTGGGGTGGTGAAGAATGGAAAGTGCTGAACTCTCACCTCACAGACACTGATGTCACTGATGTCCTAGCCTTGGCCCCTTACACGTAATTCTGCCTGTTGTTAGATCTGAATAAAGCCAGCTCAGCAACAAAGACAATTATTTTGAGAGAAGTTTTATGTTACAGCTCTTTATTTCACTACTGAGGGATTTTTTGTGTTTAGTGACTCCGTCTTGGGAACCCACCTCATTTCTTGGCTGCAATGACCTTTGTGTTTATAATGTTCTGTCAGTTTCCAAGCAGTCAGTTGGAGGTGAATGCTGTAGTATTGATATAATTATCATCCATTCAAGTGATGGGAACATAATTTCCTTAACTCCCTAGTCCCTCTCCATTTTAAGCTTTTCTGTAATGCATTTTACTGAAATCTAGAAGAAGTATTAGGTTCATCGCTTTTAAGACAGGTAAGAGGTTTTATGATTTTAGGCTTCTGTTTTAAATATATCAGTTTGCACTTTTTATCATTCTACATGATTTTTCCTGTGCTAGAAGTTTGAACACGTATCTGTTAGGTCTATGATTGTGTCAGTGTCTCATGCTTATTACTAAAATAATAGTACAGTATTCTCTCTTTCTTAAATGCTTTTCAACCACAAATCTGAGTTTACTTTTTAAAGAAATTCAGTAGTTAGCTACAGTTTACATGTTGGGAAAGTGAGGTTAAAGAATGGCCTCGAATTAATCTTAGAAAGCTACGATAGAACTGGACAGTGAGGCCACATTCATGACTCTCTTCTGCTTCCAAAAGAGTGAGATTATCATACTCCCATGCAGACAAAGAAACAATTCTTAAATGCATGAGGAACTTTTCAATCTCATTCCTTTACCTTTAGTTTTTTTGTTTTGTTTTGTTTTGTTTTGTTTTGTTTTTTTTTCCCTCAGTTGGATACACTGCTTATTTTTAAGGAAATTAACTGTGAATTAAAAAAAATAAAAATTGATGGATTTCTCCAAATATTAGCACACTCAGTTTAAATCAAATTAATTTAAATTAAAGCTTAATATTCAAAATATCTCTACTTGAGAATAGCCAGGTGTAACTTTGTTTTGGGTCTGGCTTTTTGCTACCTAAACAAGGATTAGGGCCTTTGCTGTGCAGGGTTGTCCAATAATGTTAGTCATTTATTGCCTAAATAGCATTTTACAGCATAAAACAAACAAACAAAAATTTATATCTGCTGCAAAAACTTATACACATTCTTTTGTTGTGACAGTCCTTCTGATATATTATTTTAAATAAATAATACTTCAAAAAAATCTACTTCATTAAAAAAAACTCCAGTCAGTTAACTAGTGACATTTAAATGGATTAGTGCCATGTTTTCTGTGTGATATTTCCTGATAGTCAAAGTTTAAAATACCCAGCAAAACACAGTCCCTGTTTGCAACTGAATTCGTTTTTTGGTAATAATTTACTGAAACTACATTTAGTTCACTGGAAGCTTATTTACATGGTCATGTTCAGGAGAATTAATCTGTAAAAATGAATCTGAAGTGGATTATTTAAACCTAATTAAGTCCTTATATAGATGTTCATTCAAAATAAAAATTGCCTTGATTTGCTTTAACTTAACTCCCTTCCAAATGAATTACGACTCGCAGGGATTTAATATAGTTTAAATAATCAACTTTAAGAACTAAATACAGAATAATTTTGCTGCATGCTTTGGTGTATACAATGTGTCTGGGAGAAATCTGTCTGACTCTTTCTCAGATGTCAGCATAGGTGTAGACAATAACTAAATTTAATAGGTAGTCTGAAGTCTTGCAAAAGATATTAAATTTCTTTGAATTTGGAAGTGATATTTTAGGAGAGGGCAGGATACAGACATATAAGCTCTTTAACAGGTAGGAATTTAGGATTCCAGGGATGTAATAACTTGGTACCTGCTTCCATTAACTGTGGGGGATTCTAGTCTCTAAGGCTAACTTTTGTTGAGGTGCCCGTGACCCCATCACCTGGGAAGGAACGCATTGGATAGGATCATCCTCTGTGTGCAGTAGGAAGTTGGAACTTGGCTGGTAATTAGAATTATTTGTCATTTATTTAGAACATGCTAGTTCCCTTATTCTGAAATTTCTATTTGGATATATTTCGGTAATAATCCTGAATGAACAATAAAGTATTCATGAGGTTGTTTGACTCTGTGTTTTTTTTTAAAGGATGGCATTTCTTTCAATAACTTAGAGTATCACTGCACAGGTTTGGGGGCAACAGATGACTTTAAGCAGGCATAGGACCCGACAGATTCCTAAAGGAAAACGAGTCCCATTTCTGCCACAGCTGTGCTGTGCTTGAATGAACATAGAATCTTGGAGGAACATAGTGGCATGGTTGAAATGAAGAGATCTTTCCCATGAGTGAGCTTCTTAGTATTTAAAAATGAAGTCTCCAATGGGCAGGAGAGACTTGCATTGCAAATGATGACAGTCATTAGAGTATTCAAAATAACTTCCTCCTGTCCCAGTTTTTCTCTGCCAGTTTTGCATGATGTTGCATGATTCCAGTACTTTCCCTTCAGTTGTAGTGGATTGCATTTTTTCACATGACGCTTAGGAACCAGCAATATTTGAGGAAAAAATATTTTGAGTGGTAGATGATATCCCCTTATGTAAAGCAACATAATAAATGATGTTTGTCTATGATCTTACCTTGATAAATTTCCCAGTACATCAAGGATGTTAACAGAACTACTCCAAGGTAAAACTGCTGTAAGGGCTGGGGAGGGGGAAACTCCTGAAAGTTAAGTGAAAGACTGATGGTTCTGTGTATACAGTAAGTACACAATAATTCCTGATATAGGTGATATCATTTTCAAAACATCGGAAACCTGATTGTCTTCTTGATTGATTTTTACATGGTGCAGTTTAAAAACTGGGTTTGTTTTTCTCTGCTTGCTTAGTAGAAAACATCAGTGAAAGGAAAACTATCACTATAACAAAAAGCATCACAGAAATGTTCATTTCAAAAATACTAACTTTATACACTGATTGTGCTATTGGATTTTGAAAGAAGAGAAAGGAAAAAGAAACTGTGAAATAATAATAAAAGGAAAGCAACAGAACAGTTCTGAGAACTGAGAACTACCTGGTAATATCCTTCACATTTCACCTTTATTTGAAACACAGCACAGAACCATGATGATATTACTGGTGCATAAATGTACTTCTTTGCACATACGGATCAACTCTGGAGTAACTGAAAAAAATTATGATGGTGAAAAACAGAGTTAAACTGTGCAAGCACAGAACTGAAAACACACATTTGATACTTGCAGAAAAGAATCCCCTCTGCTGAGGGTCCCTGGCAGGATAAACCAGCGCAGTCTGCCTTGCAGTACCTTCTCCCTCACCCCCTGCTTCAGGTCCCCAACCTCTGCTCTCCTGTGAGCTGTGGCTGCTTGCCAGGTCCACAGATAACAAACCATACTAAAAGGTAGTTAGTACTTTTCTTTTGGCTGAGCAAGCTAAATATGCTGTGGGCTCAGATGAACTCCAGTACCTGCAGGTCAGGAGGAGTGTGAACTGAGCCTAGAGTGAAAGAGGAAGAGGAAAAGGGCAGATTAAACTGCTTTTGCATACACTTGAACATTCAGTTCATAAATGCTCAACAAATACAAAAATGGTTGTTGTCTGTATAGGTACATATTTGTATCATTCTTACATGCTCATGCAGTACATCTGAAATGATGGATCTGTTTACTTCCCATTCATAACTTTGGAGGTGAAAATGCTTCTTTCTTTGTTTTTTCATGGGGTTTTGTGTTTTTTATTTTTTAGTTCAGCATCTATAGTAAATATTTCTTGGGTAAATATCTTCTGAAACCTCTGAATTATTAAAGCATAAATTAGATGATTTAAGAGCAGAACATTGTTTACAGAAGTGCACTTGTCATTGCTGGAGAGGTAAAAGAAATAATACTGCTATGTCAGTAGTCTCTTGGGAAGACCTTACCTTCCTGATATCATCCATGTTTCTTGTAGTTCAGAACACTTGTTAAGCTGAAAGGGGGGAAGAGAAGTGCATGACATTTATATTTGTTGTAACATAAACTATTTCTTATCTCTCCCCTCAGTCCCTCTCCTCTGCCTCCCTTCTGTCTCCATTTACAACTTCACTATCCCTCCTGCCTACTGGGACCATAACCTTACTGTAATCTTTCTTCTTTTTTGCCGCCCTCTGCATATCTAAGGCAATCTTTTCTTTTTCTTTTCCTTCAATATTCTCAACCCCACCCCCCCCCCCAAACAAACCCATATTTCTTTTAATGCATTTGCTTCCCGTTCTTTCTTTCTTTTTTTTTTTTTTTACTGAATTTTTCTCCTATCTAATCTCTGCCTCACAATTCCCAAATCAGCCAGATCATGGGTCTGAAGTCGCTGGTGACACTGCCAATTATATCTGCTAGTTCTTGTCATTGGTTTGTGGAACTGAACACCTTATTTCTTTTCTTTTCCCTGAAAGAAAATCTGAGAGAGATCTAACTATGCCAGAATGAACTGTTCTTCCAATCTGGACTGGCTTTCAATAAGCCTGGAAAGCATCTCTATACCATCATAAACTTCTCAACAGTTCAGCAGTCATTTTACTCACACTTGTTAACATATTTCATGGTTTTCATTTTAATTAGACATTTGGTGGTGCAGGTTTCCCTTTTTCAAATTTCCAAATGAGCCTAGAGGAATTTTGTCAGGACTTTTTTTTTTTAAGCATTTCTATCTTGGAAGAGCTGTTCAACTTGAAATTTATGCTATTTAGATTTACAGAGTAAACATCCCTGTGCTGAAATCTATGAGTAGCTGGTCTGAGCTGGTGCTCTGCAAAGGCGCTGAATACAGAATCAGCAGTAAGTTTAGGTGCAAGTAAGTGTGACCACAGCCAGTTTCACTCAAAATACATTTAGAATATAAAGTGGTGTATCTTTCTTTTGGAGCATTTGCCCAGGAAGAGACAAACATGGGAAGATCTGAATGATGCAAAGTTCCTTGGTAGGTTTCACCCTGAATTTTTGTTGCTTCCCTCAGAAAAATCAATATTTTCATATTTTGAAGAATGTTTTGGGATTGTCTCTTAAAGAAATGTTTCAAAAAGTTGCACAGATTTTGAAAGAAGCCTTGAAGAGTCCCTATTTTGAATTAATATTTCTGTGTTAATAGTTTTGAGGTTCAAATTAATGTTGTTATAAATGGCAGCACTGAGACGTGGTTTCTATGTTCCTGACTGTGCAGTCACCAAGCAGATGTGGTAGTTAGATATAGCAATTCTATGTAGGAGAACAACTAAAAGTATGAAGTTAATGCAGCAAAATTAAGGACCATTAAGCCCCTATATAGAAACTTATTCAAAAGTGGAGTGCTTAAGGGAGGATTAAACTACAAAAAATATAAAGGCGTTTTAATTCAGAATGAGAGCATCTACATATAGCTTAATGTGTTTTAATTTCTTTCCATTAACTTATACTTTTAGTTCATTCTTTTCAACCATCCCAAATGCAGGCAGTCCCAAGAGATACTAAGTTTTCTTAAAAGCATATCTTTGGAAGATTTTTTCTTTAAAATTTTATATCCTTCTATCCCATTCCATGCAGGTAATCCAAGAAAAATTCTTGTTTAAAAAATGAACAAAAAATGTTATAGTAATATGCATTCTGTTGTCAACTGATTATGGTAGCAGACACGACCATGAAAATGAGAAAATTTACCATTTTAAAAGAAATAAATAAGTTGAAAGAAAATTCATATTTTACAAGTAGAGATTAAAGGCTTGAGGGGAATTTAAAAGTTCATGAATGATGGACACAGTGGAAAATCATGGAGAGCAGAGAATAAAGACCAAAATAATAGTAAAAGACATTACGTACCTGGCCACTGAAACTGAATATTCAAACCTGACAATTTATGGTTGAAGTGAAAAATACAGATGTTTGTGTGTTTGGCACAGCTGATTGTAAAGAAATGCATGAAGCTGTGCTATGCCAAAGTGGGGATTTATCCTGTTACTTCATGCTTGTTCCCAAACAATCTTTTGCTTCTTTATTTCTGTGTTGTCTTTTCAGGCTTTACTGATTTAGTAGGGATTCAGCTTGGCTGCTTGCTTGTCTTTTTATTGTCCCTTAACCAGAATCACCATCTCTTTGTAAAGGAATAGATACCACTGCCAGATGAACTGCTCACATTATAATCAATAGAAGTTTTTGTCAATCACAAGTATAGGAACTCTGCAGCCTTTTCACTGTTACTGAGGTTGCATCATGGACATGAACATTGCTATATCATTCCACTGGAATCAACACTCCTTTTTGTGTTATGCTGTGTCATGCACTTAGGTAAAAGTCCAAACAGCCATAATGAAGACAGAATACAGTAAGAAACAGAGAGATCAACATCTCACATAGACCTAGAAAATGCTCTGCTTCTTTCTAAGTGTTACTGCTTTTGGGAAGGACAAAAGATCTGCTGGTTGGTTATTGCTGGTTTGAGGTTTTAAAGGACCTTGCTAATGTCACTTTAATGTATTACAGTGCTATTGTTTTGTTTTCTTTAATACTGACCTATACAATTAATAAGACTAAAAAATTCAAATCTGTTGTTGTTGCTAGAGAGATTTGTTATCATGTAGCAATGATACAGTTGATGCTAAGTAGATGTATTTATATAATCTACTAATTTATATAATTATATTTTTTTTACTATTTAATTAAATAGCAACAGTAGACAATGGGGAGTTACAGTTGAAAGCATACAGCATCTCAGTTTGGAGATACATTAGATCTTCAGTTCAGATCTTTACAGAGGTGTCCTGTTACAAGGGCAGAAGCACAGCAGTCTTCATAGAATGATGCCAAAATCTTGCATTTGCTTTATCATGAATTACAGTGGACTGCCAGTCCTGGGGCTAGTGCGTTTTCTTGTTTACCCATGCATTTTGTTGTTCAAGTGTGTAGACTTGCATTCTCTATTTAGAGAAATCAATGCTTTCATCCACCCTCCCTTTTTTTTTTCCTTTGCCAACCATTTTTCTTGTCAGTTTGCTTTCCCCATTGCTGGGTGAGCAGCTTATGAGAAATAAACCACCGAGGCACATCAAACCTTATAAGAAGGCCAGGGCAGTAATTCAGTGGCTGAGTCTTTCCAATCCATTCTCTTTCAAGTGGCTTGTTTAAAAACAAACAACAGAAACAAAACCTCACAGTGTCTCTTGTTGGTATTTAACAAAACTATAGAAAGACCTTTTGCCTTAATAATGCCAGTGACATGCATTTTGTTTATCTTTCTAATTATTTATTTATAGTCGACATGAAAATGCTTCCCACTAGACATCACTAACTGCACAAAATCAGTTGTGTATTGCTTTTGTGAGACTTCTGTTATTATAACATGATTAAAATAGTATATTAATTATGCATCCTGCTATAAAACTGAATACAGCAGAGGAAATAAATATGTATTAATAATACATTAGTTATTAATCTGCGTACTTGTCATTTCAATGAGATGTAAACTACTGCATCTTCAGTTCATGAAGACCACCACTTACCTGTTTTATAACTCCACTTACATCTCAATACTGTGGAAGGATAACTTTTTGTTCAAAGTTGTAGGGGGATAGAACATAAGTAAATAAAGGTAGTGTAGAAAGTAATCTTACCTCCTAAAGAGTTGCAGCTGGGTTAATTATTAAAGGAGCAGACCTGACTTTAACAGGCCACAGCTGTAGCCAATAATAAGAAGAGTGCTATAAAAGAGTGGATTGGTTGGTTGAGGGGGAATGGGAGTCAGTTGGCTCCTGCAAGAACAAGAAAGAGTCAGTCCTTGGAGGAGCTGCCTATGTGAAGCATTGAGGAGATATGAAACTCTTGCACTAAGGAGACAACGATGTGAAACCTTTGTGATATCATGACAGCCCAAAGTCACCATATGTTATAAATGAGTAGTCAGAAGCCAAAACTGTTATATCAAAAAGCTACAAATTTTACCTAACTGTGAGATAGAATGGTAACATCGTAAAGCAGATTTACCACTAGACTGGGCCATGTACAGCAAACTTTTAATCGTTAAAAGTGGTAGACACCTTTCTGCAGCAACTAGATTGACTCTGACTTTTTTTTTTTTTTTTTTTTTTTTCTGAGATTCCTTGTACAGCTAGGAAGGGAACTTTTATACTAAAGGGAAGCCAGCTACAGCTTATGGACTTGAAAAGTGTTGCAGGCATGCATGCATTTAAAAGGCAGTAGGCCTTGTAAAGTATGTCATTAAATTGGATTGCCTTAAGAGATTATTGTAAAGTGTGTGGATATGTTAGATGTGAAGATGTTATCCTTACTAGGTGGCGTCCAAGGGGTGTCTAAATCTTTGCACATCAAACTGTCTTTTAGTTAAAGGACAGAATCAGTAGATCAGGAAGTAAAACAGGAGCCAATTAGCTGCAGCAAACTTTTACTAAATAAAATCATTTGCTTTCTTTTTGGCTCAAGATAGAATAAAAATTAGATTATTTAATGTAAGAGCTGCTTGGCAAGATTTGCACTAGGAAATTAAATGTGCCTGGGGTTACTGATGCCAAAGAAGCTAGCTGTCATGGATTGATCCATGTCTATATTATTAAAATTTGCTGATTTACAAAGAAGGTGAGTACAAAAAAAACACCTCTAGAGAATACTTCTAACTCCTAAAGTTTGTTTAAAATATAGTTTGGGATGGGCCCAGTCCTAGTTGTCCAAGAACAAAACTAATCCACGGAATATTTGCGAAAGTTAACAGGGGGCTCTCTTTCAGTCTCTTGGTTCATTTGCTAGCAGTGATTATTTTCTTGGCTGTGGTAGTGTTGTTGAGTGAATGACCAGTATGAGGGAGTTGTCGAAGTTGTTTTTGTGGAAGATTTTAGTTTTATCGTTAAATGGCATGTATATGACTTCTGTATTACTCAGAATTTTTAGATTTAGAATGGAATGATGCATATGAAGGGGAAACTACACTGCTGTTGAGGTTAAGTTAAAAACACACATAGAATCCTTAAACTGACAGCAATGCTATGGTTGTATTTTCAACTTATCTTAATACTGAACAATGACAAGTACAAATTTTCATCATGGGTGCCCATTCTTAAAAGATGTTTGATTATCTTGATTTAAAAGTTGTATCAGCCAACACAGGCTAAAATAATTACTGTTAGTATTAGTGATAGTAACATGACAACAGTATAATGAATAATATGCTGCTCTCTCTTGGGATTTGCACCAAGAGATCTAGAAGGACATGAATATCAATATTATTTTATGTACTGTGAAAGTCAGAGTCAAGTGGATTCATGACCAGAATCACCTTTTAGGTCACAGGCAGCATCAGGACTAGAATGCAGACCTCTCGAATCCCACAGTATGACTCTGTTCAATGTAACGCCATCTATGTTTTTGCACATATGTTAAATTTTTTCCCACATAAACTCTGAAGAAATTTCTGAATGATGTATCATGGACAAGTCATCTTCAAGAGCCATGATTTAGAAAGATATGGGAATGTTTACTGAAGTAAAATGGCTTTCTCTTTTCCTGTCTCTCCTGTCTTGTATTTTAATATCTTCTTAGCTTTCTCTGGGAGAAGACAGAAAAGATCACCCATTCAAGAAAGCTGTCTGCCAAAAAGCAAATTCACCTATCTATAAAGACTTCCTGATAAATTTTTTATATACTTCTAAAAAACCCAAACTTCCAGTGATGGAAAATAGCAGTCTCTTTTTATGCAATCTTTTCAGTGCATCATTATCCTTATTCTTGGCAAGATGTTTCCTTCCCTTAGTGCCTAACTTGCATTTCCTTTTTTCTAAGACCATAGTGTCCTCTCCACTTTCCCTTTTACAGCAACAATGATATATTGAAAAACTCTTCTCTATGTTATGTGTGTAAAATCTTGGCAATAGAGTTTACCAAGGAGTGAATCTATTTGTTCTTTCCTTATTATATGCAAATATTCCCATCACTTTCATGAGAACACTTAGGAAACATTTTACTATTTTTCCTTGAAAATGTGCCTATCTTGTTCCTTGTTAAAACCATTCTGTTCCTGACAGTGTGAAGCCCCCAGAAAGGGAGATTAAAACACATGAATATTGGTGAATACTAGCTTATAAAGATAGGAAAAAAAAGGTGAAAAAAAATCCCTAATTGCTATTGTAATCATTCACCTATTGTACTGTTGAATTTCCTTAATTTTAAAACAATATTGCAAAATTATATATTCACTTTTTTCTTTATTTTGTAAAAACCCTGGAGTGATTTATGTGAGAGGAAATGAAATGGTCTGGTTGGCTCCTGAATACTTTGGCTGCTTTAGGGAACTTTGGTAGAAGGAGTTGTCTTGCATGACCTGTTTCTATTTTTTTCTTCTTCTTTATCGTCCTCCTTTTTTCACAAGAAGCAGGTCCTGCTGTTTGCTAAACTTATTTATCAACAGTGCATTCATTCAGTTACTTTGAAGGCATGCTTTGGCAGTTATGTATTCTCCTAAATGCATGCAAATTCTTCAGTTTTAAGCACTAGGCCTTCTTAAGTTCTACATATACACTAATGGTGGTGTAATCAATAGGGCACAAAACAGCAATTACAGAAGGGTTATCCCTTTCTTCCCACACTGATTCATAGATGCTTTCTATGTTTAAACTAGCCTTTTGCTTTTTTGCCTACTTTGGTAATGTTTATTTTTGTAATTAAACCCCTCCCAATTTTTTTATAAGTTTTTGGTTATGCTGCACTCATTCATCAAAGTTGGTGAACCATGGAGGAAAAAAAAACCCCTGACAATCCTAGGGGGTTTCTTGGCTGGGGAGAGGAAGTTGGCATCACTTCCCGGGGTCTTTATAACACTCCTTTAGTTCCAAGGACAGGGAAATTTCCTTAAATGACATTGTTTCCCTGGCATTTCTCCAAGAAACGCCCTCTTTGTGTACAGGCATTTTAAGGTATGGGGAGATGAGCAGTGGAAAACCACGTGTCTCAATCAAACTTGAAACCTGTCTCTAATTCCAAATAGAAAGTGTTCCAGTTCTGTCTCAAGACAGCACAACCTCGATAAATTATTTCAAAATTCTCTTTTGGGAAGTTCTGTGGCATCTCTCATTTGCTCAGATGACAGCTGAAAGGAAGTCTGCAAAGTAATTTGCAGGGTCTGGAAAGACTAAGTAAAAATTGTTTGTGAAGCTAGAGAAAGGTTAATGGGGATTTGACAGGCTTGCTACCATATGCACTGGTCTAAATTGTCTGATACTTTTTTGTAATATAGAGCAGCAACATGATCTTCAGGAGTTAAGTGTTGGGGGTGGACATATGTAAAATATGAACTTCAAGAATATAGTTTCATGAAGATTTGGAATGGTTCTTGCCTTCCTTTCCTATCATTGCAGCCAAGAAAGCCCTAGCTTTCTTTATATATAAACATCTGTGGCTTCTAGATTTTAAGCAGCTGATAAAGTATAGATATTTTTGACTGAGCATCTTTGTTACATGTACACATACACACACACACATATAGGTGCAGACACACAGCTGCTTTCTCTGACAAACAAACACAGAAGAGATGTCCAGTTGATGAAATTATAAAAATGCTATACAAGTGAAGCACTGCCTTGGGATTTCTTCAGACTAATGCTTTTAACAACATGCCAAGGCATTGCATCTCCGGCCCCGGATACAAATGGAGTCTGTGGTGCAAAGGAAAGGGATAAAAAAATGACAATATAATGCTGAAGTGAACTCTATCTTATTGAGTGGTGCTAGCAACTGGGAAAAGAAACAACAGTGTAAAACTCCTTTTGATTTTCTATTCTTGCTCACTGCCTTTTGTGTTTGATGGAACTCCTTTTTTGAGTGAGATAGACTCTGATAAAGGAAGTGGTGATACAAGAAGTAGCACTATGACAATGCATAAAGTGGTCATTGTCCTCACTTACCCTCACTGCACTTTCACACCATTAACGGTGTAACTAATAACACTTACACTTAGGATCTCACCTTTGTGCATCCTATGGTAGTGCCATAATTGAAAAGTGACAGTCTCTGCTAAAGCACTGTAAAATATATCAGGTTGTTCTTGTCACCCTAAACAGACACATCTTATTATTTCCCATGTGAGGAACATTAAGTGACTTGTTTCAGCACAAACAAGAACTTGAAAATGATGATGGGGAACTCGTATACTTTTCTATACTCAGTTTATTTGAAATATCATTGAAACATTAACGAACATGAAAAATAACTGCATATTTGGCACTGAGGCAAATTACTAGACTGTGTTAACTAATTTTAGAATTCTTTACATAAGCACCTATCTGTATGAAAGTTGTAATTATCATCCTGCTAATACTGAGATTTCTTCTTCTGGTGTCTTCTCTTCATTCCCTTTGGCCTTGTTTTTATCCTCCCTCAAAGTACTTTTATCCCCCAATCCAGGACCTGCTCTGAAGTATTTTGCTTTCAACAAGAGACTGTCATTTTGCAGCAGATGCCAGTTCCAGTCGGTAGGACTGCAAACAGAAAGTACCCAGGATTACTGATTCATCCTCCACAGAGACCGCACATAGTACCTGGGAAATGTCTTCCCTTCCAAAGAATGGATGCTGTCCCCAGCTCAGGTTTCAGTACAAAGTGCCAGAACAGGTGTCAGGAGAATTCATTTTGGCTTGAACTTTATGAACAAACTAAGGTATGATGAGGACTGCAGTCTCCATTGACGTTGCTGCTTGCGTTCTTGCTATTTAAAGAACAGAGGAACAAGTTTCAGTGCACAAAGTGGGATCATTTCCCCCAATACCTGATTTAATAGTATTAATTTCTACTTACACAGTCTCTTTCTATTGAGAAGCTCACACTCTACAAACATGAATTAATTAAGCTTTATACTCCCTCTGTGCTTCATAGGTAGACTCAGGAATAGAGTGGTTTAACATTATAATAGTGTGCCAGCTGGGAAATACCAGAAATCTAGTTTTCTTACTTTGCACATGCCCTGGGGCAGAGTCAATGCATACCTTAAATGCAAGGACTGAAAAAGACCATAAGGGATGTGATTGATAATACCTCTAGGCTTACAGTTTGAGATAAGGACTCCTGCTTGGGAGAGCTGGAGTGCATACGGCAGTGAAGCAAAAGGCTGATTCCATGGGAAAACATCTATGGCAGAGCCTGCTAAGGTAAAAATCTTTCCCAGTGGTCCTTGAAGAGACTGCTGCAGTGACCTGTATAGTTCTGACTTCTTGTCTACTCTCAAGTCAAACCAAGTAAATTGAAGCTACCTCTTCCTTATAATGATATCCCAAGGATCAAGGTGGTGGCTGTGTGCAGGTATGGATTTGCTGGTCAGGCTGAAAGAGTAAGAGCACTTCCATTTGGCATCACTTGCTATGGCATGTACTCCTGAGCTGCCTGACAGCCATAGATACCCTGGTCAGTAAAACTGGTTCTTTGTATAATCCCTGATATTGGATACAGAAAAGTCAGTTGATCTTATCAATCAGGTGTCTCCTGGTTTTGTTACTATTAAAAGTTGTCCAATAAATTTTTCTATTTTTTTTTTTTTGCTTTTAAGCCCTATTTTTTAATGTGCAGTAAGACTTGATCTTGTTTTCCATAGTAGCACCTTTACACTGTATAAATCATTACCTCAGTGCCAGGACACTCTTACAAGGAAAGTGACAAGAGATTAAATGTATACTTAAAACATGAAACCCTTTGTTTTTAGAGTAATGCCTAGAATAAAATAAAGCCCTCACTATTAAATCATAGGGCTGGGCCAATGCACATTGGGACTGCAAATTGGAAATGTTGCTTTATTTTTAAATGGCTGAATACCCGCTGCAGCATCCATAATATTTGTAACTTCTCTATGTAATTTATTCCAGTGAAAAAAAGGAATGAAATTTAATCTACCGAAAGAAAAAAAAAACCTGTTACTAAGTATACATCCTAGTCCCATACTGTCCATACACATTGGTTTGCAAACCAATGTCTTCTAAAGAGAGTGGAGGACATGAACTGCTTGAGCTACAGTTGCTGTAAGCATTGCAATGGCTTTAGCTTGGAATAGGCATCATATCTCAGCAAGGAGGCTCTTTATGCCCTGGCAGAGATTTCTCTTCTCCTTCTGGAAAGTGTTTGAATACTTTTGTAGTATTTCAGGCTGCTTACTAATCCCCAGGGTTAGGCTGTGGTGATGCTGCCACCCAAGGAGATA
This sequence comes from Melospiza melodia melodia, assembly GCF_035770615.1. Taxonomy (NCBI): domain Eukaryota; kingdom Metazoa; phylum Chordata; class Aves; order Passeriformes; family Passerellidae; genus Melospiza; species Melospiza melodia. The sequence goes on along the minus strand of NC_086195.1, from coordinate 98,767,285 downwards.
CAAGTCCCTCAGGTCACCCTAGCTTACCCCAGGAAACATGAGTGTTATCTCCTTCTTCCTTTTGAGCTTAGTCCATAACCCTGTACAAATGTCTTTCCTCTAGAGTGTAAGGGGGCAGTGTAAGGCCTTTTATTTTTTTTTATTTGTTTAATAAAAATTGGATAGTGTAAAGTTATTCTATGTTTTTAGCCATTAAAAGTCATCAGGGATTTGTTTCCTGATTTTAGGACAGATTCATAATGAGCATTTCAGAACTGGAAGCCACTGATTTCTCAGCCATAAAAATGGATTCCAATCCTACCTTATCTTAGAGTCCCTCTACTCAATATGGGTCAGATTGTGTCGAAAGTCTGTTTGCATTTCAGGGTCAAGCTAGAACAGCATGGAAGACTTATGGAGGGAAAAAAAATGAGGCATTCTACCATCAGAGGCAGATTGTCCATCCAACATTACAATAAAAGTGATTGGACTTGCCTGTTTTTTTGTAAGTCTTCTGCTAGTATCATGTACCACCTTATCCTTCAATGGCAACCAACCACTGGCCAAAGCAGGGGATGTCAGGCTAGAACAGTTAACTGTAACTTTTGGCATAGAGTGAATCATTCACGGGAAGTAGAACTCAAAAGAGAAAGAACTAACCTTGAAGTTTTCTATCTGTACATGTAACCACTGATGGACTCCTTAAACAGTACAATAAGAACCTTTCTAGAACTTTTTGAAAACTCCAGTTAGGTTTTTTTACTAAAACAGTTTCTTCACATTTGCAGATCTTCACGAGTGTAGGTGCTGGTGTGTGCCCAAAGAAGGGCAGCAGAGCTGGTGAAAGGATTAGAGCACAATTTTCATGAGGAGTAGCTGATGGAAGCTGGGGTTGTTTAGTTTGGAAAAGAAAAGGAGGCTTAGGGAGGACCTTACTGCTCTCTACAACTATCTAAAAGGAGTTTGTAGCCATGTAGGTGTCAGTCTTCTCTCTCAGTTAATAAGTGATAGGACAAGAGTACGTGGTCTCAGGTTGCGCTGTGAGAGTTTTAGCTTAGCTATTAGGAAAAAATTTCTTCACAGAAATGGTGGTCTGGCATTGAAACAAACTGCTCAGGCAAGCAGAGGGAGCATCATCCCTGAAAATGTTAAAATCATGGGTATGGGTGCTTGGGATTAGGTTTAGTGGTGAAAATGGCAGGGCTAGGTTAATAGTTGGACTCTAGGGTCTTGGAGGTCTTTTCTAACCTTGACAATTGCTTTTTAGTTAGTGCAGCTTCACTGACATAGATTACTGGTAGCTGAAATACAGAAGAGGAATGTATTTGATTTTCTCAGGTTGCTTCTGAGTTAAAGTTGCTACAGTCTGGACATGTTTGTTCAGTTTAGCTTCCTGTTTTGGCAGATGATAGTAGTTAGGAGGATAAACTTTCGTATGTCAGAAAGTAAATTTAGTATTGTAACTGTGTCATGCTGAGATGGATTGAAGCAGTACAAAATGAAAGAGAGAAATCAGAAAATGAGATTACGATGTCAAATTTGAATTAGAAGCAGAAATATGCTTTGCTCTTTAATCATGATTCAGTTTTACCAACCAAGTCCCCATCCCAAATAAAACCACATTAATTCTCTTGAAATATTATTTCAAAATCCATTTTGATATTGTAAGAGGAAATAAAAAGGGCTGAAAGATTAATAATAGAATGCCAATGTATACATGTAATCCAGACTTGAACCTGAGGGCAGTCCTTTTAAGGAGTTGAATGACATCTGTGTGTAATTTAATAAATGACTGTTGTAACACAAGTGGAGAAGCTCTCAAACACATTGTTTTTGTGTTGATTGCTCAGTTCAATTACTGTAAACAAATAATGTTATAACAGTCACTGAAATAAATCTAGCCTAGAAGGGTTGGAAAAAGGTTGGAAATATCAACACTGTATTTATTCCTAATTCAATGATTTGTTGTTAGACTCACCTAAAATAAAAGGTCATGTTTTATGAGTATATCTCTAGCAAGGTTACCAATTTCAAATGCTTAATGACAACTTTTAGCTGACTGTTGGAATAGATTTTTTTCCCTAGCATAAATATTCACAAGTTACTGTGTAAACACAGAAATACGTAGCAACAGGTAGAGGCTAAATACATTATTTGGTAGACTTGTATTTCTATTTAAAGCCATTCCTATCTGAATAGGATTTTGGGTAACCTGACCTAGTGGAAGGTTCCCTGCCCACAACAGTGAGACTGCAACTAGGTGGTCCCTTCCAGCCCAAACCATTCTATGATTCCTCTAAAGAGCTGGATTTACATAGATAAGATAGATGAACTAAAGTGTGTTTTAAATTACCAAGTGGTATCTTAGATAATAAGCCAAGTTTTTTGTGGAAAGTCCAATTTTGAGATATAACACAGTGCTCCTAAATAATTTTTCTTTTTCCTCTTTTTCCAAATACTACAACTGGCTTCTTCTATTAAAACAATTTCATCTGCTCAGTAGAGCTTCACATTCTCTGAATTTTCATGCCCTTTCCCCTCCTAAACTTCTTGTGTAATTTAGTTACTTTATATCCCCAGCTTTTTCAGCAGCAGCCTTTCTTCCTTCCCACGAGCTAGCCCTACCCAGAGCAATGCCTCAAGGCTGAGAGGACAGGATGCAGCTGCCTCTAAAAGCCTGTCAATGATGCTTCTTTTTAAGTCACTAAGAACTGCTAGCACAGCTGCACAGTGATGTGGATTTACACTTTATATTTTTTTTCCCTATATGAGGAATTACTCAAAAGAATAATGAGTTAGCTACTGATGCATGAAGGCAAATGAAGACACTGCCTTATGCTTAATGGCATCCTAAGGACAGCCCTGCATTTTAGAGCCAGTTTTTCTGGGGAGATGCTGCCCGGGTCGGATGCTGCAGTTATTCTTTACAGGGAATTTGAGGAGATTCTCATCTTCAGATGTGACAGAGTAGGAGCAAATTGGAGTTAGCATTAAATCTACAGCTAGTGTCTTACATCCTTTGAGCACATAGTTGTTTTAGTCTTGACAGCTAACAGAGTACCATCAGACTGCAGCAAAAGCAGTTAATTTTGGGCTGTAATTTATTAATTATGATGCATTTTAACATCAGTGGAGTTGTTTTTTTTTTTTATACAGAGCAGTATCTGGTGGCCTAAGTGATCAGTGTGCCCCCACTTTTCCTGCACTCCTCTTTTCTCTGCAGGCTCCATTAGTTAATAGTTTTATCCAGCCTGGGAAAAGCAAAAGGCAAGGGAGCAAGCCTGGCAAGGCTATAAGCTGAGGTTTTGTTTCCCTTTTCCCTTTTTCTGTTTATTTAAGTTGTAGCTGTCATCCACATGGCAGCTGTGCCTGGTTGGAGGAGGGCACTGAGAGCAGACAAAATCCAAACAGTAACATAGCAAAAGTGGATGCTTCTGGATGTTTGTTGCTATGGTTAAAATTGACAAGTTCAAAACATATCTTAACATTGCAAATGAAAACAAGCCATTGTGGCCTTTCTGAAATTTCCAGCTAGGCTATTTACAAAAGAATCAAATATTTGCTTGAAGATGGTCTGTCCAAATGGCTGTCAGAAAGTGTGGATGTGTGGTTTGGTAGTGGCTGACCTGATGACTCAGGTGCTCTCTAACACCAGATATATGGGAAGAGGCTTGGTTGCCCCTGCCACATTCCTTTAAAATGGAAGTTCTCATCTGAAACTCAGAAAAACTGAGTTCTCATCTTGAAAAAGAAAAATCATGTGCATGTAAAGGAAGTTTGCAAGGAGTTGAATGCAAAGGATTGCATTAAATTTCCCTACTGTAGCAACATTATTACTCTAAGAATCTCTTTGGATTTTAATGCATTTAACAGAATCACAGAATGGGTAAGGGACCATAGTGTGTCATCTGCTTCAGTCTCCCTGCTCAAGCAGGGTCTTCCTAGACCATTTATATTTTTCCACTTGCATCATCTTAAATTTTTTGTGATTTGTGTTCTTGTGCAGGTTGTGGCAGATAAAATTGCTACCTTTAAATGGGATAACAATTTCATTAAATTAATCAATTTCATTCAATCTCCAATTGCAGAGATCAAAACCTTTGTCTTGGAAATGGGCTGGAGAAAACACTTTCAGAATGAATAAAAGTTCTTTGAAAATGTAATTCTAACATTTAAAAACAAATTAACTGGCAGTTACCATGATTACATGCTTTAAAATGTGAGTATAATGTGTGAAACCAGAAGCTTCATATGGTGTTCATAAAAAGGAGACATCAAATAAACATAAAACTAAAAAAGGGTAAGAGAGTCCTTGTAAAATTATCTTAAGGTTGTACTGTAGGTGATTATAATTTTTTAAAATATGTACTATTACCATATTTTAATGAAAACACTTGCTTTGGTGCTTTTAATAAATTGAGATTAATTGCTAAAAGTATGAAATGTCAGATACCTCAACATGATACAACACTTTTCAAATACCTGGCAGAATCTCAGAGTACCTATCCATGTATTACTTTACCAGCAATGGAAAATGATTGCTGTATTTCCAAATGTCTTCATAGCTGATTCATGTCATACACAAGTGAATTTTGGAATATTCTTGTGAGCTTTTGCAAACTGAGTTCCTTAGGCTTTGGTGCCTTTCAGCCATAGCTTAAATACCGCACAAATACATAGAGCATTTTAGGCTATGAGTCTTTAATCACTTAAATTTATAGATTATGTAGGTATGTTCAGCATTTATATGGGAATGAAATCTGGAAACTCTTGGTATATACCAGTATGTCAAAGTTCTCATGTGCCAAAATATCTGCTCGTAAGACCTTCAATGCTACTGCATCAGTATATGCATATGGAAGTTCATATACTGAAGCTTCTAGTTCGCTAAAAGCCCTGCCTTTTGCATCTTCAAAGAAAACGTTCTTCCTTCTGGGACCCTTTCTTGACAGTTTTCTTGGGATAAAGAAAACCTCTCACCTGGGCAGAGAGCCTATTGCTTAAAAATCACACCCAGAACCCAGTATACATGCTTGTATGAAGGAGAAATAGCAAGTATACTGATAACATTTCCTGTTCCTGAATTTTGCTTAAGAATTAAAGAAATTATACGACTACTACTCCTTTTGGAGCACTTGTCTGAAGAATGGGAGGAAGTGTGCTGAAGGCTCTACAGCCTGAGGTTAGTTAGGTGAGGGACTATCCAAGGGATGGGATATGCATCCACTCATCATCTTCCATTGATTACTTTCTGCAACTGTGTTCAGCTGCTGGCTTTTACAAGGCTGTTCTCTGACATGTCAAAGTGTGAGAAGAACCTGACATCCTAACAAGATCTACACAGTCCTGCAACTGGGTTGCAGATAGATATGTCACGCTGAGTATTTTATCCTAAGATAATTAGCATTATGATTAGAAGAGTGCCTGCAGACTATGACGTGCAGCAGTGAAGTCAGACCAGTACCAGAGAAAGCACGTCTCAAGCCTCCTGTGAAAAAGGCAGCTTCTGCTGGCGTTTGATAAAATAAGCAGTGTCCCTTTTCATGGAACAGCATTGCGTGCAGTTCTGGCAATGTTGTATCAGATAGGGAAACCGCTGAGAAAGCATTCAATGAGATTTCTTGGGGCTGCTGCCATATATGACTATCCAGGTATAAGGAAATGGTTAAACCTTTCAAGTTTGATTCCCAGAAGAAGAAAGCACTAGGAAAAAGGCTTAAGTTTCATCTATAACAATATTAATTTTGGATTGATTTTTTAATTAAATAAATTAGGAACTCAATGGGGTGAAAGTTTTTCTGCTTTCAAGGAGTTGGCACATGCTTTTGTTTGGAAGAGATTAGGAATGTGATTTCACAGAGGAAACATAATCTCATCTTAAATGTTTATAGAATGCTAATTTTATGCTTCTACATTGGCAGAAAAACAGAATAGCATTAATTAGTTTGACTTTTTTCTAAAAGAAACATGTTTTCTCCCTTTAGCTAGGACTACATTAGTAAAAAACCCATTCAGGCCCATTCTTTGACCCACAGATAATGCAACACAGTTCGCATCCCTATGGCTAAATTTCCCCCCGTTCTTTAACTGTCCTCCAAAAGAGGGTTGCCTGCCTTTGTACCACAAAGTGCAAATTGCAACAGGGTCCTCCTATTTCACATGCAATACATAAGCACTACTAGGGAGATGCTATTTGGCACAACTAAACAAGTGAGTATTGATAATTGTGTGCCGTTGCTTGACCCCGTGTGTTTTATATTCTAACTGTAGAGGCAGCCTGTGGCAGATGTCATACGACCACCACAAGAGTTAATACAAAAGGAATAGCTCAGTACTTGTTCTGTACACAGAACTTAATTCACTGGTTGCCTACATAAATGTTAGACAAAACTATACCATAGTTTTAACTAAAAGGACTTCTCCAAGCATTGAGAGGTCATGCAGAAGTCTGTGAAATGCCTTTTCCTGCAAGTCTAAGTTAGGCATACTAAATCCTGCATCACATTTGGATAATAAACTGGCAGTTATCCTCATTCTCTACTAGTGGCTGCTTTCTATAATGTCACAGGGTGCTTCCTTTTCAGCAGCTATGGCACTTGTGGAAAAAAATTGTGTCTCTTGTGCTAACTAAACAGTTTCTGTGTTTGGGGTTTTTTCTGCTCTGTGGTATTGAATTCCAAAATGGAATTCAAAATTATTTTTAAAATTAATTTTTTTTCATCTCAGAAATTCTATTACAAGAGATTCCTTCAGGTATTTTGATACTGGGACTTTATGTCTAGAAACTGATCTATAGCTGTGGATGCAGATTAATTTTTAAATAGCAAAAAAAAAAGTTCAGAAATATATGTATGCATTTTTCTTTGGTGATTTAAGGATGCCCAAAGGAATATTTCCTATTCATATAAGATACTTTAGAAGATAAATTAGTTGGCAGATTCTTTACAAGAAAAAGACACATAGACATTTGTGTTCATAAGCATTCAATACCACAGTTTCTGATTCATACATCGAAATCTCTTAATGCTAATATCTTAGATCTTCTTCCTGACCCCTCCACACACTCCAGGACTTCATACAGGATTGCCTCAGGATACACAGTGCTAGGAATTAACAGTGTTGTTCTCCCCTGCAAAATTATCAGTATTTTGGAATATGATTCACATGAAGTAAGTTTCACTTGTTGGTTAACCATCATGATTTGTGCTTTTCTGTTTTATGGAAAGATTGCTCAAAAACTCAGAGGCAGATTCAATGAAAAAAATGGGTCCTTGGGGTCCTGAGCCCCAAAATCTTACCCTGACTCAGCATTAAAAATGAACTTTAATTTTTGTGTTAGTTAAGCATCTGAGACATTCTATTGCAGTTTTACTTTCATAAGTATAAAAAGTTGAAGTTTCTTATAGTGTTTAGTGTTTATAATGTAAAATTACTTAGCCATTTGAAGTTATAAGTATACTTCAAATAAAACTTGTTTAATCTGTGTGAAGAAGAGTAATTCCTTCTCTCCAGACTTCCTAGAATACAAACATTATTACTGCAGTTTAATGTTGTGTGTGGATTGTTACTGCTAGTTCCCTCTGCTTTTTTTTTTTTTTTATTCCTTGGTATGTTTATTTATAGGGGAGTTATGAGATTGTGATTGAAGTTGGAAAAGACTGTTCCCTTGGGCTTGAAAAGTGACTGACCCTAATCAGCAGGGCTTGTTGTTAGTGCTGCTGGAATCTCTTCATCAGTGACTGGCAAGTAGTTTCCTGTCAAGTTTAGTTAGGATTGGGATTTTTTCTCTTTTTTTTTTTTTTTTTTTTTAAACTCCAGCATAGACAATCTCTTTTTAATGTACAGTGCAAGTCCTGTACTGTCTTAAATATACAAAGAAGAAACCCTGTGTTTGAAATAGAGAGACTATTACAGTCTGGTCACCTTTATCTTCTACCTCTGGAGTTTTAAACTAAGCTGGATTCTGTCTTTGCTCAGTATGTTGGACAGGAGATATGTGAGGCTATACACGTAGAGAGTACAGGTGTGAGAATATGCTGTGATGGGATGAAGGAATGAAGACTGTACCTTTGAGGAAGGATATTTTCTTCATTCCTCAGTGAATGAACTGAAGGGAAACAAAAATACTGGCCCTTCAGTTTTCCACACTGGGCAATTAATGGTATTAATTGCCACTGGGTTGTGGTATGCTCTTTATTTGTTGAATAAATTTATAAGGAAAAATAGTTCAGTTGAGGGGATTGGATCCATGTTTGAAAAGGCACCATTGCCCCATTTCTGAGAGTGACTGAATTCCTTTCAACATTGCATCTTTTAAAAAATCCATTTTTCTTTGCAATATTTTTCTCAGTATGATGGTCTGGCATTGACCCTTTATATTTGCCAGATCCAGGTAGGAAGATACAGTTCTCAAATAGCTATTTTTTCTCGATGTTTCTGGCTATTGTTCCTCTTATTGTTGCAGCAGTGAACAAGTCTCATTCCTGTCATTTTCCCCCTCTAACTTCTGCTTTAGGAGGAGACAAAAAGAAAAGAGAAAAGGAAATCACTAAAGGGAGAGTGACATTTTTCACACTTACTTTTGATGGTCAGAGAATTTATTGAAGTGCTGTTCTTGACAGGATGGTTTCAATTGCAATTCAAGCCTGGCCTCAGATCTGAGCCAAAGCCAGGATCTGACTACGACAAAGGGGGTTTGCCTAAAACCTTCTCACAGTTCCAACTACATCAGCTACGATCAGAGCTTCCTGTTTTTGTAGATGGTTGTCAGACTTTGTTATTAGACTAAAGTGCTCTAAGACAAATGGGGGGCTGTCATAGAAGTGCCAAGTGTTATAAATTATTAATAAAATATTTCATTAAATACCACTATGCTGGTAGTGATCCACTGTAAATTCAAGGGGAAAAATTCTGAGATGGCTGGTATGTAAGTAAGGAATTTGTAGCTTTTTTTTTCAGGATTTTGGCCCATTGTAAGAAGGAATAGCTCTCCTTTGTGAAAATGCTCCAGTATATCTGAGGATGGCTTTTGTTTCCTGTGCATCTCAAAGCGACTGCTTTCCTCTCCCTTTGTTTGCCACCTCTTGACATGCTTAAAGCGAGGAATGATTGAATATCTGATTAACTCCACGTAAGAAGCATTTTTGCCCAGTTTTCTGACGAGATGCTGAACCAGTCCAAATCCTTTGAGTCTTATGTAGAAGGTAATCCCACGATCCAATGTCAGAATAATCCCCCCAAGACAGCTTAAATATTTGTAGTTCTTTCTTAAATCAAGAAATCCCTTGGGGTTTATACCAATCCCAATTTAAAAAATGACTTGACCTGAAAACCCTGGAGGAATGTTTGAATGAGGTTGTCTTGCCTCTGGCTTCCTGGCCAACTTATTCTAATAAGACGTGAATAAGATATACAAGGTCCTAATTTATAATGTGATATGAAAATTATAGATTCAGTGAAAGGCTGGGGGGAAAAATAAGGGATGGCAATGGTGATAGAGACAGCATTTATTGTGATTACTGGAAGGGGGCCTTAGTGGGCTGGGATTATTGTACTTTAAGTGAAATTGATTTTGTTCATGATTTGATTTTAATCTAGTTTAGATGAATCAAATTCTACAAGGAGCAGATATTTAATTTAGTACATTAGGATGAAAAGGACATCAGTTCAGAGAAGTTTAATGCATATGATGTGATAAAAGCAGTATCTGATTATGAGGGGTTTTTTATAGTAATTCCTTGTTATTTCATTACTTCTTGGACATTTTTTTTTCCTCTACACTTAATATTTTTATTAAAAACAGCCAAGATTCTAGTCCCCTTAATGATATTAAGGCTGATTGCCTAAGCAAAAACAATATTAGTGCTAAAAAATGGAGGAGGACAAAGAGGAAGACAGAATTCCAGACTTAGCACAGATTTTTGCTAGAGAGGTTCTATGGGAACCAATAGAAGATCCTCACTCGGCTCCAGGACACTTGCTACAGGTGAGCTCCTTTGCAGAACGAGCCCTGCCTGTCTTGTTACAGACTGCAGCTGTAAACATAGCTGGTCTGTAGAAACCAATCTCCTACAATTTTCCAGTCTGCTGTTTCCTAACCTAGGGGAGCTGGAATGCTTTACAATTTGGAAGAAGTTGGTTGCAGTTGGAGAGGTCTTCTGCACTTTAGCAGTCAGGACTGGATGGACCTTGTTTCTTCAGTTAACAGCAGAGCTGGCAAAGCCATTCATACTGAGAGTGTAAGGTTCAGCCAGTATATAGGTACACATAAATTGCTTTTTCTCATGCAAAAATTTGTGTGAAAATATTCCTATTTCACTCTCTGTTCCCTGAGATCCAATTACTAGGGGCCTTCTTTATTCTTTGAATAAAGAAGTACTGTTGATTCACTGGCTTCCTTGAACATTTTTAGCAATGTTTTTTGGGTTGTTATAGATAAATCACAGTAGTAGTAGTTTCTTCACCGAGGAATGTTTTCTGTTTGGTTGTTTAATGAACAAACCTTTTATATGCTTAAGGAAAAGATTTGCTGTGATGAAAAGGACTTTCTACTATCATCTACATTCACAAAGATTGGCATGGGTCACAGTGATCTGCATGGGAAAATAATAAAAAGGAATAATGAAGGAGAATTCTTACATCACAGATGGAAGGCAGGAGTTGGCAGAAAAGCATTTTAATACATCAGTCTGGGAGTGCTTGATTATATGTCACCTTGCTGTGCCTGCTTGTGTTAAAAAAATTATGAGTGTTATTGCCCTCTTTGTATAAAATATAATTAAGATTTTTCATCTGCTGAAATGCTTTTCAGCAAAAGGAAGAAAAAAGGAAGAGGGAGAAGAGGAAAACAAAAAGGCAACTCTGTGGGCCTGACAGCCTGTGTCCAGAGGATGGGACCTTGAATTTCAATGCTTAAATCTAATCATGTGTCTAAGGCAAAACTACATCCCCCTTTAACTCCCCCTTCCATGTAACAAGTTGTTCCAATTTAAAACCAATTTAGCTAAACTGGGACACTGGTGGATAATTGTCAGATGCCTCCTATTTGGAGGCAGAATTCACTCTAGAGAAATCTCCGGAGACGGGTTTACACAGACGTAAATGAAATTAAGATTTCAAAAGAGTGCACACTATCTGTAGAGAATACACTGGATTTCCCCCTTATTTTAAGGTTTTAAAGCTAGCACCTATCACCTGTTTTCCCAGTCCAAGAACTATGGTCATGGTGGTTCCACATCTGAGGCTGAGAGCCAGCATAGGAACCATTTGAGCAACACATTGCGAATGTGGTCTGTCATGACAGAGATGCTTTTTACCTTTCTGATTTGAAGTGTTGGCTCATTTTTGGAGTATCCAGTAAATAAGCCCCAGATGAATCAGCAAAAGTAGGTGTTTTATGTGCTAGTATGTTTTACAGACAGAGAGACAACATTAGATATATTGTTTCCTTCTGTGTTTAACTACACCCCTGTTGTAGGCAGCAACTTCAATTTTACCTTACTGTTTTAAAATACAATGGTTTTATTACATCTATATTGTTTTCTGTTACTAAATAATTGGTATTGGCATATAAGAATATTATTTTGGATCACATAAAGGTCACTTGAGTTTGAGTGAAGCTGTGTTTGACATGGCAGGGGATAGAGCACTGAATTTGATCCATGTCTTATCAATAATCTTGGATTTCTTCCACCTGCAACAACTATAGTTTCACTGTGTCTCTTGCTTTTTCCTTGAAATGCTGGCAGTAATGAGAATTTTGTTGTCATTGCTGACTATAAGTCCTGTACTGAGATTGCATCAGCTCATTTAGCAGGAGCTTTTCAGAGACCTACTGGTGGAATTGCTTTCCTTATTTTGGTCCTTCCATTTTGCGGATTTAACCCAAAAACCAGTCTTCAGTAAAAGAGGTTCTACTCTTATATCTATTTTAAAAATTACCAGAACATGTTAGGCCAGGGAATCCAATTTACTTTATATGCAAGTGCTTTTAAATTTTCTGAATGCTTTAAAACATTTTGTTTCACTCAGCAAAGTTAAAATCATGTCTTGAGGAGGGTAGAAGGGAGCAATGTAAACATGCAAATCTGGACATTGCATTGATGGGATAAACTAATATGGTATAATTAAAAGCTTTTGTACGTTAGTATTTTTTATAGTGTTGTGTTTCCTTGCTCTTACTAGGCTTTAAACTGCCTGAAACTGTGAAAGCCAATATTCAATGTCACAGATGTGTGCAGGAGAATGCAAGCGGGTTGACATGTACTTGTCAGTGTCAGCTGAGAAAAGAGATGGCATGGATTGTTCAGTGGAACAATGAAGGAGGTGGTGTCTCTGGGACAATAGCATTAGCTGGCAGAGCAGATGGACTGCTAGCTTGGGAGGTCTAACTAATCCTCTGTCAGAACAAAGAACAAGAGTTTATGCTTTACTTGGCTAAAATCCATGAAAGTAAAACAGAAATTGGGATGTATCAGGAAGCTTTAGTTAGGGCTACCAAGTTCAATAATTTTGCCTGTAAAGGCTGTTTGAAATGTTCCAGTATGCGTGAATGTGTCAGCACACAGATTCAATACTGTTAAGCAAATATAGGAATTTTCAACATGCGAGTAAACTCTCCTAGGTATAGTGAAAATAAATTTCTAAAATACAGAACCTTTACTAGGAGACTGTCTTAGTTCTTTATAACTTTGCCAAAACTAGCTTATCTGACATTTTCCCTTGCCAAGATTTGCCTAGCCTCAAGTTTTTAAAATGGCTAGAGACAAAATACGTTATTAAATAAAATTTTAAAAACTCCTGTATCTCTTTACTGCACCAAATTTTTTCCCTCTGTGCTTTGAAAAAATATGAACCTTGAATTGGTAAGAATATAACTTTTGCTCTTTCTTTGCGAAAACCTTACGTATTTAGTCCACTCATTCACATTTAAAAATACCTCAGTTTGCCCTGGCTCAGTAGCAACATTTGCATTTGGCAGCTGAAGTCTGTGATTTGTGCCTGAATTGAGATCTCTTTATCTCTCAGAAATCACTGGTGTGACCTGACTGCACATGAACCATCCCTAAATAGAAATATCCGTGGATATGAGGGTGAGCGGTTCTTCCAGTATGGTACTTGTGAGAGCTCTTGGTCTCCAAAGGGAGATTCTCTTCTGTGTTTTCAGTAGTTGTCCAGTTGATGTCCATAAAAGAACTGAGAATTGCAGTCTGGCTTTCTTGCAGTGAGGTGAGGAGTACATGTGGAGTAGAAAACAGGGAATTTTTGTGGAAGAGATACCTCAGTCAGCAGGAGCCATCTGAGGGTCAGTTTGGCTCATGGATTGTGCCAACTGCAGCTGTAGCTAGGCAGGAATGTTAAAACAAGAGGTAAAAGAAAAGGTAGCAAATTATATTGGCATGTTAAACAGGGATTAAGAATCTGGAGGAGCAGTAGCAGACTGGATAGGAATGGTCACTGAGGAACATGTTAATGAGGAGCTCAGCACTGGACAATAATTATGAACTAGAAATTCTGAGTGAGAAAATATTCATGAGGGCTAATTGTAATGGTGGAAGCTTCCTTTTGTAGGATTGCTCTGATACTGAAAGTGAGAAAGCCAGGTCAGCTGCCCCTGCCAGATATACTGTCATCCTCTTCATTGCCTGGAAAGGGAATTAAGGAAAGAGTACCTTTTTATGCCTGAAGTCATCCTGGAGACACATGACTGAAATGAAGCTCTCATTTCAGCAAAGACTTGTGTTTCTCACTCCCTGTGTGACAGCCTGTGATGCAGTGATTCTAAGGTGCAGAATGCCTTTGCACTTGCCCCAGCAGCTGAGGCCAAGGGGTATCTGTTCAGACCCTATGGGAGGCTGTGAAGTGCCAACTGATGGGAGAAGTGACACCCCTGAAGCTCTGAAATTTATTTTGCACCTCTCTTTCAGTTTCAACAGATGCACATCAGCCTTCTTTTGTGAAACATGCCCAGCAATGATACCACATACTGCACAGCGATGACGTGTGGATAAGTCTGTTAATATTTAGAAAGAACTAAGAAGCTGTAGTGGGAGAATCAGGAGCCCCTGAGGAAGTTAATGTCTTTGTATCAAGAACAGCATGCTGGAAAGGGTGTGTGGTATATTCACTGAATAATGAGGATAAAGTAAGCACAGACAAGCTGCTGTTTAACAAGAAGTGTGTCATCTGTGCACTCACTGAGAAGAAATTGCAGATGTCATTTGCAATGTTTATGTACAGAGAGGGAAAAACAGAACATTTGTTATTCTGACATTGCTTAATTTCTGGTTACCTGATTTTGTGGTGTTAACTGCTATAAAATTTCAGCAGTGGAGCTTTCACTTAAGTTTAGGCTAGGCCTGCTACTCACCTTCCTTACTCCAGGCAGCTTTCTTAAAAAAACAAGCACTCAGAAAAAGCCGACACAAAAAAACTAGCCTACCCACCAGAAAAATCCATGCTTGCTAGGAAGGAGTTAAATAACAGGCCCTTTTTCTGTCTACTTTGCTAATCTGGACACTGTGTTAGATTTACAATTGCCTATGAGGTTATCTGCCCTGTTAAAGCTCAGAAGAATTTTCAGTGACGCTCATTTGTAGTTATACCTGCTGGGGAAAGAAAGAGCTTGTGCAATTACAACTTCTCTTATAGCCATTGCTTATCTGAGTCTGCCTCCGAGTCAGGAAGCCTTTTCTGGCTTGAGCAGTGCAGTGAAGAATGACTCTGCTGCCAACAGAATGGAAACTCCAAACGAGATTGAGTTTAAATCCACAGCTGGGACTTGAGCACTTGGCACCAGGGATCATAAGTTCATTGCAGTAAGACAGGAAATGTGCATGCATAGTGTGTAAGAAACACTTCAGCTTGCCAGTCCTCACTGCACATTTTCACTCTGTGGTTTATGTGTGCTATACCATAGATACCCATTTTTTTCAACCTTCAAGAAAGCCCTAAATCTGTATGATTTTTCTTTTTGTTTTTTTTTTTTTTCATTTTTATGGTCAGACAGAAATATTTGTTTCTTAGAGTTGTCACTTCCAACACAGTGGAAAATGGATTTTCATATACTTTTTGACAATCAAAAGATACAAAATATCCTATGAAATATTATTTTATTGTTCAGGATAACAAAACTCACATAACTAAGGGCAACTTCTTTTTTAAACATTGTTTTAGATTTGTGTATATCTTTTAATGCCTTGTGGATTACAGATTGCATGACCACTGCATTTAGTAATAATATTAAATTCAGGGGAAAAATAAAGATTATTTGTAAAGGTAAGACTATATTAGTAGACAATTACAGTCTTACAGATTTTCTTTTCACTGTTTATTTCAGGTTAGATCTATTACCTTGCATTATTCTTGATAAATGACCAGAAGAGAAATTGGCTCCTTTTAAAGAGCCAGAATGACCTCTGAAACTGGAGGTGCATATTAATCTTACAGCCAATAATCCTGTCTGAAAAATACATAAAATGCATTTTAATAGAATGAGAAGTAATAATTTCTTGCAGTGAAGGAAAGGTGAAAGCTTCACTTAGACAGAAATCAGAAACTAGTCTTTGCTTCAAGGACTTAGGGTAAAACATGATAGTATACAGGGAAAGAGGCATGAGAGCATATTTGGGAATCTGAAGATTAAGTTGGCAGGAATAGAATTGTTTGATAAGAATGTACTAATAAGAAAAACCATTTAGTTGGCATTTATAATCTCTTTGTGACTTCGGTAATTGCTAACGCACAGATCTCCCAGCCACTGAGCATGTTTTGTCTGTCATCTGATAGGTATGACAAACTTGTCAGAGATTAGATGTACGTACTTTATGCCGTATATAAACTATACTTTTAGACATCTGAATCCTCACAAGAGAGAGCTGATGAGCCCCCTAAGCTTTGAAAAACAGAGCTTGCGTGGGATAATTGAAATGCCAGACAGAAAGCCATATTAAACTGAGCTTCATCAGTTAAGCCTCTCACAGAGCTGCATGTGCTGTATAAAAACTAGAAAAGCAACCAACTGGTATTCTAACTTTCAGATGGCAAGATCGATTTCTTTTTTTATGGAAAATGGGGAATAACTAGGATCTAAAAATGCAAATAATGCACACCAAGGATAGACTAAATGTGTGAAGGAAACCGTAAGAGTACCAAAAGGTAGAACTGAAAGCTCTATCATTTGATTTAAATAGACTGTAATACTGGAGGCTATTAAAAGAAAAATGAATCTAGATTTGGGAGTCTTATCATTTGAGAAAACATTCAGTTTTCTCAAATGATAAGGTGGATGGGAAAAAACCCAACCCTTTTGCAATTCAGTGAATCAAAAATGGAAAAAAGGAAAAAGAGTTTAAAGAGTGCTGGCACATATTGTTCTGAATTTAAATGGGCTCCCTGCAGTTGCTCAGTGAAGCTGGCATTCTTGACAGGCCAGCAAGTTCAGTTTAGAGATCAGCTACTTTGGGTTTTTAGGATCTGTGGCTCTGATAGGAATTGAGATGCTTCAGGCAGTCCCCACTACAGAATGAGAGGCGAACACAGGGAGAATTGGGTCTCTCAGCACTTCCAGGCTCCTTGACAGAGCACCCCTGGCATGACTAACTGCCCTTATGGGAGTTCTTAAAACACTCTTTTGGAATCATCGGCAGTTCATCTATGCAGCAAACATAAAGCCAAATATTTGTTGGGGTCAATGAATACACAGTCAGAGGAACTCCTCAGGGAAGATGAATAGAACTTGCAGTAATGAGGAAAATGTCACTTTTCAGTGACTTTCCTGTCATTTTTTTTTTCTGTTTTGTAGTGGTATCTTCTTTGCTTGACAAAGCTTCACACCTATTCCAAAGCTATTCAAACTTTCATTTGTACTGAAATGATTTTGACTGCCAAATCCAACATTTATTCAGTAAAATAAACTTTTCTGTCTGTGATATGTTGTGGCATCTTCATATTTATTTAAATCCTTTCTCTCTCTCTCTCTCTTTCTCTCTCTCTCATTTTTAATTTTTTTTTTCTTGGCAGGACGGTTATTCTGCCTGCAAGTTTCCAAAGTGGTGATTAAAGACTCCCAACTTAAATACTGATTTACTGCTGTTAAATGATACTTCCCCTTCTCTCCAATTAAATTATTTGCCCATTTCTTATCACATGATGTGATTGTGTCTGTTTAGCAGTTTACTACTCAGCTTCCACTTGGAACTCTGTTGCACCATTTGCTGACAAGCAGGAAATCTGTAAAATAAATAACCTTCACTTTACACAATGTTCTTACAAAACAGGCTTTGTTATTTTGAGGCTTGTTCTGCCAAATGACTAACACACAACATTTTCATAAGTATCAAGGTTAGAAATACAGACCTGTCTTCATTGGCACTAATTCATCTTGGCAAAATGAAGATCAGGCTCTTAAAATATGATAGGGCAATTACCATTAAGCTCCCTTCTCTTAACCTTTCACTCTGGTTTCCACCTTTATCTATTAACCACAGTTCTTTCTTTCATTCTGATTTGTTTTTGTTGTACTCTCCCATCAGGCTTACAATAATGCTACTTTCTGTGGCTTCTATGTGCAAAACACACACTCTCCACAATAATCCACATTTTATTTATCCCATTTCAGGGGCGAGGGGGTTTGAAGAGAAGTACCATGAAGCATTCTCTTCATGCTCTGTCAAACAACAGGTTACAAATTATGTTAGTCTCCTATTGTAGGTAGAAGTGTATTATAATGACAAAAGAGTATTGATAGATGAAGGAATCCATTAACTGTTTGTGCCTGTCATCTTTCTCATCTCTGCTGCAAAAGTTTCAGTATATATCTGCCAAACAAACCACTGATCACAGACACCAAAAAACAGTTACAGGAAGCTTCACTCATACAGAATACCTTTGTCTGCTAAAACTATTTTGGAATTTTGCTGCTGACATTTCAGCTATTGAAAGTAGCCTTTCTTTGCTCTAATTAGACAGCTAAGACTGTCAGCTTTTTCTGTGGAGTGAAATTTTTATGAGATTTATAGGGGCCTCTTCTTCAAGAGGTATTAGCTG
This sequence comes from Melospiza melodia melodia, assembly GCF_035770615.1. Taxonomy (NCBI): domain Eukaryota; kingdom Metazoa; phylum Chordata; class Aves; order Passeriformes; family Passerellidae; genus Melospiza; species Melospiza melodia. The sequence continues at coordinate 98,749,261 of NC_086195.1, read as the reverse complement.
TGAAAGGACACATCTGAGTAGGAAAACTTGCCACTATGAAAAATGTTCACATTGTGTTTGAGAGTTTGAGAGCTGTTAAAGACGCACTGGCACAGGACAAGTCATTTCACAAAATCTTTTTCAAAAATTCATTGTTTGCATCCTGAGCTTGTCCTGTGAGTACAGCAGTCAGGGGCTGTCTTTGGAGGCTCTGTAAAAATTTTCGTGGCCATTGGCAGGTCATGCTTCACAGACCATATTTGGTCATTGACTGGAATAGACTTCTTTTTACTGCTTTTCTCAGGTTTGTGGGAAAAGGCTCTTCATGGCCCCTTCCTTTGTTGGGTGCATCTGTATGTCACTCAGCATGATTTGCTAGCTCTCAGACCCTGAGTATTGTGACTGTATGAAGAAAGGAAAATGTTAACATTGATGGATTTCCCTTAAATATCCCATCTTCTATTTGCTTCCCTTTGAGTTCAGTGTTTACAGTTCTTGAAGGAGCAAAACCTTGGGAAGTTTTCAATAAAAGTAGACAGAAGGGTGATATACTAGCAGTTGTTATTTTGTTGGTGAGGAAACCAGTGTAAATGTGATGTATATGAAAATAAGAGCTCAGGGTACATAGGGTGTGTAGTATTGTAAGACCTACCACACAAGATCATCTCTCCTTGTCAATGACACTGGATTTTTAAGATCAGATTATTTGATATTTGAAACACGACAGCTTGCCAAAGTCATTGCTTTAGTGTCTTCCAGTAGATGCACTCCTTGTTCAACTCAATAAAATACCCATTCTCAGCTTTCATTAAGCATGAGCCAAATGTCACCACCTCCTAAAAGTGTGCTGCAAGATTCCAATATGTAGCTGCCTTCTGCTTATACTCCAGTAAGCTTGTGATAAGTTCACTTTAAACCAGATTTTCTTCCCGTTCCTTGCTTCCTTACCCTCCTTTCTTTGCTCATAAGGGTTTAATTTTCACTAGCTTGCCAAAAGCATAATTATGCTTGCTGCATATAAATACCCAGTGGAGATCAGAAGAGAAGACAGAGAAAGTAATTTTTAGAATTCTAAAAAAAAATATCAAATGTAAACTGAAAGTGCCAACAGTATTGGAAGTGTGTGGGCTAGATCACTAATTTCCACTAAGGCAGGCTTCATTCAAGGAGAAAATATGGTTAAATTAGACACACTTAGGTAATGAATTCTTGCATATCCCTAATGAGCACTTCAGATTACCGGCTATTAGAATTCTAGTATAGCCAACCTAAATTTGGATGGGATGCTACCTACACAACTCTCAGGAAAAAGAACTACATTCACTTTTTAGTATATGGGCAGTTCATTTGACTGTATAATGTTGTGTGTCATAAATGCTGTCAGTTTAAATAGGATTTAACTATCTGCATACACAGAAAATACAGTCTGGATTACGTAGAGAGTCTTTGTTCTTTATGTTAATTTGTGATTCACTGAATTCCTGTGAGGCAACTTTAGCAGATTGAAATTGCAGCAGCACCAGTGACTTTCAGCAAGCTCTGCTTGCTGATCTGTGCTTGGAAAAGAAAAGAATAATTCTGCACTTAGTACATACTAATTTTAAAGTTTTCAGGGCATTCATTTATCACTTTCTGTAACCTTTGACGGACAATATGGACTGTGGGTTGGACAATGCAACCACAGACTCACAATTTAGGTGATATAGAGTTACATTTTGATGTAGGCTGTGTTTCTGTTCTCATGACTTAAAAAAAACAAGCCTTCAGAGCACCAAGGTGAAATTCATATGGTCTGATCAGAAATCCCTTGGAGTCAATGAAAAAAAAAAAAAACCAAAAAAACTCCTGTTAATGCAGATGGGCCTTATATTAGACTGAAAACCGTCTCCTACAAAGTTCTTCTAAGCACTGCAGCTGCTAATTTTTATAGGTTATATTTTCTCTAATTCTTCTACTAAGGGTGTCTAGAACTGATCTCTTTTTCTCTACTTTGCCCTAATACCTTTCTCCTTCTGGGCTTTTATTCTGGATCTCACTGTTAACTTCTGTACACTTCTACAGAGTTAAATCCCTATATTTTGTCTTCAGTCAACTAACTCTTCAAAACTCATCCCTTTTATGGAGCCTTTAGGGACAGCCCATTGACGTCAAGAAATCTGAAAAACAAAGAATATACTAGACAAATACATAACATAGTTAATTACCTTCACTGGAAAACTGTGTTTTCTCAGCACACTCAGGAATATTCTGATTTTCCATGTGATTTTTCCTTATGCCAATTATTTTTTTGCATTTTACACTTTTTTTTTTTGTTTTGTTTCATTGGCATTAAACAGCTTCTACATTTAGTTTATTATCACTAACATTTTTTACATTTCTACAGAAGGTTTCTCACCTTATTTCCCTATAATGTGTGATTCACACATGAGGTTAATATATTTCTGAGTATAGAAACTCATTAGATCTTAAAAATACTCTGCCGCTAATGTAGTGCCATACTTTGTTTTTATCTGGTAGTGATGTTTTAAAAACACATAATCAAATTTATTTGCATGTCTAGCCAAAGTCAGAATGCTAACATTGCAAATAGGAATAAATTGTCCTGTAATATTTTCTGATTTTTGAACATTTGTTTTGTGTTACTTTGTGCAAGTATAATGAATCTCTTCCACTACTTGCTATGGATGAAGTGTTCAATAGGAACCCACTGACAGGTGGGTAGGAGTTCATTTTTAACCTCTCTGCATATACAAAATACTAATAAACTAGTTGAAAGCAAAATATACTTCTGTATGCTTTCTGCATGCATTAAAATTTATGTCAATCTTTCCCTTCTGTCAGGTCATGAGTGACATTTGAACAACAATTTTTGTTTGCATGTGGCATATCTAGACTGTCTCTGGATTTCTCTTTAAAAATAAGAACAGCCTCTTCCCCACCCCCTCCTCAAGCCCACAAAGCAGAACAATTCCATAATGATGCCATTTTCAAAGCCCTTTCTGTCACCACAAGAAGGAGATACACAAGTCATTCTTTTGTTGTATAGAATTGATACTGTATCTTATTTGATGGAATTTTGCATACATATAAAGGTTATTTTGTTATAAACAAAGACTTCCAGCATCTTTTTAATGGTGATTTGTTTCAAATATAATTTGTCTATTATCACCAGGATAATAGCAAAAAATAAGGTTACTCAGTTTTCAACAAATACAGTTGGATACTAGATCTTGGTTCATGCATCTGCGCCATCACAAGAAGCAAAAACTCTATGAATTTGCATTAAGATTCTTTTGTGCAGATAATGCTGATTTTTTTTTCCTACTCATCCTTTGCAACCAAGGTTAAAAGTAATCAATACAGAAAACAAATTCTATCTAGAAATATTTGAAATTACAGGCTCAAATTTTCCTTAGCTAAGAGCTCAAAGTTAAATACAAAGGGGTTATTAGGGATCTGCTTACTAATAACTATGATTATCCGAAATGAAAAGAGTAATTGTTATATATAAACTGCAAATCTGTCCTCACAAAACAGAATGTTTTCTCAGGACCCGTGGGCAATGCAAATATAACAGGGTAGTTGTTCTAATAAGACTTACTGAACAACTATTCCAGCAACTTTCTTTTTTTGTCAAATTTGTGAAACCAAACACTTATCTATGATAAAAATATAATGATAAGAAAAAGTAGGGCTGCTTGGCATAAGATAATATTACATGCAAGGTACTTGCAAGATGTTCTCTTCAAGATCAGAAAATTGTTGGTTATCATTGGGTATGTTTCAACAGGAGGTCTTTTTTTTTAATTTTGTCTGGAGAGATGTTTCTCTTTACATTTGACATCTGACTTTCACATCAAACCTTCACATGTACAAGATCAAAAGTTTGGAAAAACTTTAAATTCCTCAGTCAGCATTTCTTTTATGAGCTCAGTCACAATGTTACTTTACATAGCATGGTATGTCTTTTTCACCCATTTCATTTTAGTTATTTTTCATAACCATGGAAGAATTAGTGGTGTTACTACCTTAGAAATGGAGTAGCATCAGAACATGGGATAAATGAATGACCTGGATTAAAAAGCCTGGATGTAAATGTGCAGCTTTCATTGGTCAAGAAGAAATAGAATGATTGGGATTGTCATACTCTGCTGCTTTTCAGTTCTCAAACTTCTTTTTTTTGAAGATAACAGAATTTTTTCATACAGAAGCCTTCATTTTGGATAATCTATGTAAAATCAAACCTAGAGGCAGGAGGATAATCAGCAGACGGGCTTTGGGGAGGCAAAGGAATTGGGCTGTAAGGGATCAGTGTAAAATATTCTAAGGAAAGAGGAGTCATTGTGCTCAGTTCTTGCAAAATTACACAAAGATGCTTCACAGAACCCATTGTTTAATTTTGTTTTACTTTTTTTATACATAAATACAATATCAGAAAAAGAAAAAATCATTAAAATCTTAAAATTATATGATGCTTTTTGAGCACCATAGTCTCTTCTGTAACTGAAGGTCAGGTGTTTTGTTGCTTTGGTACAGTAGGACTCCATCAGATTTGTGGCTGCATCAACAACAGTGGTTTTGCAGGGATTTATGACGACTAAAACTGGTTTTCAAACTGAATTCCCTAATTTTCTTTTCACTTTTTCTTAAGCTATTCAGAAACTGTTTTAAGTAAAATTACGTATTTCTTCCCCTGGCATTTGTCTGACCTTAAATAGTTAAAGCTGACACCCAAGTAGGCCTATTTTCAGTGCACAAGTCTTTGTGATATGCATTTAGATGTTGTCTGTTTCCATTTTACTAACTTGTGTTGTTCATCTAACTTCTCTGAGTTGAGCTGAAAGACTTGTATTTGGAGCTGTAGCTATCAGTGGAAGTAAATGAGTTGCCTCTAGTTACAACACAATTTTTTTGCCCCTTAATCAGCAATAGGAAGCCTGGAACAGGATAAAAAAAAATCAAAATAATTGGATGTAAGAAATCTGAAGGTACAGAAGAGATGTCTTTTTTTTTTTTTTTTTTTAGTGGTAACTGTAGAATTTGAATAATTTAACCTTTAAAATGTTGTTTATTCTGTTGTGATCAAGAGGAAAAAATGTCACTCCTTTCTTTTGCTGATGCCATTTACAGGATATGATTACAGATGCAAGGTGTAGGTGCTTGTGTACAAGGAACCTTCATCTTGGTGAGGAGCTTTACTCGGGGAAACAAATCAACCAGAACACTTAAAAAAAAAAAAAAAAGAAAAAAAAAAAAAGAAAAAAGGAAAAAACAAACACACTTGGATTTACCTAGCATTACTCTGGGCATTTAGAAGCTGAAGGGTTTGACTTGGAAATCTAGATATGAAAATCTGTCATAATGTATAAGAAGAGCTTTTTTGGTTTTTTGCCCAACTCTTGGTAATTTTCTTGCTTTTTTAGATAGGTATTTGTGGTCACCTCATCTCTTGTACTCTGGAATTGGTGGCTGCCTGGGTGCTATTTGGGACAGTGGCTTCCTGTGGGCTGGGGCTGTCAGCAGGAGTTATCCTGTCAGGGGCACAGAGTGCCCTGTGGCTCCAGCCAGGAGCAGCGCAGCTGGAAGGTGGCAGGAGCAGCCTGAGCCCTGGGAATCAGGCCCTCCCTGGAGGCTGGATGAGACCAGGCTGGGTGTCATCCCAAGGCCTGGACTAGTGGCGGGAGAGCTGGGTACGGGAAGGCTGTTGATGCCAATGGTGGTTATGAGTAGGTGGCATCTCCTTTTCACACCATGCCGTGTTTCACTTGCGTTCCCTTTCCTGAATGCACAGTGGCACACACCACTGAAATTGCAGCTGTGTGTGACTAAATCAAGAGACAGTGGGATGATCAGTTCCAGATGCCATGAAATGATCTGATACCTTTTTGCCACCTCCAGAAGTTGGAAAAATTGCTGTTGTCTTGCTTTTCCTTGAGGAGATGCAGTTCAGGCTGGCATTGTTACACTGCGTATTAGTAGTGCCATGTGCTGCCTGGTACTAGTCTCTGTGGAGCCTTATTCATAGTGTCATGCCCATATGTGATTTGTCAGCACTGCTTCACCACTTGTGGGGAGATGGTGGTGTGCTGTCATTAATATCCCTATTCTGGGAAAGCCAACAGAGAGTGTTTGTGGAAAAGTGCGAATAAATCAAGGAACAGATCCCTTACTTGGAACTTCGTGGCAGAACTTTGTGTGCTTTGAAATGTGGCCGAAACACTCAAAAAACCCCAAAAAACAAAAACCAAAAAATCTCTAAAACTCCACAGCGTGTTACCATTGTGCCTTCCCAAAAAAAAAAAAAAAAAAAAGCTGTGTTTTCTGGAACATATTGCTTTGGCAGGTCTAGAATATATGTTCTATTCTCTGCAGCACCACTGCAGATAGTCCACTGGAAATACTTTGTTTGCCATGTGAATCGTGGCCCGTAGCATGCCTTAGGGCATGGCACTTGTGGGGCTCAAGTGAGAGCTGAGTTACTGTATATGCACGGTATAGTTGCTTAAACTTTCTTCAACATAAAACACCACATTTACACATTAGACAAGCACAAAGTGGTCCATGTGGAGCTACTTTCACTTGAGGCAAAGTGTCCTTGTAGAGTTTTGAAGTGTGAAGTCAATTTTATCATTTTAAATTGTACAAATAAGCAGAAAGCAAAGTTAATTTGTATTCTTTTTCCTGTTTCAGGGCAATCAAGGAGAATTTTTTTTTTTTTTTAGGAGGGCTAAGACAAATTACCCTTTTGTAAGGATGTAAGCCAGTTTCCAAAGGAATATAAAATACAATAAAGAATGCAGGGAGTGAGCCTCTCATATGAATTGAGATATATGAGGAGTACATTTATTTTGTGCTTTATTATGTGCAACTTTTTGTTGCACATAATGTAGATGGCTGGAAAGGAAATAATTGTGTTGGATTTGTGGTCTATAAGAAAAAGTGCTATGCATTTCTTTTTTTCTGGGGAAACACTAGATATTGGACATACCAGTTGCATATTTGAAGATATTTCAAGATCAGTCTTACAGGTTGTATTGCATCCTACTTGAAACACTGTCATATGCAGAGGGATAGTGCAGTGTGAAATTTATCACTTTACCATACAGGTTTTGGGGCATGTGTGCTGTTCCCATGAGTTTTTAAAAACTTTTTCGCATCTTATGATCTAGTTATTTTAATTCAAAATTGGGGGCTTTTTTCATCCCTGAGGAGGCTTCCAAAAAATGCTTGCCAAAACATAGTAAACAATTTGAATTATTTGGGTTTGATGATTGAGTTGGAAGCATTCCCAGTGTGCAGTGGCAGATCTAAGAAGATTGATTCATGAACAGCAGCAGTAATTCAGAGACCAAAATGTAGTCCTTTGAGCTTTTAAGGCACTATGACTTGTGGAGGATTAAAACTAAAGTGTCTCTGTGGAAGGCATTGGAATTACATCTGAGAATGAAGCCACCACATCCCAGTCACCATACTACAACAGTAAGCTGAGAGTAAAATGCCTGCTGGAGCAACTGAGGAGTACTTATTTTTTGCTGTGACTACGAAAGCTTTGGCAATTGCCTTTTCAAACATAGAATGTCTGGGTTTCATGGAGAGCTTGGGATTGCCTAGTGAGGGGTGGTCTCTACAGCTGCCTGAACCTGAATAGACAGGCCCATCTAAAAATCAGCCTCTCTAGCATGTAGTTCACCGTGTGTTAAGCCCCCATTTTAATTTACAGTCCATAATATAGTTTCTCTGGCAGAGATTCATAAATCTCCATTTCACCCGAACGACTGCTGCATTATAATGGCGCTTTCCCTGGTGCTGCCTCCATCTCCACGACGCCTGCCTTTTAGGACACGCAGCATTCAGCAGTAGGAATGTCACCTGATGCCAGTTCTCACAGAGGCCTAGTGTTATTGAAAATGCATTGATACCTCACATTGCCATGCAGGGCCATGGTCATTAAAATTTCATCATGTAAACCCTGCTGTCTTCACCAAAGAGGAATTGAGAGCCATAGCAGAGGACGATCATGCATTTTATCGGAATCCTCTGAAAGGAAAAAAACCAACAGGCTCAGAGCAGAAAGAAACCAAGATTGCATTCACTTTAATTTAAATATAATATAATAAAATGTCAAAACCCATGAAATTGACATTTATCTACTGTAGTTCATTTTAACTTTTTCCCCAGAGTGGCTCAGTGTCCCATGGCTGCACAACAGTTCAAACCAGTTGCACATGATGTGATTTTCATATGCTTTTCCTGCAGGGCCGATATTCATCAAAGCATGCAACAGACAGCTAAAGCAAAAGTCAGCAAGCTATAGATTATCACACTGATATTTTAGGGGTCAGACTGCCAGATCAGTAGGTTTTGAGGCTGGGCCATTTGTGCTTTCTAGCACCGATGCAGATAGAAACAGGCAGGCATATAACTAAGCAGAGAATTCTGCAGGTATGGCAATGAAGAAATTTCCATTAAAAAATAAAAAAAAGTGCCATTTATTAGCCAAAATGTTTTAACATGTTATTAGCAAAGCCTCACAAGAAATAAGTTTCTCCTTGCTGTGGTTTTGTTTTGCTTTTTCTTAATATTGTACTTGTGTATGTGTGGTTTCCTTTTCAGTTAGAAATAAAAAGAAATTAGAGAAAGAAGATTATAGAATTAACTAATTTTTTAAAATATATAGGAAATAGTTATAAAATACCTACTCTGGGTTAACTAGGAAATACATGAAAAAGGTGAATTTGAGGTGTTTTCTGAAGTGATAACTCCTTTTATTTTTTCCTACTGGCTTAAGCTAGCTGGTATGCAGAAATTGCACTTCACTCCTACTGAAGATAGAGTCTTTCTGAGCTTCTCTGCACCTTTTGTATTAAGATCTAGTTCCCTCAGAAGAAATACTAAGAATATAACAATTTGAATTCACAGCCTGTTGAAAACTTTAGATTCACTAGTTTGCCCCTAAAGAGAGGTAAGATCTATAACCAAAAGTTTCTAGCCCATGTAATTGTTCCTTAAATGAATAAGGATAAAGACAAAACCAGATCTCCTGCAGGTAAAATGTACTTCTGTTCTCATGTTTCATGCATAATGTGAACTATTTTAGTGGTAGGTCGACTTCAATGAGTAATGAATTCAGGAAAGGCAAACCCAATTTTCCTACAAGACTTGTATCTAGCTGTTCTTGATTTAAAAGTAAAAAGGGGGACCTTTTTCCTGTAAAGCATTAGTACTACTGCCAAACACTTCAAAGATACTTGAAAGAAGCAGGTGTTTCCATTACTTAATGAAATAAAGGAGAAAAAAAAAGAAAAAAGATTTTTCTAATTGAGAAGTAATGTTCATTCCTAGTAGATATTGCAGCTCCTAGCCAACAGTGGCTATTGTATAAATGTTACTTCTGGGTTTTTTTCTTATTTTTTAAAGAATCATTGGCTTTAGATCAGGTGGCTAACTAGCAAGTGTATTTATCATCACCATGATTTCATTTCATTTAGGAGCTAAAAATGTTTATTTCATTGGTTGGCTCATCTTCTCTTTCTTTTATAAATGAGGGCACTTTTGCTTATTTCTGGTCAGGCTAACTTTGATTTCATAGAATATTGGCTTGTCCCAAGAATTTTAGTAACTGAAGCCACAATTTACTTCAGGGAAGGTCTAGTTTAACAATGACAAAATGTTTTTAAATGACACACAAGCAAAGATATGTTGATGTGAAAAAAAAAAAAAACCAAAAAACAAAACTGTCCTCTATGAACAAGTTTACATTCTGAGCTACAAGGGTCTATTTCTTTCCTAATTTTTTTATAAGTATGTTTCTACTTGCGCTGGAGACACTTGCACTTTCACAATTCTTTTGAAACTCTCAAAAGAGGAGGTGAATGGTAAAAAGGACTGTGATGCAGCCATCAGTGAAAAGAGGAACTGATTTGTCCTGTGTGAAAATCTCCACAGCTTCATCTTTGTCCACCCTTGTTTTCCTTCTCAGTCCCTCTGAGAAAGGGGGATGTCAGGTTGGAGAAGCTTTAGAGTAACTGCTGTTCTTCTTTGAGGACCTGCTTCTGGCACTGTTTCAGACCACTGATGTTATTCCTATGGATTCAAGTGCATTAGAAATAAATAAACAAGAGATTTTGCATGAAAGAATTCTGTTTACTTTTTGTCTTTTGATGTACTTTATGATCTAGCTTTTTATATGGATAGTAATCATCTCAGTGAGTATTATCAGGTACTTAGTGAAAAACAGCAAGTTGCTCTTACCTACTAAAAATATCTTCTATCCTTTCTGAATATGAAGAAACTGCAAGAACTTCCACCAAATGCCTACTTTTTATAAAAATCAACTAGATAATTATATTTTAAAATATTGTTAGTATTTGTGGACAGGGTTGTGATCGAATGTTTTAAATCTAAAATTTGAAAATATAAAATATTTTGAAGCTGTTCAAGTTGCTTAGTTGCTTTCCAAATAATTAGAATATTATTTTTCTTGCTTGTGCTTGTAGGAATGTTTAATATACTTGTAGCTGAAGTCTGCTTCCTAAAAAAAAAAAAAAAAGATATGCCCTATTTTTGAATGCATATAACCTTTTGAAACTTGTAACTTGATGATATCTGTTTGGACTTGTTTTCATGGATCTAGCAAAAGAGAACTCTGTGATCTCAGTTCTCTTTCTTTGCTTAATACCAGGTTTTAGGTCAAAGCCTTCATGAAGCTCTTCAAAGAAAGTACCAGAAGAATTCCCATTATGAGTAGTAGCTAAATGAATTGGGTTTAAATTGTGTCCTTTTCAAAAACAATAAAAAACCAGTTGTACTGAAATATTGAAATTAAGTCAACACAACACATCAGTATAAAAAGCCAGTATGATTCAGATGAAAGGCATCATTTTGATTTCATGTTGTATGAGTTGCACTGAAGTGTAAGCAAATGAGAACACAGCTCCCCCTGCATTCAAGAAAATTTGGCAGCTTTCACTAAGGGCATTTCTACCAGCTGTCATCTTTATATTATTATTTCTTGAATTCCTTCAGCTGTGGGAAATATGATGAATAAGAGCAGTCTCATAATGTATATTGATCATCCAAGTATTAATCTGCTCAAGGAACATTTACCACTCACTTAGCACTTTTCATTTCTTTAAATATGAAAGCACTTTTAAAAGGCTGATTTAGTCTGTATTTTCCATTTTATCTATGGAGGAAACAAATCAGGGCACAGCTAAGTGACTCTCCCCAGTCATGACCTCAAAAGGGCGAGTGAAGTGGCTTGAACCCTCATGTTCCTTGGGCTGAAAGGGGAGACAAATTTGGCCAATTTCTTCAACTTTGGCTGTGCGTGCTGCTATTTCTGTAAAAACATATTTTGTGAAAATGCTTCTCTCTGTATTTATTCTCTAAAAATAACAACTTCTTCCATGTTTGTTCTATCTCAGTTTTTTCACCTCTACCCATCTTCATGCCATTTATAGGCCTGGAAAACACATGCACACAGATATCCATGTAGATTTTGAGGGCTCAGTGCGAAGTTCTCTTGTTCCTCCTCTTGATCATGGTGTACTGTCAATCTTAGGAAAAAATGTTTGTAGGGAAGTCTAGTTCCGCACTTCAGCTGTAACAGATGTAGTACTTTATTTTTATCTCTTTCTGACAGTACTCTAGCAGGAGTTTTCCAGGGGTCTGGGACAATGTTTTGTGCAAGATAAGATAATACAATGCACACATGCTGATTCCTAAAAGTGTGCTCTCTAGCATACCACGTTGATAGCACAGCAAGTAAACAACAATAACTACCTCTCTGGCACACAGACCCGCAGCTATCGCCGAGGGACACTGCCATCCAAAACCTTTTCTTCCATGCAGTGCTGCACAGCTGGGCATGGGCACTGTGATTTATGGTCCACTGACTGCAGCTTCAGCTAGCCTTCTCTGAAGCAGATTTTGCTTTTAAAACAGCCAGTCTCTGCTTTATTCTTTGTTTGAAAAAAGAAATCAACTGAGTTTTCCAGTAGATTTGTAAAGTTCCAAAACCTTTTGTTTCAGTGACAAATACTTCATCCATAGAAACCTTTGACATGTCAGGATGGAACCATCCCCAGGCTGATTTAAGGGCAGAAGACAGAAATGGGCCACTCCAGGCTTCCTCTAAATAGTTTAGATGAGAACAATGAGCTAACAGTTCCATGCAGGTTTCAGAGGCAGCTGAATTTGCTGGATTGCTGAGTCACTGAAAAGCTGTAGCATGAATGAAACAATAATTTCTTTCAATTAGAAACCCATGGAGGCAGGAATATCCTTCAGCTATCATGGAGGTAAAGTGGAAGTTCGGCTCCATTTTGGTGATGTATTCCGCCACTGCACTAGGGCAAGCAGCGGACAATGGAACTGTGCATCTGCTTAGAGACGCCAAACTTTTCCTTTCCTTTTTCTTTCTTCCTTTCAGTATTTCCTAACTATTTTTTGTAAATTCATTTTACTGTTGGCTGACTGTCACTGGTCACCATAGCAACAACCTCTGGTAGCAGCAGGTCTGGGCTGCCCAATGTGAGCATCTTCACATTTGAGCCTTGCCAAGGCTAGCTTTTAATCCAGGGTTATATATTGGCTCAACACAGTAAGATTGTTTTTTCCCACTTTAGCTGTCTGCCTTGCTCTTCCTGATTTGGTTCCTTCTCTTTCCTAATTTATCTTTTGGGCAATCTGGTATTAATTTTCATTCTTCAATCTTTTTGATTATTTTGGAGGACTGGTCAGCTTTAAATATCTTTAAACAAAATAACATACAACACAAATGCATTAAAGAACTTCTTTTTAAACTATAATTCATAATTAAAAAGAAGGATTTGAGATAATCTTATTCTTAGGACAAATATTTACAGTGTATTAGAAAAAAATTACTTGCAAGCTCTTTAGATGCTTTGCACGGGATGGCAATGGTGAGTTTTTTTCTAGGGTAACATGAAGAGAAATACATTTAATGGAAGTGTGTTTGGAGACAAGGAACTAGTATGGAATAGGTGTGAGTGATGCAGCACTTAATGGCAACATAACAGTCTTTGAAAATTTTTTAAACCCCTATACTCTGACTGTAAAACAGCATCTAATGGCAGTTGAAACCTTGCTGTAAAGAAACTGTAGCAAAGTGGTTAAGAGTGCTTGGTTGGGAAATGAGAGCTGAAAGAGAAAACTGCAGTGCAGTGATTGGTTTGATTTGCTGAATAAATTGCTATGCTCAGATTCAATTTGTATCAATAAGGAAAGCACTGTACACCTGCAGAGCCTGTCACATTTGGTATCCAAAATTCTGACACAGCTAGTCTTAAACAATCCTTTTACTGTTGTCAATAATGAAAGCCAAAAAAGCCTCAAAGCGCCCCAACAAAAACACATGACCTCTAAACTTGGAGTATTTGCATTTTTATTCCATATATGTGAAAAAAGTGAGCAGTGTTTCTTTGGGGTATTTCCTTAAGGAAACATAATACTTTTAATAAATGTATGGAATATTGCACTATTCTCAATGGATTATTTTAAAAGTAGCCAAGGGGTACTGTTCATTCAGTGGAAGGGTTTCTCTTTATTAAACCTGACTGAAAGCTAGAAGCATTATACGCTGTCTCCTTAATACAGTGGAAATTGCACTTAGATAATTTGCAACTATGATACAAAATGAACAAATGTGTAGGCTTTTACATTTGCACCCCATCCACTGATGTTAATCCTTGTCTGTAATCCCTGTAGCATTTCAGAATGGAAAACAGCTGGTTTCTAGGGAGTGCTTTTCACTTAGTTTTGGGTTTTGCTTTGTTTTGATTTTTTTAGGGGATAGAGGGGATCCAAAACTCTTTGGATATTTTTTGCAATGACCAAATCATTCAAAATCTGAATTCTACATATTTGAGGGGTACTTTGGGGGTTTCTGTTGTTGCTGTTGTTTTTTTGGGGGTTGATTGTTTGTTTGTTTGTTTGGTGGTGGTGTTTGAATTTGGTTTTGGTTTTTTTTGTTTGTTTGTTTGGGGGTTTTTTTGAGTCAGGAAAATCCCTGCAGATTTTTTTTTTTTTGAGTTCAAACTACTGTTATGGGGTTTTGCAGGAGAAATAGAACTGAACTGAATAATTATAAATTATTGATAGAGAATATTATTTCTGAAGAAAGGGGAAGGATTAATATTAAGAGAAAGTATAATGGCTCCAAGGTGTAGAAGTTGTTTAGACCCCACCTAGTAGATTCTAAGGAAACTTGGCATGTATTTATAAAATGGCAGACTTGACTGAGAAGCTTAGTTCAATATTTTCTCTAAGGGAATTCCACTGATTTCTAGGAGAATACAAAGACCTTAAATTAATAATTTGTTTCAGAAAGTGTGGTGATTTGATGCTGAGTACCCTTTGTCCTGACTCTTCATGATGCTGTGTTCATACCTGATTTTAGTCAGAATCCTGCAGATTCTTTCTGATGGTAAACATGCATCTTTTTGCACAGCCCAGCACTCAGTACAGACTTAGAAATATTGCTTCTTAATTACAATTCTTGTTTGTGACCTTGGGATCAAACTACTTTTTGAAAAAATGCCTACATGCCAAATTTTAAAGTGTGTTTCACACTTGCAAGCCAAAAGACTTATGGTCAGTTCTATGAACTCCTTTTCATTTTTCCTTAATATTAGTTTAACACACTAATGTTTAATCAAAGTGTTTGATATTTAAATGTTAAACATAGCTATTTTCCTCTGGACACCTAAACCAATATTAAAACAGAGTAAGCATGACCAACTTATTTAATTATTGTTAATCGTCTAGGCAAATTTCAAGACTGAAAAATCAGCAGTTACTACACATTTAACAGAAATGTGATTCTATTTTTTTTTTTTTTTTGCATTTTTGCCATGTGAACTTAAAATATTTGGTGCTGCTGTAGACTTCTTCAATAGCTAATTTCTTTATACTGGAGAGATGTTTTTTGTCAGGATGAAAACTGTGCTGACTTTTTGATGACTCACTCAAAGAAGGTCTCCTTCCTCGTATAGACAGGAGTTAAAAGTCAGTGGTCAGAAGCATATGTCCAGTTTGGAATACATATCACCAAGTATTCTGGAATAGTTTTTTCAAGACATGTATCCTTGCCCTATATCTAATGTGAGACCTTCATATTAGTTAGTCCTCAAAAATATTCAAAATATTCGAGAAAATTTTTCATAAAAAATTGTATTTCCATGCAATATATATATATATATATATATTAAAGTCCATATGTAATGATATGGATTTACTGGATCTTTTTCATTTTGGTGGGAAAAATACCACTAATAACAAAAAAAAAAAAAAAAAAAAAAAGATGAGTGAACAAAAAAAAAAAACAAAAAAGCAAGCTTACTTTTCAGTGGTGGATCAAATACAGAAGGCAGTTAAAAAGAGAAAAAAAGTGGTAGTTAGGGGAAGACCTTGACAGTGGAACTGACTGGTCTCTTAAGCAGGGTTAAATTAATTAATTTTTTTATTTGACCTTGATCTCTAAGTTTGCTCACAGACTTAGTTAAGTTGATAGCTAGGATGGCTCACCATTCTTCCTTAGGGCTGCACAGAAGGAGCCATTAAGTACTTTTTCTTGTAGTCACTGCTGGAAACAGTAGAAACTGTGCTACAAAGTGTTTGGCTGTACGGCAGAACTTGTACCTACCCACCTGAAGAAATAAAACCTATTTCTAAAACATAAATTCAGAGGCCATTTGATTTATTGGCTGCAGCTGTGAAGGTGAGTGGCTAAAAGCACAATCAGTAGTCATGGCCATTCAGCTGTGAAGATGCCAAAAAAATCCACCAATATACAAAAAGTACAAGAAAAATCATCAAGATTTTGCTGTGTTGTAGGGTTGAATTTTTATTGCAGTTAGTGTTTTATTTCTGACCATGAAAGCTGTATTTTGTGTACAATTTTCAGGCAAAGTCAGATGTCCTGACATGTACTGTGAGTAAACAAGAATATGTGAAGGAAATTTTCTATGATTCCTTTGGTTATCATAACAGAAACAGCAAGTAAGTTCTCCACCAATGGCAAGATGTTCAAGATAAAATATGCACAATGGCATTAATTGTTGCAGTGTATGAAAAAGTAGGTGGACTGTTGTACTTGTGCCATATTTCAAAGGCATGATTTTTTCTCACATAGTATTTAATGCATCATTTTGTTATAAATTCCATGCATATTCATTCAGCCCTTGCCATACACAGAGAGGTTTACCTGAGTTCCTGTCCAATTTCTGCTACTTTATAGAAATATTTGAAGCACTTTAGCCCAAAGGGATTTGGTCTTGTGCTTGTGTGTGCTGCCAGATTTTGTCATTTTATGTATTTATGTTCTTGAGAGATGAACTGCTCCCTGTCTTCCTCTACTTCTATGGAGCTTTGCTCCTTACATTTATATTGGTAATGAAAGTAAGGAATTTCTTCCTACACAGCTTTGTTGAATCTCAAGCTTTTGAATGGAGGAAGCGAGTCCTGACTTTTGATTTCTTTTTGGTTTAGAACAAACAGGTAAGAAGCATTGAGTTGCTGAACAAAAGAGATCGGACTTAGATGATGATGCAAATGATGATTCAGAAGAGGTTTTAAAAGCAATGCCAATAAATATGATCATAAGCCATACCTACTCAGCTATTTCTCTATCTGTTGGCACAGCTCTGTATGTGTTTGCTACCCAAAGCCATTAAGCAATTTGTTTGCAATGAAGATGGTTAAGCCAAATGCCTGAAACAGAATTACTATGCTAGTCATGCCAATATTCCTTGGTGTGCAGAGACAGAAAGCTTCCTGAGGCTGTGGCTTGTTGATAGGTATGTAAAGACCTACATAGTCAAGAAGAAATTGAGAGGATGTTCAAGGATCTTCCTGTTTTTCTGGATTGCAAGGAAAAAGGATAAATACTGAATAACAGCTAAACAAGTTTAGCAGTAGGAGACGAGAGGCTTTTTCAGCCATGTGACAAACATTTGCCTTATTCATGCATCATAAATCTGCAGCTTGTTGTCGGTTTTTCCTTAGTCTTTCGGTACAGAGCCCTCGAGCGTACACACACTACTTGTTCTTGGAAATATATTGAAATAATAACTGTGATTCAGTTTGAGGTAAATAGAAAGGGAGGGACTTCTAATTTGGAGTGGCTAGATAAGTACTGTTCATGACTCTACATTTATTTGCTCCTTTCGAAGATATTCCCACCCCTCCCCAAGTCCTACCCTTTGTGTCCTGCTTTTCATTTAAAACTAGATAAAGCCGATTACATTGTAGGGAGTTTATTAAGAGCAACTTTTGAGGCCTGATTTGCTCCTGTCTTTCTTTAACACAGAATAATACAAAAAAAAAGGTAAAATTTACATTGCCAAAGTGTAGTGTTAAAAAAACCCAAACTGGTAATTTATTAAGAGAGATGCCTGTTGTAGAGACTGGGACTTGTGGTGGAGGGAGTTTACCTTAGAGTATTCCTTAAAATGACATTTCAACACATCTGGCAGGAGAATTGGTGAGCTTTCTGAGGCGGATGGCTGACACCTGTGGGAGGGGTGCTGTTTGCTCCCTGTAGTGGGTTTATGGGGCAAAGTTTTGATAGTGGGGGTGGCTACAGTGGCAGCTTCAGTGAAAAGCTTCAAGAAACTTTCCCTCTGTCCTATGGAGCCAGTGCCAGCCAGGTTCGGGATGGACTCACTGCTGATTAAAGGCCAAACACTTTAGTGATGGTGGTAACACCTCTATGACAACTATTTAAGAGGAGTAAAAAGTTACTGTGTTGCAGGACACGGTGAAGACCAAGTTGAGGCAGGTGTTCCCCTGCAGCCCACGGTGAAGGCAGAATGCCAGAGCAGGCAGATGCCCCAAGGAAGCTGTGACCCTGTGCTGGAGGAGGCTCCTGGCTCCTGTGGACCCATGGAGAGACAGGAGCCCACGCTGGAGCAGGTTTGCTGGCAGGACTTGTGGCCTGTCCCATGGGGGTCCCGTGCCAGCAACCTATTCTGAGGGACTTCACCCTGTGGAAATGACCCATGCTGGAGCAGATGCTGAAGAGCTGCATCCTGTGTGAGTTGTTCCCACAGGAGAAGGTCATGGAGGACTGTCTTATGGGATAGATACCATGTGGAGCAGGGGAAGAGCGTGAGGTGCTCTCCCTCTGAGGGAGAAGCACTGACCTCAGCCCCTATTAGGAGGACATAGAGATCAGGGTATAAAGGAAGGAGGTGAGGAAGGAAGGTGTCACCAAGATTTGGGTTTACTTCTCATTATCCAGCTCTCATTTGACTGGCGATGAATTTGGTTAATTTCCCCAACTCTAGTCTATCCTGCCTGTATTTGTTGAGTGATCTCTTGCTGTCCTTATCTTAACCCATGAGCTTTTCACTTATATTTTCTTTCACCTGTCCAGATCAAAAGGGGAGTGACAGAGCAGCTTTTGTGGGTACCTAGTGTCCTGACAGTGTCAACCCACCACATGCTCACATTTTTTTGATTTGGAAGTGCTTGGCTTTCCTCTAAATTCTGCCCACTTAGACCAATAGCATCACTGCTGTGCAAAATTCCAGCTGAAGGTTTTTGTCACAGAGATTTTGCATTGTCACTTGGTAATTCTCATTGACTTCCCAAAGAACTCATTTGCAATACAGAGTCATTCTAGGTACAATTACAATTATTTGATTCATTATTATTTCAATCAGATCACATATTGCATAACACAGGAAATTGAAAAGGTTTCATAAACACCTGTTCCAAATTGTGGCTTTATGTGTGAAATTTAGAATGAAAATACTTTTACCCATGAATTTTTTGTTTTCCTTTTTTTGTGACTTTTTTTTTTTTTGTGGTTTTATTTCTTTCTTTTTTGTGTTTCTTTTTTTTACCTCTTCTTTTTTTTTTAATGAGATGAGACTCTTTGTTGCAATCATTCTCAATTCTCATTAAATATGTAGGATTTAAATATAAATTTGAAATAGAGATTAGCTTATTTTTATCAATATTAGGGAATCTCAGATGCTGACAACAAGATTTCTTTTCTGTTACATATTTTTTTTAGGTTTTTCTTTTATTTAACTCCATATCTTTAATTGCCAGATAGCATTTTTTGTGAAGATAAGTGATGAAAACAGTGAGTCCCACTAGTGGCCACTACCTACAGCTGGTGCCCAGTTCACATTCTAATCCATCCTAGCAAGTGGTGGCTTGTGTTCTTTTATGTAAAATTGCCATTGTATTTCAAACTTTGTATTCTAGTAAGATATGCTTCTTTAGATAATGTTTAGAATAAGAGTCACAAAATCTTGTGTTTTAAAAAGAGAGAAGCTTTTAAAGTATTTTTTAAAGAAACTCTTTTCAGAGTGAAAGCAAACCACACACACATCAAGAAAGCAGAGTATGATAGACATTAAGAAAAACACGTACTATTTCTCTATTTTTTTAACAGATAGTTTGTAAATGTCATATAAAGGCTATGTTGTTCTTTTCATATTACCTAGAAAATCTCAGCAATGCCTAGACAGCAGGAAGAAAATATTCATGGATTGTTATATTATAGTCACAGTTCCTCTCATTTCCCAAAATGCACAGCTACTGTGTCATTTTAAGATTTAGAAGTCACTGCATTTATGTTTTAATGATCAATGGCAGCTCTTGATCTGAGTCATTAATGAGATTTTGACTGCATCTGCATTTAAAACTTGTGTTTTCTGCAATGGAGAAAGTATGCTTGGAAAATGAGATTTCTGTCATGGTAATAATAAGTTTTACATGCTCAAGCTGAGAGAATTTACTCTCACGAATCCTTTCCTCTACCCTGTGGAAGGTTACACAGTAAAATTTTCTGTTGAATAGGGAGGGCAGAGGGAGAGCTCTTGCTGCTATTTCCAATGGAGCCCTTTGTTCTACAGGCACATGGAGAATGACCCCTATTTGAAGGAAGGGACCATTCTTCTTCTTCTTCTATGTTGAGAGTAAAGTAGTAGGAAAAGTGTCCTCAAAGTGAAATGTGATTTTGTACCTCGATTATTTATTGAAATGCTTTTACTTTCTTTGAGGGCAGCAGAACACCTTGAGAATGACAGATTGAGTGCGTATGGTGTCGCTGGGGGGATGTTTAATATAGTGCCATAGATATTTGGGTACAGGTAAACTACTTTTAAAAATAGCAGATAATGGCCTTCTCAAACAACGCTTGAATTGTAATTCTATTCCTTAAAATCGTTCCTTATAATTTTTTTTATTATAATTTTTTTAAGTTTGTGAGTATCAGTGGATATTTTTATTAGTAATAACTTGCTTACAGGTTAGAGGAGAGAAGTATAAATATTTTTCATGCTAAAGAGATAAATTCTTAACAGGGTTTGCTTTTTTGCATGCTGCTTTCTCTGATGTATGCATTTCATTAATCTTTCTATACTTTCATTCAGAGATATTTTTCTGTCTACTTCATATTCTTGTGAAGTTCTTCTGGTTAATTTCTCTTTGGCAATAGGCTAAATTTAAATTCCCAATACAAAAAAAAAAGACAGAATTTTCCAAATTACAAGTTGGTGAATATATCAAAAAAAAAAACCAGAGTGAACGATGATTGTTTTATTGTAAAAGTGTTTCAATGTTGTATTTAGACCTGTTGAAAAAGGAGTTGTTATAGGTACCTCACTGATTCCTTTAAAAAGCCACGTTTTTCAGGGGATCACTACATATAGTCTAAATAGACCAACAGCTGTTGCAAAGCCAAAATACTGCCCATTAGGACATTAGAGAAGTAGCTTGGAACAGATATAGATTATTTTCAGAATGTTGGGACCAGCCTAGCACTTCAAATGCCTCACTTGAATGAAAACCAAATCTGTAAACTGCCCAAGACATTAGAAGACATTGGTAGAGAAGTAGCACACAGCAAAATAACCAATCAACTAAATGCTAATATTTTCTTTTGGACAACATACACCTGCTACTGATTTCTGTTAAGGCCGAGAGTCACAATCCTAACCACTGTTTTGGAAAAGTTTGTTAAAAATGTATGAAGTTATGAATAAAGGTTGTCCTGCAGGCTATTCATTATTTGGAGTTAACTGTATGGGAATTTGGTTGGCATGAACAATTTAATAGAAGATACTACTTCTAATTTAGCCATAGTAATTAAGGAGAATGCGAGATAAGGTTGACAAGATCGATAACATCTTTTTATTTTCTCTGTCAAAAATTGTCCACTACTGATTAAAATTATTTCTCGGCCCTGTTTGTCCTATACAGATCTTCAATTTGGCCAAATGCCAGCTCTCAGGTCTTCAGCCATCATCTCATTTACAGCAGACAGCTTATCATTTTGCTTTAAACTTACTATGTGGCAATTGCAGCCTTTGTTAACACTTGGGAATTGCAGAACTTAATAACTAATCAGAATTATATAATTTTACACAAATAGCTACAATTCCAACAGATTAATTCCCTTGGAATACTTATGACTACATGATTCTGAGTCTCAGTTCTTTTAGAGCTTGAGTGGAGGACAGAATATCTATACCCCAAATATACCTTCCCTCCAAATGTTGAAAAAAAATCAGACTGTAACATGCTTAGGACTCTCTATTCCTTCATCCCGTGTTAGAACTTTGCAAAATGAGAATAATTTAGGAGTGAAAGATCCTTTAAGACAATTGAGTTGTACTGTTATGCCAGCACTGCCAAGTCCATCACTAAGCCATGTCTGTAAGGGACACAACTGCATGTCTTAAATACCTCCAGGAATGGTGACTCAACAACTTTCCTGGGCAGCCCATTTAAGTGCTTGACAACCTTTTCTCTGAGATGTTTTCCTGGTATCCTCCCCCAGCACAATTTGAGGCCATTTTCTCTTATCCTATTGCTTTTTACCTGGGAGAAGAGAACAGCTCCTACTCGGCTACAGCATCTTCTCAGGTACTTGTAGTGAGTACAAGCTCACCCCTGAACCTCCTTTTTAATAGTCTAAACAACCTTGGTACCCTCAGCTGCTCCCTGTAAGACTTGGGCTTCAGACTCTTCACCAGATTCATTGCCCTTCTCTGGACACCCTCCAGCACCTCAATGTCCTTGTGGTGAGAGGCCCAAAACTGAACGCAAGATTTGAGGAGGACAATCACTGCCCTGGTCCTGCTGGTCACACTGTTGCTGATACAGGCCAGGATGCCATTGGCCCTCTTGGCCACCTGGGCACAAGCAGCACCTCAAGTCCTTTTTTGTTGGGCAGATTTCCAGCCATCCACCCACAAAACAGTAGGGCTGAATGAGATTATTGTGAACCAAGTGCAGGACACATCACTTTGCCATATTTAACCTCATGCAATTCACCTAAACCCGTGGATCCAACCTTTGTACATCCCTCTGCTGAGCCTTCCTACCCTCCAACAGGAAACACTCCCACCAACTTAATATTGTCTGCAAACTTACTAGAAATGTGACAATAGTGTCCACTTTCATCCATCTCTGGATAAATAATTGTCTGCTTTGTACTTTGAGATCTTTTGGAAGAAATGAATGAGCTGGAAAAAAATGTTCTTACGTCTGAACACTGACAGTTTGGGAGATTAGAAGGGAAATGAAGAAGAATAGTTCAAGAGAGAACTCCAGTTACCATGAACTAAAAATCCACTGAATTTCATGAACTAAGGAAAAGAGTGATCCCACAGTGGTTTATAAAAGTCTTATTGGCTCAGAGATTGTTTTGCATTTTTGTAATTCCTTTTACTAGCAATTTTAATCTCAGGGGAAACAAAAACCCAAGATATTTTATGTAGTAATTGTCCACTGCATGGCATAAAGATGACCACTCTGTAATACCCCTTATAATATTAGAACTTCCCCTTATAAACTAAAACTTCCAAAGATGACCTTCCTGGATAAATGTAAAAGGATTTAGAATTTTAAATTTAAAATTATTAAAAAAATTGAAATTTATGCATGCATAAACTACTGGCTAAGAACAAAAATCAACAATTTCAGGCCTCATCCTACAAACACCTCACTTGAGTAATTGCTTGCTTATATTTAAGTAGTGAATATCATTGGGTTAATTATATGAATGAGGGTTGCACATCTGGACCCTTGTTCTCATTGGAATCCTGAATAGAGGCTGGTTTTGATACATGAGTGGTTTTGTGGAAGCCATTACAAATCGGTTATTACCTATATCTTAATACTGGAAAATTTTAATGTGGACAAAGGGAATAGTAGCAGCTTCTGTTCTGTGCAGTAATGCCCAGAGGTAAATTTATGCTAGGACAATAGAAGCAGAGAATCTGTTATTATCTTTGCTAATGCTGGGACTCTGTGGTTTATTTTAGGATTTATTTTTTAAAGGCATGGGTGCATAAACCATACCATATACAAATGTTAAGTGAAAGTTACATTTATAACTATAGTTAGGTATTAGTTATGTTTAAACTTAATATTAAGTATGTTTAAGCTTTTCTGATTGCCAAACCATTTTCATGGAAATGTGGTTTGTATTCTCATGAAAACTGCAGAATAAAAAAAGCTGTACTTTGCCGTTGGTGTCTTCCAACCACACCATTCCTGATTGAAATGTCTAAGAAAAAAAGGAGCTTTTCAGCCTTAGGGAAACCAATTCAAAACCATTAAGCATAGCTCAATCTCTACACTGAACAGAAAAAAATCACTTTTGGATTGAGGATAAAGTGTCGTGTATGCCAAATCTCAAATAAGGTATTGAGAAAGCTGCATGCAAGCCTGTGAGCTCTGCATAGCACTGAATATTATTTTCTTTGATAAATAGATAAAGTCATAATAGATTGGAGAGCATAAAACTCAGTAGGCCTTTATTTCAAGAAGGTCTCTTAGTTTCACCTTTACTGCTGAAACCTGACTTGTAATTGGGTAAGTGAAAGTCCAGGTTTAGAAGGTTCACTTTTTAGAAGAACTGAATGGGTCTTATAACATTCTGCACATTAATTTGTGTCTTTTAAAATAGGCACAAATTCTCTTTCCCGTTTTTAAAAGACATTTGCCATAATGGAAGCAGATGGAATGGTATTCATTGGTATTTCTCCCAAAGCTCATTATCAAGTATACAGTGGCAGAAAACAAAAAAAAGTGCCCTACAGGACACAAAACAAAACAAGGTGCCCCTTTAACTAAAATGCTGAAATCTATCCCATCCATATTTCATTCCATGAACATTTCTGTCTAATCTAATTGACTTAAATTTTCAAGATAAAATTGTTTTAATGGTAAAAGAAGTGCATTTGTCTATATCAGACACAATTCATAACAAAAGAACACAGACCTAATACAAGATATAGGGCAAAAAAGGTAAAAATATGTAGTTTAGCTTCACTATGCAAAACAGGAAGATAGCATGCATTGTGTAACATGATTGAGGTAATATGGGAAACCTAGTTTTTCATAACCATAATGAGACATTTTATGTTTTGTTTTAATAGATGGGTGACATTTATTTTTCTTTGCTAAGAAGGGGAAAGCATATTTGTTAGAATGGTTTTCAGTAAATGTATTAGAAATGTTTCTTGACTTCAGGGCATGCTTTTTAAGTGGTGACAATATTCAGAACAGAGGACTTCAAAAGGAAGACTGGCAGACTTGAAAAGGGAGAATAAACATCTAGGTGAAAACTTTTTGTGACTTTTTGTTGCAAAATAATGATCATTTAGGTAAATCTGCTCTTCCTGATCAGGTGGTCTCCTACTTCTTTTCAAAATATGAATTTTCAAGAAGGAAGATAATTTAAAACTAGATGAGTTTTAGTAAAATAAAATTGGCAAAATATGGCTGAAAATACATTATTTGTGCATAATTTGGGTATTTCTTTTATTTAGGTTGTACTTAAAAAATACAATGCACTATTTTGCTCGTGGATGCCTTTCAGATTAAAGGTATTTCCTTGTTTCATGGTGAAGGAATTGCAATCAATGAGAATTAAGTATTAAAAATTTAAAAGGTGAAGAACAATAAACATACTAATTATTTGTTGTTGGTGTTTGTAAATTTTCAAAGACTGGAAAAAAACTCTCGTATTCCTGTAGACTAGAAAGTATTCATGCTTTTTATTATCGCACATAATATAGGATCCATTTCTTCTAGACTTTTAAAATTAAATTCCTTACTGTTGCTATCCAGCTTCTCCTCTTTGGCTATTGAATATTGTACTACAGTAGCATATTTATGCCTGAGTGTCCTCAGTACATGTCCTGTGGATTGAACTCAGCCTAAAACCAGTCTTGCAAACTAGCTGTAAACCCTCAGGCATATCTAAACCATATGGTAAGTGCAGTGGATGTCCCAAAGACAACACAAATATCTAATCTGCATGGTGTTTTGTAGCATTGTGTGTGATATACCAGCTCAATTTGTGAGAGCTAGAACATTACCCATTTTTTGCTACTTTAATATTTTTATCCTAAAATAGAAAAAAGAGAAAACAATTATGGACTGTGTTTTGTTTGTGAGGCATGCATATGAAAGTTCAGGAAAATAGTCAGTGCCAAAGCAGTGTACTAATATATACAGTCCCAATTCATAGAATCACACAACAGCCCAGGTTGGAAGGGACCTTCAAAGATCTAGCCTTTTGTGGGAAGGAGAACTTCAATGAGATTATCTGGCAACCTGCCACATTGAATCTTGAAAACTTTATGGGATGGAAGTTGTTGGGGAAGAGAAGGAGAAAAAACATACCACGTGTCTCTGTGTAGTAGCTAGTCACACCTTAGCTCAGTTGGGGTTGCCTTTCTTCTTCCAGGTGTTATCCCTTGGTATCCTCACAGTCTCCCTGTGGTGTCCAGTTTGTAAGCACTGTCTGAATTCAACTTCTTTTCAAGGCCTGTACAGCCCGCCCAGCTGGCCCTATGAGCGCAGCTGCTCTCTGTGCCTCCACCCCCAATATCTTCACTTACTTTGTAGCTACTCCCAAAACCTCACAGAATTTAGCAGGTATTTTGCTAGCTACATAGGTCGGTACTTAAAGGTTTTCTTCCTGCCTCCATCCCTTCCAGCTTTGAGAATGTAATGAAATTTATAACAGAGGGAGGAATACCTGTTTGAGAATGATGTTCAAAATCTGTGATCCTGCTTCTATCAATTATTTCTCACACCCTATTTTTGGTTCGGTTTTCACTTAACACATCTGATCAGAGAAGTTCTTTTATGCTTATGCCTGTCATTGTTTACCTGCATTGAAAGCCTTCATACAGAAAAAAAAGAGGTAAAGAAAAAGCTAATGAGTTAGAAAAGAAATAGTATAATAACAAAAATGGGAACAAAAATACTTTATCTCTCTGAGCAGCCAGGCCGGCAGAAAGGAGAAAAATGTGGTAAGTAAGCTGTGGAGAATAGGAAGTTTAAAAACTGAAGTGCCTCTATTTTAGAGACACTGCATATGTTTTCCAGCTGCAGGATGGGAAGCAAGATGTCAGTAGCATGGCTGGAGGTTAAGATAGGGCTGGAAGACAATTGGGGCACACAGAATCAATTGTATAGCTGTCACAGCAAAAATTTATTTGGTTCTGCATCTAGAAGTTTCACAGTTGCTCCAAACACATGCACAATGCTATATAGCTTACAACAATGGTTATACTAAGTAACAATGGGTGACAAATCTAGTTGGCTAACTGGAATGGAGTGGAATACAATAGAGCATAAGACAATTACTCTGCAAAAGGGAAGCCCAAAGTCCTAATATTAAGATTTTATAGGAGATACTAAGATAGTGGGGTAGGACTGGGATAATAGTAATTAGAACAGAATAGTTATTCATTATTACACAGCCACCCACCAAGACTGCCCAGATGTCTCAAGAGAAAATGCCAACATATGAAGCAAAGAAAAGAACAAAATAATCAGACAGCAAGAGATGGGAATATCCACTTAGAGGGAACTTTTCTCCAAATTATTTTTTAAATTATTTTCTTTTAAATCATGAAATATGGCACATAATCTCTCTTTCAAAACCTTTTAACAGTTAGTTAGCATAAAATTCCCAAGAATAACACGAGTTGTATGTGCCAAGTCCTTCTTTGAGTCTTGGTAAAGTCTTGACATCAGTGACATCCTGTGGCATTGAATTCCATAATCTAATTATGTG
Source organism: Melospiza melodia melodia (assembly GCF_035770615.1). Classification (NCBI taxonomy): domain Eukaryota; kingdom Metazoa; phylum Chordata; class Aves; order Passeriformes; family Passerellidae; genus Melospiza; species Melospiza melodia. The sequence goes on along the minus strand of NC_086195.1, from coordinate 98,722,194 downwards.
CTGCATTAAAAAGTATGTTCTTTTATCAGATTTGGAGCTGCTGCTTTTCACTTTCACTTAGTGTCCTTTTGTTCTTGAATTATGAGACGCAGGACTACAGAAGCTCCTGATCTATTTTCTCTTTGCCACTTACCATTTTTATACCTTCTTCATATCCCTCCTTATTCATCTTTTATTTTTTTTTCTTAAGGTTAACAATTCCAGTTTTTTCAGTCTTTTCATATGAAGGCTTGTCTATGTGCCTAATTATCACAATCAGTCTTTTCTGAATACCTTCTAATACAGTAATATCTTTTTGTGATGAGGTGACCAGTACTTCACACTATTCCAGAGAAGGGAAAATTATTGATTCATATAATGACATATTTTCTTTCTTTCTTATTCTTCACCTCAATTTCTTCTGTATTTGAAAATTTTATGTGCTTTTTTGACTGCAGCTGCTCATCAAGCAGGACTCCTCTTTGAGCTGTCTGCAGTGAGACCCAGGTGTTTTTCCTAAAATAGTGCTAGTAAGTGAGATCTCTGATAAAACAAATAATCTGTTACACATTTAGATTTCTTTGCTTTGTTTTTGGTTTGTTTGTTTGTTTGGTGGTTTGTTGGTTTTTGGTGGGTTTTTAAGATGGCCACCATCTCCCTGAGTCTTATTTAGACTTGGTTAATAATATTTCTTTGTTATTTGTAAATTTTGCCAAGTTGCTGTTCACTTTTTTTTTTGACATTACTTAATACATTTTGAGCACTTGGTCCTTGTATGATGCCTTGAAGCACCCTGCCATTGAGGTTTTGCTATAGTGAAAATTGACAGTATGTATTTTTTGGTTTTTTTTAATCTTTGAGAAAAGTTTTGCTTCATTTTGCATCCTATCCCAAAATTACTTAGCCTCTGACTTGAGATGGAGACTGAATCTCTTGAGAGGAACATTGTTCTCACCACATTTATTCAATTACACTAACAAGGTCAAGGGCCAAGTTGCCTTCACGATTAAAGCTAAATATTTGAGAGACAACTATCCTGTTTGCAACCACAAGTATGGAAATTAAGGACAGAAAATGGAAAACTAATTAATTCATCATGTTGGGCAGACACGTTCAAAATCAAGATGGGAGCAAGCTTTTAACACAGCAGTTCTGAGAATTGTCTTGGTGATAATCCTAAAAACCAGGAATTTAATCATTGCAAATAGACAGGAATATATAGTCTACTTGTTACACCTCAGACTTTGTGTGGAAATAAGGAAAAAGCAAACTAGTGGTATGGTCTAGACAGCTGTTAATTTTCAAGACTTTCTTTCACAATCTGATATGAACCAAGATATTTTAGGATTTGAAATATCTAAAGCTCTTGTTGGAAAGGGGAAGGGCAAACTTATTTTGAGGCTTTATAGGTCCTGACCTCCCCTAGGCCTGCTTATTTCCTGGTATCTCTCTCTCTTTCTCTCAAGTGTTCTCCATCCTCTCCCTGAGAGAGTCTATGTGTGCTTCACCAACCCTGACTGCCTACAGTATGCAACAGACCTCACCACCTTTCTGCACCAAGAAGATTGCTTGCACAGAGAAGGCTCCTCAGACTGCTTGGGACACCTTGCACAGATGCATGCCACTGCCTTGAACTCAGAATGGACACTAAAAGAGATCCTGAACATATTGGTGGGAAGTGTGATCAGACACCTGCAACTCAGACCCTACCTGTTTGGTAAAGGAACTATAAGGAAAGCTAGAACTTCTTGTGATATTCCCATAGTTTTATCTGACATAAATCCTGTATTTTCCATACCGTAGTCCACCCAATACTAATCCAAGCTATTTTGGGTGGAGCACAGGTTGACACCAGTTAACAGTGACAACAGGGATTAAGTATTTAATTTGTGAACAAGCCTATGAAAATGTTAGTAACTCCTCAATAACTAGTGCTGGTGCCTGATAAGCTGAGAGGACAGAACATGAAATATAATCTATGTCTATCTATGGACCAATTATACATACATATCTATATATATATATATATATATGCACACATATATATCTATGTGTATAAGAGTATTTATACTACATATATTCTTTTTCCTTTAGCAAGCTGCTTTGATACAGTAAAATATAGGATGCGGAATTATAGGAGAGTAACAGAAAAAGTTGCCACTGTGACCTTTTTGTTAATTCATAGCAACACAAAAAGTACCGGTAAAATATAGCACAATCGAAAATTTAGAGTTTCTCATTTGAAGGAAGAATAGGAAGAAAACTTGGTGCTCTCACTAAATTGTTGAAGGCTCTAAAATACCACAGGGCTTGTGCAAAATAAGACAGTGACAGAGATGGACCATAAAATGTATAGTCACACCTATTAGTGAACATATTGTTATATTAATGGCACTTCTGCATCAAATATAAGAATAGAAACAATACTGTATGTCATTTAGTTGATTTAGAGGGAAAAAATTATAGCAAAAGTATGAGCTCACTGCAACAATTCAAAGCTGAATGCTTTTCACAATAGATTTGCAAAATAAGCAGCAACCTAATAAAAAGTTATGTCAGTTTTTACAGTTTGCCTACCAAACCTAAGAAAATAGCATTAAATGATTGGCGGCGGAGTTTTGTGGAAACAATACACATGGAAAACAGTGACAATACTGTACCTGGTGCTGGCTTCATACTGAAAATATCTGTGCTTTGCAGTTGCTGTGGAGTAATATATCTCTTGAAATGTGTGTACATTCAAGTAGTATTAAGAGATAAATATATACCTTTTCAATGGTGCTTTTTCATTTGGGAGAATGTCACAGAATACTTTTCAGCACCTCTGGGAAGATGTTACTCACTATGCAAAGCCTGTATCCCACTATTTTTCGTGTAAACCCATAATGATAAAATATATCAATAAATAAGTATTTAAATGCTGTCTGAAATAAACCTGTATCACTGTAACAATTCAGGGAAGAATCTGTACTTCTTTCTTTTTGGGATTTTTTTTTTCTTTTTTCTCTAGAACCTATATAAGAATTGATTTGAATACATTTAGATTTTCCCATTTTCAGACAAGCTTCTTGTTTCTCTACTTTCCTTAAAAGGCTGTGCATCCTCCTACATTCCCCAGTGTAGCAGGATAAGAGACACTGCATTTTCCAAATAGAATGTTTTAATACTTTCCATCCTTCTATGTTGTTAGTCCCAAGCAATGACTTCTTTCTGGGGAGTGGTATCAATAGTTATTACTTTAACGTAATAACTATTGTTCTTGATCTATCTTGATCACAAGATAGTAAGTGATCTATCACAATGGGAATAAACTGTCAAGGATGATATTGGCTAAGATACTTGCTTATTTGAAAGGTCCAGTTTCATCCTGAAATCTGTGGCAAGAAAGACATCAAGTTTGAATCACAGGAGTTTATGTAACTACTGGGAGAAGGATTGGGTGGTATGGTTTTGGTACCTCTACATTTCAATTTCATATAAAACAAAATGCAATTATGATTTTTTTTTCGTTAGGCTAAGTAAACTAATAGAATTATGAGGCACTGAAGGTAACCTTTCTGAATTTAGGCTTGTTTGTCTTTCTTTTTTTTTTACCTGAAGTTTACAGCCATAGAAGTATATGTGTAAGATACTCAGCTGTCCTATACTTGATCAGGAACTTGATTAGGGGGGAATTTGGTGCTGTTGTTACTGGGGATTTTCCACATATACACAATCACAGAGACATAAATATATGCAATTTTTCTATTTATATCTTACAATATCACTTGAAAATCACAACAGCAAAAACCAACAGGAATTCTGTTTTTGTTAAAGCAGAGTTCAGATTTCGTCCAAGTATGACAAAAATACTGTTGAAAAGCTGTTTTTTATGAACACTCTCAAATCACTTGGTATTTTGCTTTTTTGTATTGTTCTGTTTCAGTTTGGTTTTTTGTTTTGTTTTCTCTATGACAGCACTCTATTTTTCAAAGACATTGACTTTCTCCTGACACTTTTAATTATACTTTTTTATGTAAGACAAACCATGGTCCTTAAACCATCCAGTCAAATCTCTCCAAGCAGAAATATATATGGGTCCCAGAAGAAAACAGCTGAAAACATTAAAGCTAGATGGACAGATACATTAATTATTACATTAACTTCAAACATTGTTTTCCATACCAATGTGACTTTGAGAAATGGAGAATCTATCAAATCAAGTATTTGACAGGTGACATATAAGGTATCATGTCATTTATCTGTTAGACAAGAAAATGCTCTTCTAGCTGAATCTTAATAAAAGAAACTTCTGTATCCATACTTACAAAGATTTCACAAAATACTTGGATCGTGCCTATGCACAAGATGTCTGCATTATTTCCTTTAATATCAAGTATTATTTTAAGTATATTGGTGTATCATTACCAACCTGTAAACATCAGCAGGTATATGAATACTGTCCATTCATAGAACTTGACTTTTGAAAACATAACTCTCAGAGTGCCTCCTTTGAATTTTCCCAACTGGTATGGAACCCAAGGCTGAATCAGTGGAAATGCTAATCTTTTCCTTCCTATCGAAATTAAATACAGTATTGCAAACTTTTGTGTTGTATTCTCAAGCTCTTACTGACCATTTATTGTAAAGCCTTACCAAAAGAGAATAAATAAAATTCAAAATGTTCTCTAGCCTGAAGATTTCAAAGTTGTATTTATCTCCATAGTTCTGTAAAAGCCTTATTCTACTGAATGAAGAATATTTTTATTTTAAGGGCAAGTCTTTAGTAGGAAACTTAATAAAAGTTACCTACCTTGTCATTTAAAATAAATGGTAGCTGTGTTGGCTTCACTCATTGACTTGGTTTTAGTTGTTCATCTGGTTTTTGTTAAATTTCAGATTTTATTGATTTTGAACAGTGAAATCAGATTGGCCTTTAACTTTTAGGTTCCAATTCATATTCCATTAATCAGGTATAACATAGTTCTGTTCATGCAATATTAAGTTAGAGCTCCAGGAGGAAGAGGGAGAAGAAGATCCCCAAAGAGAAAAGCAATAAAGTTTATACTTCAAAATTTAAAAAATATATCAGTTCAATTGGCTTCCTTTTATAGCTTCAAAACTATGTGTATTTTCAAGGTACTGATTTTTTTTTCCTAGACTAGTTTTAGGGAAGCAATTAAGGATTTAAAGTACAGACAGAAGTGTTGATCATAGTTACATCATAGCTTGCTGTTACACAATACACTTTTTCTCACCATAAGACCAAAAAAAACCCAAATCACCACCCCCATCCCCCAAAAGCCATAGTACTTATTTTAAAAAAGAGACAACTGGTAAAGAAACTTGTTAATCCTGTGCCTAACTGTAAAAGAATTTTAATGTAGCAGTAGCTAGTTTGCATGCAAACATCTCTGAACTGCCTGGTAAATTTTAGCCCAATGTTTGAAGTTTTTTTCATAACATTTACTGAGAAATATGAGATTTAAAGTAGTGTATGTTATATAAGTTCTTCCCACCTCCCAGATTTGGTAGATCCAAGAAAGTAGGCCTATCATGAATGTCAGTCAGTATGCCTTAATACAGATTCAGTTTGAAATACTTGTACTGAAAACCTGCTTGCACATGTCTTCTGTCATTCCATGTCCTGTGCTTCTCCTTAGATGATCAGTTCATAGAAATTGCTGTGTGGGAAGCATCTGATTGGGATGGACAAACGGTGTTGAATTGACTAAAACTACTTCCACTTATTTTACTTGAACTTTAGATATATATGAATTAAGAGTAATTGTTATATATATAGGGGTTTTTAATTTTAGTGAACCACATATAGAAATGCCTGACTTCTTTTTAAGTAATTCTTTGAGTGCTTGTGTCAGCTAAAGATTTTCTTGCACACTTAAAGTAGATATTTGGTCTTTATATTATGTTGTTGGTGAGATCATCAACATGTATCCTGCTAATGGAACTCCAAGATAAAATTTATACTTATATTTAAGACTGTATCATAGTCTTTTCCCTACTCTGGGTACATAACTCACTTATTTTTTCATGCTATGGGCAGTTTGTATTCAATTATACATTGTTTTCATCTTGCCTCTCTAAGTTTTATCAAAATTGCATGCATTCACATTGCAACTGAGGCAGAAAAAATTTCTTCCTTTTCTGTCTCTCATCACCTTATCTCATTTACCATTCTTTAAATAAATAATTTGATAGTTGATTTGTATTTTGCTTAAGGCTTTTCTTATGGCTTGGTTGAAGGAGAAGCTTTCAGAAGCTAAGTTTGAATATCTGGATTGCAGCTCTCCTTATGTTGAATTAGGATGCATAATTTATGGCCATATATTAGTTGTGATATATGGAAACAAATAGTTTAATATTGTTCTGATACAAAAAGAATTTAGTGATTTCTTAGATGATTGAGTTTGTGTGTGAGAGATGATAAACTAAGCAAAATCAACAATATGCCAGGAAATCCTTCAGATATTTACAGTATAAGCTTTTCTGTGTCCCAGGAGATCAAAAGAAAAGTATGTGGGTGGTGCACTTACCTACTTCTCATCTTGAGGCTTACCAAAGTGGTTGTCAGCAGAAGATTTGTATTTAGCCAATCAGGCATCCAGTATTAAGCAAAATGCATGATCTTTGTCCCCTTGGTAACAGTTGTGTTTAGCAGAACGCAAAATGTGTTGCTCTAAATCATTGCTCTAATTGGCACCTTTGTTGACAGCCTCAAAAGAAAGGTCAAGATGTGGTTAGGCGTGGGACTGATGTACTGTCTTACTCACAGCTGCAGCCTCCTTGGCTGAATGCAGCAATTTATTGAGCAGGCATTTGCTTTTTAAATTCTATGGATATTTTATTAAATCCCATTAGTAGATACTATTTGCATTTAATCTTCTTTAATTTTTTTTCTTTTATGCTGTGCTACAGATAGTGTGATTACTGCATTAAATCTAGGTGAGAAAAAAGGAAAGTGAGATGCCAAGCTAGTACAAAAATACCTGTAAACCAGTCACTTAATAAATTTGCTTACTGTTGTCAGGAACTGCTTTATGCATTGGAATATTAACACCACCTAGGCCAAGCTACTTTGGGTGTTTGAAAAAGTACATATTAGAACACCTGAGTTTAAAAATGTCTATTCCATATATAGTCATATTCTATGAGATGTAGGCACTCAAAGAGGGTGATTCAGAGCCCTAAATTAGTTGACTAAAGTTAGACAGTGTGAATACCTCCTACAGTAACAATATGTTGAAGAGGGACAGAAAGCAGGCAAGTGAAGACAGAAATGGAGTGATAAGGACAATAAATGAAGTAAGTCTGTAGTGAACTCTAGAAACTATTAGAAATCATTAGGAATTCTTTGACAAAAGGAAGATCAGTTTTCTTTAGAGCACAAGCTCCAAACCAAAAAGCATCTTCACAGGTAACTTTAAGAATAGTGTAGGTATGACACTTTCAGCTGTGACTACCTCGACATCCCTTTCTTGTATCTGCATTGCAATTGTTTCTGCAGTACCCAGTCAATGCTGGAGGATTAAACTACAAATATAAATAATTCCTTCTTCAAAGAGCTTACAAGAAAAATAGGATTCATAGGTGAAGAATAAGAAAGGAAAGGGGAGAAGAAAGAAATAAAATTACCTGCTCAAAGTAACGAAGGATAATAATTCTTTCTTACTATAACATGGACTGCAATCTATAATCCCTTACAATTTCCATGTGTGAAAGAATTTATAATACGCAGCTTTTAGAAATTACTTTTTAAAAAAAAAATTGCCTTTACTAAAAGAGAATACTCATGAGTAATGGTACCACAGTAAACAGTCTCATTTACATTTATGAGGGTTGGGTAGAGTTCTTGAAAACGTAGTCCTTTCACAGTATTTATGGGTTTTTTTGTGTTTTACTGTATTCTCTGTTTTATTAAAATAATTCTTTAGGCTGTAGCTACCTTTTTAAAGAGAAATCAAGAATTCTATATTCATCTGTCTGTAAATTTATTAGCTCATTAGTCACTGTACAAGAGGATGACAAATCTCAATTTTTCATCCTCAGAATCGAAGTTTACTAAAGAACAACATCCTACGTGTCCCAGATTTTCTTTTTTTTACTTGGTATTTAACATCTGATTAGAAGACTTTTTGGCATTTAATGGAATTGCTACAAAAGTTTCATGTCATGTATGGACACTTATATGCACATGCATACTAATGCTTTGCACCTATCCTTTTACCTTTGCACCTATCCTTACCATCCATTACCCTGTTTTGTGTAGGATAAAAACATTTGGCATGTAATCATCTGTCAAGATCTTGGTACCTCTGAGAAATTTTCTATTGGAAACTGTCATTATTGAGCATGTTAAAGTAAGTGCACAATAAAAAAATAAGTATCATTGTTTGCGAAGAAATGGGAAGCAAATTCTTCTGTTAAAATCAGTAAAGCTGTTATTCCCTTGCTGATTCTTTGATGGACTTGCCGTTTGCTGACTCGTAAATTGACTCTGTTGATACAGTTTTGAAAGTTCATATGCTTAGTTTTAGTAAAGCTAATACATGAGTCATCAGCTGTAGATTCAGGCTTTCCAGTTGTAGTAACTAACAGTACAGATGGTCTGATATCAATTTGCAGTGGCTCTTTTTACAAAAGTACAGTATATTGGTCTAGAGCAATATTTCTTGATCATATGTGGATTTCCTAAATTGTATGATATTTTAGATTTGGGGTTAGATTTGACCTGGGCCATCTGTTGAAGCCATTATATATATATATATATATATATATATATATATTAGTGTATATATTATATTCTGGATGCAATTTAGCATCCAATGCCCGATATTATAAGTCTGTTTGATCTTACTGTATAGGATGCTTCAGCTGTATCCCGGTTTATTAGCAGAGAAAAGCTAATTTCAGCTTGCATTCTTTTATTTGCTAACATTCAAGAGAAGTATTTAGGCATGTTGCCTTCTGCCTGAAAATACTGAAATTAATTTATATGGCCATTTATCCTATTCAACAAGAATATGTCAGTTTTTGATTAGCTACAGAAAATCTCAGTCTGTAATCAATTCCTAATGGCTATAGTTTTCTTTAGATAGGCTCATAAATTTTGTCTCCTAATAGAAAGTGAACTGTTGCAGTGTCACGTATTTAGCTATGTTAGCTTTATAACTACTAATTATTGAGGTATTTACAGTTCTAGAAAAAATCCTAAATGTTAAAGAATTAGAAAAAAAATATTTCTTTTTGTACCTATCACTTTATAGTTCTTCCCTTGTCTAACTTTCCATACTTTCTTGAGTCATTTCAATAGATTGTTCAGATATATTGGATTAAGAATGTATGTTTGAGTAACAACTACTGCAATCAGACATGACTTTATTTGTTCTTGACCAAAGAGATAAGCTGTTTCATTTGACCACTATCAAATTTCTCTTTACTGTGGAGTAGGAGCCAGACACTGAATAGATCTGTAGCATGGGATGTATCAACCCTGCAAATATTATGGAGCACATTCCCAACATGATGTGAGTTTTGTACTTTGGCAACAGCAAGACACTTCCTATACTCCTCTTGTTGGTGTCCTGATAAACCTAGACAGGAAACAGGGCACATGGACCAGGCAGCACACGGAGTCATGTTCTAAGAGCGTTAAGTTAGATTTAGCTGGAACATTCTGAGCTACTTATGCTCTGATTTTCTGCTCTCTTACAACATCCACACTAAACACATTTATTTTGCTTGCTTATGTACACATTTTTGCTTAAAAGTGTTGACATTTTTTGTATGTCTGAATTACAAAGCAGCGTATACCTCAAAAATGGCTAAAGCAATAGGCTTCACTTAGTAGCTGAAACTGTGTCAAATCTCCCTTTAAATCTGAATCTGTCTTCCTTCCCACCACCTGTCGGTTTCTCGGCTGTTTCAATGACCTGGAAAGGCCCGGGGTGGCCTTGGACAGCTCGGTCTTCAAAGGATGAGAAGAGGCTTCAGGTCTTTTCTCGGTCTCGGTGTTTATTAGTTGTTTATCAAAAAGATTTTCCCTCGGCACAGCAAGCCAGCCGTGAGCACACTGAGAGCCCCCGGGGCGGTCACCTATCTTTATACTCAAAACTACGTATACAATATTTATCAATTTTCCCCAATAACTTTTACCCTTATTGACCAGTGCACTTTTAGTAATAACCAATCCCAAAGTGCCAACATCACCACAGAAGATGGAGGCCAAGAAGAAGAAGAAGAAGGACAGGACACGCCCCAATTCCTCCATCTTACTTCTTTAGACCCCCCTGTACAGAAATCCTAAACCCTGTGTCTCACACTCAAATTAACTTATCCCTTCACCATTCACCCCAGTGAAATCCTCCCATCCTCATACAGGTGTCATCTCCTGTGTAGGATCAAAGTCCAGCCACCAGACACTTCTGGCAACATTCCAGGACCTCCGAGCCCTCAAGGGTGGTCTTGGTCACTCTGCACATCAGTCCTGAGGTGCTGAGATCCCACAACCACCAAAGGTGATTTGAAAATAAAGAAAACCACTTATGAAACAAAAGTGATTGTTGTATTATAAGGAAAGAAAAAAAAAAAAAAAAAAAGTGGTTTGCCTGTTACCAGAATAATTAAAAGCTGGTTGTGGTTTAACCCCAGCCGGCAGCTCAGTCCCACACAGTCACTTGATCACTCCCCCACAGTGGGATGGAGGAAGTGAATCAGAAGGGTTAAAGTGATAAAACTCATAGATTGGGATAAATTCAGTTTGATTTAAAAATTTACAAAAAACATTTACAAAATGAAACATTTTAATAATATTTTAAAAAATTAAACATCAACAAAATTAAAAAAAAAAAAACTAAGGAATTAATTTTCCATGTCCTGTGGGTGGGCAAGTGTTTGGCCATGTCCAGGCAAGCAGGGCTCCATCATGTGTCACATGGGACTTGGAAAAACAAATGCCATTACTCTGAATGTCCCCATTTCCTTCCTCTACCCCCAGTTTTATGTGCAGAGCATGACATCATGTTGTCTGTCAGTTTGGGGTCAGCTGTCCCAGCTGTCCCACCTCACAACTTTTGCTGTACCTCCAGCCTCATTGGTGGGGTGGCATCAGAAGCAGAGGTCTCTAGGCTGTGCAAGCACTGCTTAGAAATGTATAAGACATGTGGATGTTGTCAACACTCTTTTGGTCAGAAATCCAGAACATAGCACCATACAATCTACTGTGAAGACAATTAAGTGTATCCCAGCCAAAACATATACAAAATTAAATTCAGGATGTTAATTATCTCATTTATTTCTTTAACCTAATGTTTTCTTCATACAAATGGATAGCATAATTGCAAAACTAGTTTCCGTTCTTGTACTTCAGGAGAGATCACTGTCTAAGTTATATTGTCAAGGAATGAAAGAAAAACCATTTTTGTTTCATTTTTATTCTTCACATTTTGAATAAAAAAATTAAGTTTCCCTATAAATATGTGGTTTCTGTTATAAGCTGTGACTGCTTTTCTGAGGCTATAATCTATTTTCTTGGGTCATTTAAAGAAAGACAGGATTAGATATAGCATAGCTCAGCTTTAGTTTTTTGTCATTTTTTACTGGTAGTAAGTTCATCTCACTGCTTGTGTTTCCATGCAACCATATGTTTATGTGAAGTCACATTTCACTTTTTGATGAATAAAGTCCTTCTAATTTCCTCTCACATCAGTTGTAGGGCTCATAAGTGAGGTGCAAGTGTCATGTAGTTAGACCAAGAATATCATATATTTAGAACTTATCAGCATAATTATGCATTTTGTTTCATTATTCAGAACTTATCAGCCCGATTGTGTGTTTTGTTTTGTCATTTACTTTCTTTTATAGTGTTTACTTGCTGAGAATTTTCTTCCTGGCTTTTTGGAAGAATGCCAGACTCCAAGGAAGTTTCTCTTCCTCTTCCTTTTTACCTTCTTATTCAAATGCTCTTGTGTATTCAGCAAGAGGATGCCAGCTGCATGAATTCAAACAGCAGAGAGGGCAGGAGAAGACAATTTTAGCACAACTCACTGCTTTCTGTAGTTCTGCACGTTGCTTATTGGAACCTGTTGTCCATGTGCTGGCTAACATTGGACCGCGTGGCAGTGTGAGATGGACAGCTATTGAGCACCGACATTTTAGGATTCTAGGGAAAAAGCATGCCATGCATTTTTCCTTTGTTTGACAATGTGAGGAAGGGCAGTTTTCTGGCCACTTTAACAGCCATTTGCAATCACTTTGTTGAGTGTCTGTGCAAATACATAGTGCAGCTCAACTATGCCGTGAAAGCCTTTCAGTGTTAGTGTTGAGCTGTCCTGCCTTATGTAAGCCAAATGTTTTCGAAATGGAGCCACTTGCTGAAATCCTGTCTCTGGAGAGATGTGCCAGGACAGGGGGCATATTGGTTTTGACTTAAGAACTTGTAACCATTTTTCCTAGCCAGATTAAATATTACTAATGACAGCAGTTCTGCAGGGAAACACAAGAGAACATTCTGTAGATAACAGTACAGGGGGGAGAGAATATATCTTCTCCATGCCTGTTGGTTTCAAAGTCTAAGTCTTAGAAAAGTAAAGGACAGGAGAAAAATAAATTATTAATACTGCTCATGAAATTTTAAACGTACAAACATATCTTGAAATATAGTAGCAGGAGGGTGATAAACCCACACCCTTTCCACTTTTTTCCAGTAGTGGACATGTTTGTGCAACAGCACTCAAGCACAGCTTCTTACTGCAGGTGCTTTTACCATTTTGGGAGTTCACTGCCCTTGTTTTGTTAGCCTCAGCAGTTTGAAAGTGTTGGCTCACCCACAGTGCTTGCAAATATATCACTGTCCATGCTGCCTTTGCTTTTTGTATTTACTGGTGTCTTATGCTTCAGGGTTTCCGATGCCCTTGAGAAGCTGTGATCATTTTTTACATCTGAAAGAGTGCCAATTCATTTATTAAGACTGAGTCTGCGAGGCCCGGATAAATTTATTCTATCTAACATTTAATAAAACATTAAATTAAAAATGTGACTTCTGCAGTGACATACTCAGCATTATCCTTCCAAGGTTTATATGTGAACGTTGCCGGGCCCCACCTTTCCAGAAGGTAACGTGCTATCAATCTAGCTCTGAGGTGACAAGGACACTGATGTTTTTCTGTGGTGGTTATTTAATAATTAATTTTTCATTGCTAGTCTGTTCAATAAATGGATTGCAACATTTAAGACCAGTTTAATAGGTTTACAGGTCCCTTATAAATTCCAACAATGATAATAGTTAATAGGAGAATAATGAATTTGAGCTCAAAGATCTCAAGATCAATCAAGCAAATTAAATCTGGCCTAGGCTGTGGCTGCTGAAGTGGTTTTCTTGTTTGTTTGCATGTTTGATTGTGGATTTTTTTTTCCTATAAAATATAACCAGCGTGGATTACTCTATCTGATGATTTGTTGAATTTCTTAGTGTTTCACTTGTCATATTAATTTAAATCTTTAATCTGAGGATGTGGAATGCATATGAAGCGGCACATAAAATCAATATTATGTTGCAAATGATGTCTCCGAAGAGGGTGCAGTTGTGTAGGGGAATGCAATAATAGGAATAATAAAAAGAAAGTGTACCTTGATCTTTCCACATATGTAAGTGCAATGCTGTTTATCAATTAAAAAAAATAATAAAACCACACATACCTCTGCTTGTAAAGGAAAAACTTTTCATTGGGCTTTATCACATAATCAAAACACAAAGTAAAAAAAGGTTCAGATAGGGAAGCCTTGCCAGTTACTATGAGGATTTGAGAGCATTAGCCCTACAAAGAAAGAGTGTATTGCTTAGCAGGGGTTTGCTTGGCATTTAAAATAGATAGTTCTTGGTCTCATTAGAGTTCATGGTATTCAGAGGTAACCTCATTAAGAAAGTTAATAAAGGAGGAAGGTACATTTGGTTTATCTTCTTGCATTATGTCTCATCCAGAGCCTGATTATTCACTTTTTTTCAAGCTTTTCTGTATGATCACTTGAACTGGGGTGATTCTGTCATTTCACAGCCATTTCCACAGCTCTTTATTATTGCACACACTGGAAAGAGATTCAAAGCACTGTTATTCATTCCTGGCTCTGAAATTATCTTACTGAACATCCATTCACTTCATTACCCATTTTGTACATTTGCAAAATACAAACCAAGTTGATGACCTCAGTAAAAAGTATGAATTAAAAATGCTGGATAAGAAAATAATATGTCAGATTCACAACAGTAAGAAATTGGGGCATTCGTTTTTCTAGAGCTTTGGGATCTGACTCAAGATCTTTTCTTACCAGTTCTATTTTGAAGGAATTCTGGTTAGACAGGACATTATCAAAATTTTTTGATATAACCTTGAAAAAGTGGAGGGGGAGGGAAAACTGCACAGCAACCACATCTCTTGAAATCTATGTTCTAGAGATTACAGTCTTGGGTCAGACTGCAAACTTAAACCAAACCCAGGCAACCAATACTGAGTGTAACACATCAAGGTATTTCCTCAACCTTCCTCATTCTTGACATAGACCAACACTACCACCTCTCAAGCTTGCAGACAGTGATGGAGCAAGTAAACATTGCCTGGGCAGTAGCTAGCTATGGATGTTTTTCTCAGAACAGCTTCTAGAGGGAGCATAGGCTGTGTACCCATATGAAGGGGGAGAAAAAAAGAAAAGGGCTTGGGCAAATCAGTTGTGTTGGTTATTTCAGGTAGAAGGAAAATGAACCTGCAATATTATGTTGTACTACTAAACTCTAGAGAGTAGGTAGGAGAATATTGTAGCAAAATAAAAGAAAAAAAATTGATAATGAGGGTATCAGAAGATGATAAAAAGAGGAGAAAAGCTGGTAAACCTCCATTGCTACAAGAATTAATTGTTTAGCCTGATTAGTGAGGACTACATGTGCTTGGAACAGGTACTACCTATCATTAACTGGTAATAGCCTGTTTCCAGTCTAGGCAGTACCTGACTAATAACTACTATTGATGTTGATGTCTATCATTACAAAAGTAGTTATTTCACTACTGTAAACTGGCCAGGTGCTGCAGGCTGGATTTGCCATGCTGGAACCCATCAGTATCACCTGCTCTTATTGCAAGATTTGCCATTTTCAAATTCGCAATAATAGAATCATACAGTAGATTGGATTGGAAGGAACCTTAAAAGATCATCTAGTCTAACACCCTGCAATAAGCAGGGACATCTTCAACTAGAACAGGTTGCTCAGTGTCCTGTCCACGCTGACCTTGAATGTTTCTGGGGATGAGACATCTATCACCTCTCTGGGCAATCTGTGACCACTTATCTTGTGATAGGAGCCATTGGTGAGCCATTTCTGCACACCATTTCAGTGGCTGGCAGTGACCATTTTTCCCAATGGTGAACAGTCATCCCTGAGAAGCAATGGGCACTGACCAGAGAATGCAAATTGCACTGAACTGCATAGCAGCTCACCAGCTGGGTGCAGTCTCTGCTAGGTCTTATTTTGGGCCAAGGAGATGCAGAAAGCTGTTACTGCTTCCTGCCAGCTGTAGATCCATAAGCAGTTTCTGCAGTGAGTTTGTGATTCACAGCAGGTGATGGACAGTGATAGTTTACTAGTGAAGTTTGTGGTGACTTCAGATAAAAAGCCTGGGGCT